>NW_026067893.1:18960152-18962617 GCF_014885135.2 Alexandromys fortis
GAAATAATTACACGGAAACTGTATTCTTTCAAACACTGCCTGGCCCGGCTAGGTCCAGTTTCTTATTGGCTAGCTCTTACATATTGTTCTAACCCATTTCTAATATTCTGTGTAGCCCATGAGCTGGCTTACCAGAGAGGATCTTAACCTGCGTCTGTCTGGAGTGGGAGCATCATGGCGACTCACTCTCAGCTTCTTTTTCCCACAATTCTGTTCTGTTTTCTCCACCCACCTAATTTTCTGTCCTATGAGGGCCGAGGCAGTTTCTTTATTATTACAAGACCCACCTCCATCAAACCACAGAATCATTTTTATTTTTGTTTGCTTGTTTTTTGAGATAGAGATTCAGTATGTTGCTCTGGTCAGTCCAGAACTCACTGTGTAGTTCACACTGGCCTAAAATAAAACATGATCTCTCTGCTTTGGTCCTCCCAACAGCTGCTGAGCTGCATACGCATCCAAAGTGTGGTCCAGCACCCCTGGCTCACAGAAGTCTTGTGACTACAGACCCTTACCTGGTCTTTGATCAACCCTAACAAATTTTTGAAAGTATTTTGGAGTTGGGGACTCAGCAACTTCTCTTTTCTTTAATGATGAACTGGGTTTCTGATGACATCTTTCAGTCACAGTTTTTGTTGTTTTTCTCTCAACCTTCTACCTCATTTCCCCTCCCAGCATCAACATGAAGGACAGTTAACCATCACCCAGGCTTGTCTACCATCATTCCCCACTTCCTACCTTTTTTTTTTTGAAATCACAGAAATATTTTATATCTGGATATCTTTGAGGAAGGTCTTTAGAATTCAAGCAATCTTTAGAATTCAAACAAGGTATGATACCAACAAGCAGAAGCAAGATTTTTTTTCCCCTGGGGATCTCCACACAGAGGAGCTCCTTAAATATCCTTAGCACCAGCTAAGAAGGTTCTCTGCCCCAGCTGGTGTTTCCACGCCAGTGTTCCTCTACACCACTGGGGGCACAGCCAGGGTTCTCAATCCTGATGTCTGAGTACAGTGGGCTCTCCAGTGTGGACCCTGATGATGGCCCCTGACCTACAGGCATCTTTGAGAGTCTCATATAACTTGTCTTTGTGTTCAGCTTGGGTCAGGCAACAATCTTAACTCGATAAGCCCTATATTTCTAACTCTCACTTAGTCTAATCCAACTGCTGTCCCAGATCATCACCTCCCTGGTCTTCCGTGTGCCGCTCACAGCAGAACACTCCTCGTGCCGTCAGCTGCTGGGTGACGGGGAGTCTAAGCTCAGAAGATGCAAATGTGGATGAACCTGTGAGCACTGTGTGGCAAGAGGAGATGCTGCCCCTGACTGTCTCAAAGGAACTCCCTGGCTGTGGGGTAATGAACAGAACCCGCTGAGAGCATCCTCAGACTTCACCCTGAGAGCATGGATTAGGTTGGACCACCCACCTTTCTCTCAGCAGGAAGGGGTCATACTCAAATTTGGCCTCCTGAAAAGTAGATTTCTTCTCTATCTGACAGGAATGGTGGCTTCCCCACGGCCTTCCATCAGGAAGACAGGTTTCCAAGATAACCCCATTCTTCTAACCTGGACCCCAGCATGCCCAGCCAGGCCCACGGCCCCACCCTTTGCTGGCTTCTTTCATATTTGCTCTATGAGAAGAAAAGTGCACCTGGCTCCTGTACTCTGCTGGATGGGATGAGCAGGGACAGAAGTTTCTCCTTTCACAGAAAATACTACCCCTTAGCCTATATCTTAAGATGCTGGAAGGTCAGCTGGCTTAGTATTTAAGATCTTGGAAGGACTGAAAAATATCTTTTTTATATTCAAATATTGTTTGAGTACCTAATATGTTCCAGGAAGAAAATAAGTAGATGACAACATCTACATTGGGCAGTACTAAGACTTATGGAGAAAAGCAAATCGGGGGAAGGGCTGGGTGGGCTGGGACTATTATTTTAGATATGACTTTCAGGCTCAGTATCTTCCATCAGACACCCAACGGTAGTGAAGGATACAACATGAAGAAAAGACAGGACCTTCCAAGGTGACGGTGCACGCCTGCAATCTTAACACTCAGGAGGCTGAGTAGGAGGGTTCAGAGCTCCAGGCCAACCTGGGTTACAGGGAAAGACCCTGTCCCAAAACAAAACACAGTACACACACACACACACACACACACACACACACACAAGAGAGGGGTGGGGGATGTTGTAAGATATTTGATTACACTGTGTAAAGATGCCACTGTGATTGGTTTAACAAAAAGCTAAATGGCCAATAGCTAGGCAGGAGATATAGGTGGGAATTCCAGACAGAAAGAGCTCTGGGAAGAAGAAAAGGGGAGTTGCCAGCTGGACGCAGAGGAAGCAGGGCATGAGGAAGGAGAAGTAAAAGCCATGGGCCACGTGGAAGCACATAGATTAATAGAAATGATTTAAGTATAGATTAATAGAAATGATTTAAGTTATAATAAATAAATATTA
>NW_026067893.1:18963876-18976295 GCF_014885135.2 Alexandromys fortis
AAGCTGTCCCATTGTCTCTGCTTATCACCAGCTTCCTGAACACATAAACTTGTATTGAGTGTGGAAATTATTTTATTATATTTTTATTTTATTATTATTGAAGCATGATTAATTAAAAACTCAGAGACAGATATTGGGGTTTAACCTGAAGTCCAGAAAGGCAAGGCAGCCAGCCACTGGCTCTTTAATATCTATCTCTGGGTTTTTATTAATCGTGCTTTACTTGGTACCCAATGTGGGGGTATGAATTCACAAAAAATAAAATAAAATAAAAACCGTTTTCTTGAGGTTTTTAGCCACTGCCACAGGCCAGAGCCAGATCTAACCCTAGCCAGCTGGGTCAGAGAAAAACTGAACCCATCTCCCATCTACCCCATCTTAGCTTCCTCACCTGAGCAGGCTTCACATGCCACAGGATTGTAACAAAATATGGCTCCCACCAGCACCTCCAGCATGAAGCTACACTCTCAAAAAAATTAAGTAACAGGGTGGACCCTGCTGCCAAAGATGTAGATTTAATCCCAAAACTTGGTAAGCAGAGGTAGAGACAGAAGCAGGCAGATCTCTGTGAGTTCAAGGCCAGTCTGATCTACAGAGTGAGTTCCAGGACAGCCAAAGATACAAAGAGAAATCCTATCTTTAAAAAAAAGTAAAATATAAAATAAAATAGAGTTTTTTTTAAAGCCATGTAAAGATGGAAAATACACAGAAAGTCTGGATACTGTATGCTATTGTGTTGTCTTTGAGTTGTTTGACCACTGAGGAAGGAGCAACAGCTGCTAAAAGACATTTGATTATAAATGCTGCTGGATTGATCCAACCTATATATTTTGAAAATGCCTTGACTTTAAAATTTAAGTCAAAATATATGTTACTTTGGAGAAGAGGGTTTGCTTTTGTCCCCTCAGGAAATGAGAGGCTGTGGATTCATTCTGAGTTAAGAAAAATAGGGGTTAATCAAGAAAGACCCCTGAAAAATCTCCAATAGGAGCAGATGGCCTAGGTGATCCAAAGTTTCAGGGCACCTCTGTTGCAGTTTCCTCTGAGTTCTACATCCAGAACAGCTTCAAGACTGCTGGCTGAGATGATCCAGGCTCACAGAATACTCCAGTCAGGACTTGATCATAACCCTAAATTTTCTTTGGGTTCCCATAAGATTATCAACACCCCAAATCAGCAGGAAGTATCCTAGAAAACTATGCCCACATTCCCATAAAATGATTATGATGCATGTCTTTGTTTAGTGTGTCGGTTACAAGTTATTATGGATAATGGTCACGAAAAAAGCTAAACAAAGGAGATTAGATTCAAGATTCTTGTTTTGAAAAGAAAAGGGGGATACAGATATGACAGGATAAAAAGGTAGATTATTGAATCTGCTCTGAAAAGCTTAGTTTTCAATCACAAGCTGCCAGCTGAGTGGTTAACAGGGACATTACAGTCACTGCCCCCCTTTCTGCCTTGCTTCTTCAGGCTTCCCATGACCACTTTCCCTTCATGTGCCCCCGGTGGGTCCCTAACCCCTTGCCATCTGGAGCTGCCCAGTTCATAAGTTGCCATCTGCTCAAGAAAATTCTGTGAAATGTTAAAGTGCTTACGTTTATCTTTTTAATAACATCTTATATAATGTATCAGGACAAGAAGTAATGCCATGTGGGAAGAATGATTGCAGGTGGGCATGGGGGTTCTTTTATGGGACAATACAGATGGCCTAAAACTGGGTTGTGGTGTTGATCACACAGGTCTATAGTTTAACTAAAAGATTTTGCATTGCATGCTAAAAACGGACAATTTTTTTGTTGTGTAAAAATACACCTCCATAAAGACGTTTTTTTGTTTTTTTTTAAAGCATTTTTCAAAAACAGTTATTCACCTTAGACCATTGATGAATCTTTGTATCAGTGAACAGCTGAGCGGAGGACTTTTCACCTTGACTGATCTGAAACACAAAATTTTACAAAAAATAAGCATAGGAGACCATGTAAGTCTTTGTCCCAAAATGAATAAAAATAAGAATCCCTCACTGTTTTTTTAAAGTGTGTTTATGTATATATACATGTAAACATTTATTTACTGAAATGTCATATGTAATTAATATGACCAGAATGACTTCTCTTGGTTTAGGTTTTAAAATCACAGTGGGTGTGTGCTGACTGGTCTTATGTTAACTCAACACAAGCTAGAGTTATCTGAAAGGAGGGAACTGCAACTGAGAAAATGCCTCCATAAGATCCAGCTGTAAGGCATTTTCTTAATTAGTGATTGGCGGGAGGGGGGGGCAACCCAGTGTGGGGGATGCTATCCCTGGATCTGTGGTCCTGTGTTCTATAAGAAAGCAAGCTGAGCAAGCCATGGAGAGCAGGACAATAAGCAGAACCCCTTTATGGTCTCTGCATTAGCTCCTGCCTCCAGGTTCCTGCCCTGCTTGAGTCTATATCCTGACTTCCTTAGATGAGGAACAGTGATGTGGATGTGTAAGCCAAATAAACTCCTTCCTCCCAAACTTGCCTTTTGTTCATGGCGTTTTGTCACAGCAATAGAAACCCTAACTAAGACATTAAAAATAAGGTTTATTATAAACCGTATTCCCCTAAAAACGGTCATTCTAAAAACAGGAGAAAGCAATCAAAAGCATTACCTTAGCATTTTTTAGTTTTTCTCTTACTTTGCCTCTCAGTGTCTCTGTTATGCTTCGATTTTCTTCTGCATCTAAACCAAGACACCAACGTTACATAGAGTTCACATGATTTTATTACAATTAATCAGTGGTAAGAGCAAAAGTACTCATGGTACATCTTTGCACCTGCACCTAACCATCCTGATGAGCAGGAAGAAAGGTCAGGGTCCCACAAGCACTCAGAACCCTGTGTCTCTTGCCCTTTCTCACGGGGAACAGTTTTATCTGTGGTAAATTGTATTTTTTTTGGTAACTTTCCCTTCGTCACCTTCTTTTGCTTCTTCAGATATCAGCCAGAGTCTTTCTTGTATACAAGCAAAACATAAAACAGCTCAGACAAAGAACCTTTGGGGTTTCCTTGATAGAAAAAAAAAATCCCTTGAGAACACTTCTATTCCATATAGAATGCTCTGAGGTATGAACCAATGTTGAAGATACATAAGGTTATTATTATTATTATCATCATCATTATTATGGAAGAATGGACTCTGAAAGGAAGTGTATGCACACCAAGCCATTTGTTACTTTCTACTGCTAATAGGATGTTCTGAGAAAGACAATGGTGTACACTTTTGAATACAATGTAAAGAAAAAGGGAAGATGAATTGGTCATGTTCCCTTGCAGTTTGCTTTTCCTCCCCTTCCTGTTGAGCACTTGTAAGCTGTGCAAGTAGGAATGGGGGTAGGAATAGAGCTAAGTCACAGGAGGTCTTCTGCACCCACACATATTTAAGGTCTAACCCAGCCTCAGACACCAGCGAATCCTCCACGTATACAGCTAAGATGGAGAGAATGGAGCATCAGGAGTTCAGTTTCTAGCTAGTTCCTTGAGCCCATCCTACGTTATATAGGAAGTCTAGTTTATGTTTACACTCTAGAATCCTGAAGCTCTAGGGTGGGAACAATCATTTATGTCTTTAAAACTAAAAGTCAAGGCTGTTAGAGTGTGGCAAGCTTATGGAGAACCTTTTGAGAGATGCCTGTCCGTCATTTCTTCTGTACCGCTGTACGCTGCTCCTGACATCTGCTGGGGAAAGCAGGGAAGGTTAGACGGGCATCGGCAGTTACTGAACAGCCTTCCTATGATGTCAATCAACCTTCCAGACGTCATCTGCTGTAAGATATCAATTCATATTCTTCCATCTACTCAAACTTGAATCTTTTTTAGTAACCTATATGAGTTCTTTATATATGATTGATCCTAAAATTAAGTAACCGTTACCTGTAATATCAGAAAAACTTTAAATGACAAAATCTGAACGAGACTTAGCTCTTTGTGCTTACATACTGCGAGTCTCATGTTTCTTCTGGAAAAGTCTGAGTAAGTTACACACATACAAAAGTACTTAAAAAAAAAAACAGCATTATACCAGTGTCACAGCTTGAGGGTTTGTCTGTCGTGTCTGACACACACACATCTTCCTTCTGAAAACTACGTTGCCTTCTATTCTTAACTACTTTCTCCCTAGGATCTTCAGTGGCCACAGTGTTCCCCGTTGCAGAAAGTGTACTCGAGGCTTAGGGTGGTATACTCCATGGCCTCTCAAATATGTGTCCTTAGCTCTGACTTCCCTCCCACACATCAGAAACCATTCCAAGCCGGGCGATGGTGGCGCACGCCTTTAATCCCAGCACTAGGGAGGCAAAGGCAGGAGAATCTCTGTGAGTTCGAGACCAGCCTGGTCTACAGAGCTAGTTCCAGGACAGGCTCCAAAGCCACAGAGAAACCCTGTCTCGAAAAACAAAAAACAAAACAAAACAAAACAAAAAAAAAACCATTCCAGCTGCCTAACGGCAGGAGGAACTGAGTGTCATCATTCAAAGTTCAGTGTGTTAAAATAAACATTTGTAGTTTCTCAAAGTTCAGTCTCCTAAAGCAACTGTTCTCACACTGTGGTGGTACGGAGTGAGAACTGGCTTTAAACTTTAATTTCGAGATATATTATTATATATCTTGTAATTTATTACATACTCTTGAAAAAGCAGTTGTACCTGCTGACCAAAACAGTGTGAAGCTAGAGTGGGGAAAAGTAAAAAGATTTTTATTAGCTTCACAATTACACTAAAAACACGGATTCGGGAGCTGGTGAGATGGCTCAGTGGGTGAAAGTGCTGGTCACCATTGCTGGCGACCTGAATTCTATCCCTGGAACCCATATGATAGAATGAGAGCCCTAATACCCACAATTGTCCTCCAACCTCCACAGGTGTTCTATGGCTTGAGTATGTATGCATGGATACACACACACATACACACACACACATACATACACATACACACACACGTAAATGTAATAAAAAAAATAAGATTGGACTCATGTTGAAAATCAAAGCAGGCTATCAACATGACCATGGTTTGAAAAAATTAATATAACAAGAATCTAATCAATGGACTTTTCAAAAGTCTGCCAGTGATTTCTATATCACAGTTAAAACTCCTGAATGATGACACCATGAGCCGATATGTCCATTCTCACTAACCACCAAGGCCATCGTCAAGACAGCTAAAGATACCATGATAGTGACCTGGAAGTGACGGCAGAACACCGACCTCGGCAAGAGATTGGTTGAGGGAGATCTAGCTTTAATTTCCAACAATTTTGTCAAACACTCCTCAGCAGGGAGGGCATTCTGACCTGACTTGTTTGAATTAAGGAGACTGGCACCCCTCCTCCCATCTACAAAGTTAGCATCAACACACAGCCAAGGGAAGGAGGGAACAGCATGCATCCCGACTAGGAGGTGCTTTTAATGACCTCTATAAACCCATTTCTCTCGAGTGCTATTATATCCAAGTTGTTTACAAACTATTTAAGGATCATAATGTATAACAAGAGACCACAAAAGCAACTGAATGCAAATGAACACGGTTTTTAGGAAAACATACCTCTTGGTAAAATGCTACAAAACTTGTTTTTTAAAAGCCCTCAAAAAATCCCATTAATACTTTACCATTTTAAAAATCTCTTCTCTTCTCTTTGAGATCTTTTTCATGATGACTCTTTTATTTTCACTTTCTAAATAAGTAAGAATGAGAAACTATGTTATTAAAACCAGACTATTGTGACAGGATTGAAAACACGCTGGAGAGATGGCTCAGTGGCCAAGAATACTAGCTGCTCTTCCACAGGACACAGGTTTGATTTCCCAGCACCCACACGGCTGCTCACAACTGCCTATAACAGAACATCCAGTACCCCATTCTATCCCTCCCCAGCAATGTATGCACATGGTCCATAAGACACACATGCAAGCAACATGCACATACGCATTAAAAACAAAAGATATGGCATTTGAAAGTACAAAAAGACACAAAAAAAGATGAAAAATATTGTCATTTTTCTCTCTATATATGTAATACTTAACATTATATATGTAACATATATAATATATATTATATATGTGTAATACTTACCATTTTCTTTTTATTATTTAATGGAAATTTCAGTAAACGCCTGATGTGTAGCAAGATCCTCTGATAAGACCTTACATCTTGGAAGGAAGCTCCTTAAAGCACAGAATGTTTTAAAGGGAAGTGAAATATTCCACCTTGGATGGAAGCTCATTAAAACTTTGGATGCAGGCAACTAGAAAACTTCAGGAAGTCCCTGAAACTTAGCAGGAGCATTAGCTCCCTCAAGCTTATGTAAGTGTAAGGACTGCAGAGAGGTACCCTCCGACTTGTCTAACAAGTTGTACAGTATGCTCCAGGTTTCCAGATTTCATGTGTGTCAACCTTTTGGTGATGCACCTGTAAGTACCCCCAAAACTCACTGGCTTACTAAGTTAGATGTTGCTGGTATCCAAACTTTGGTCTGTCATCAATTTCCTATCTGAGGAGAATTCACATCTCATCAGGAAGAGTGTCACACAAGGCCACACTTGGGTTGTGGCCAAAGGAATATGAGCTGGCATATTAACAGAGATATGTGCACATCCGTTTACTGTAGCACTATTCACAATACCCAACATATGGACCATCAATGCCCATCAACAGATGGATAAATAATGTGACATATCTCTGTATCCATCTATCCATCCAACCATCCAATAGAATTTTATGTAGTCATAAAGAAAAATAAAATTATCACTCTCAGGGGGAAAATTACTGGAGCTGAAGATTATGATACTAAGCAAAATAACCCAGACTCTGAAAGATATGTTCTCTCATATGCAGAATCAATCTATTTATGACATGAAAATGAACAGGAAGACTGAGGGAGAAGAAAGCTATCAAATGGAAATTGACAGGATCAAGAGAGAATAATGAAGGGGAAAAGAAAGACAAATGGCACATTTCCTTACACACACACACATGCACATGTGCGCACACACACACACAGAAAGACATTGCATGAAAGTAGAAAGGGTAGGGCATGGTGCTGTAGGTCCTTAACATCAGTACTCTGGAGACAGAGGACTGTGGATCTCTATGTACTTAAGGCCAGCCCTGTCTACATGGCGAGTTACAGCCAGTCAAGACAACACAATGAAACTCAGCCTCAAAAATCTAAGAAATATTTTAAAAAGAAGAAAGGGGAAGGAAGGAGACTCTTTGGGGCGAGGGGGCGGGGTCAGACAAGTGGACGGTAGTAATGGGGTAGGTGTGTGCAAATACAAGGATGTGTGTATGAAAATACCGTAAGGAAACCCATTACTTTGCATAATAACTAAAACAACTTCCAGTGTGAAAAAAAAGAAAAAAGAAAGAAAGATTGCTTAATGTCCTAAGTGATGGAGGAAGGTCACTGAGCAATAAAGAAATTGCTTGGCTGGCCCTGATAGGTTAAAACATAGGTGGGAGGAGTAAATAGAATAGAATTTTGGGCGGAAGAGGAAGTGAGGGCAGACTCTGCTCTGCTTTTGGAGAGACTCGACAGCTCTGTTCTCTGGAGCAGAGACACCATGCTCCGCTCTCCAGATAGCTCTGCTCTCTGAGGCATATGCGATGAAGCTCCGACCCAAGATGAACATAGGTTAGAATCTTACCAGTAAGTGCATCCTGGGGTGCTTACACATATTATTAGAAATTGGTTAGAACAATATGTAAGAGCTTGCCAATAAGAAGCTGGACTAGCTGGGACAAGCGGTGTTTAAATGAATATAGTTTGTGTGTTGTTATTTCAGGCATGAGCTAGCCAAGCGGCTGGGGAGTTGGGGACGCAACCCCGCCGCTCTTATTTCAACACCTAAGACGTGCAAGAGTTACTGTTCTTGGGAGGGGAAGGTAAGATTATCATCGCTTATGAATGACAGATGTACACACACTGAAAACCCAAGGAACATAATGGAACAATTTAGAGATAAATTAGAAAGTCTTTTCTATAGAGGGCACCAGATCTCATTACAGATAGTTGTGAGCCTCCATATGGTTGCTGGGAATTGAACTCAGGACCTCTGGGAGAGAAGCCAGTGCTCTTAACCTCTGAGCCATCTCTCCAGACCTAAATTAGAAAGTGTTTCAACAGGAGACTAAACAGGATACATATAAAAGTTACATATACGATAAAGTTTTTTGTTTGTTTGGTTTTTGTTTTGTTTTGTTTTGAAACAGCCCTGGCTGTCCTGGAAGAACTCACTGTATAGACCAGACTGGACTCAAATTTACAGAGACCCACTTGTCTCTGCTTCCTGAGTCCTGAAACTAAATATGTTTTAAATATATCCTAATATGATGGAAAAATTATCATATCAAATTGTTTTCCTTTTTTTTTTTTTCTTTCCTTCCCAGACATGGTTTTTCTGTGTAGTCTTGGCTGGCCTGGAACTCACTCTGTAGGCTGGACTGGCCTCGACCTCACAGAAATCCGGCTGCCTCTGCCTCTTGAGTGCTGGGATTAAAGGCACATGCTCCCCCCCCCATATCAACTTTTAAAATTTCTTAATACCTAGGAATGTATTTACATGGCAACAATACGAGTGGAAAATTTTTGATTAAATATAGATGTATTTCACAGAGGCAGAACACTTTTAATAGTCCTAATAAGAAATATCAGAGGGTCTGGAGAGATGACTCAAAGGTTAAAAGTCCTAGCTACTTTTGCAGAGGACCCAGGTTCGATTCTCAGTACCCAGATGGCAGCTCACAACCCTCTGTAACTCCAGTTCCTGGGGATCTGTTGGCCTCCACAGGCACTGCATGCAAGTGGTGCACATGCACAAATAAGGCAAAACACCTATATATGTAAAAGAATGATTTTTAAAAAATGATGAATGGTGGCTGTCATTTAAAAAGAAGGCAATGCTAGCAAACTGAATTTAGAAATGACGTGGAAATGGAGAGCAGAGACCGATGCATATGAGATACTCAGGGAGGAGATCTGGACGGGATGGAAAAGTACTGAACAGATTTGGAATAGAGAAGAGTCAAGTCTAAGCTACCAAGGGTTTTGTTTTGTTTTCTTAATTAGTAGATAGGACAGTTCAATGACTGGCCTAAGGCCACTTAAGATTCTCACGGCTGATGTGCCAAAGTTAGACACACTAGGAATAGGATGGCAAGAAAAGCCAACTTCTAATTTACCAATTCTTCCCATTCTTCAAGACCTTCTAAGATGAATCCCAAGCCCAGCATGATAATGCACCCATAACCCTAGCATTCAAGGAGGAGGATCCTAATTGGCCTTGTGGTCTATATAGGAAGACCCTGTTTCAAAACCCCAAAAACACACAATAAAATGAACTTCAGCCAGGCAGTGGTAGCACACACTTTTAATCCCAGCACTTGGGAGGCAGAGGTAGGCAGATCTCTGTGAGTTCGAGACCAGCTGGTCTACAGAGCGAGTTCCAGGACTGGCTCCAAAGCTACAAAGAGATCCTGTCTTGGAAAAAACAAACAAACAAACAAAAACGTCAAATACTTGACTTTCTGATGCATGTGCAAATTTTGCCCACAAATTACAGGAAACATTAGCAGTCACACATCCTCTATATAATAAAACTTTACTGATTTATTAAATAAAACAGAAAACAAAACGTTGAACCAATTTTTTCTGCAAATCTGAAGGTATTCTTAGCCCATTTTATTCCATAAAGGATATAGGATAAATAAACAGTTATCAAGAAGACCCTGGAGAGAACTGCAGCGCTAGATGAGACTAGCATTTGCCGGATTAAAATCTCCCTCAGCAGCGCTTGGCATTCTCTCTTTAAAGACTGGCTGCGGGCGAAGGCCGACCTCTTTCGAATATTGTCATTAATTTTTGCATTTAAAGCTCTTTCTAAAGGTTGAGGAAACCTGAGTGTTATCAATTTCTGTATCAGATGCCCTACAAGTTCTTAATCAAAGCACAAGAATTAAAGGCAGGAGTTCTTGTAGCTGAAGGTGACAGCTTTACTAGTAAAAGTTTCAGCCCCCTGCTTGCCATTCAGAAACCCTTGGACGCTGGGATGGGAGAGATGGCTCGGTGGTTGAGAATGCTTCCAGCAATGCGTTTCTCCCTGGGCTCTTATTGCACCTCTTTTTAAATGTATTAATGTCCCCTCTTCCCACACTTAAAACACACTTCAGTCCTGTGTGGTTTTCTCTTTACCTTAGCCAATCTACTGGAACACAGCAGGAAGGTTTTAAAAAGCTGTGTTTCTTAAATCAGGTTCTTCTAGACTTCTTCGAGTTGAGTTAGGATGCTGTGCCAAGAAGATTCCAGCGAGAACCGAAACAGTGGGCAGCATTTTCTCCAAATTAAAATCCACTAGACACACAGCATCAACTACCCTTTCGTAGTAGGTACAGAAAAGTCAGACTTTAACAAAAGCATCCCACCAGCCACAGTCTATAAAAAGCATCAAGATCCTCGGATACTCTACTGCCAGACATGTTCAAAATTGCCCATCTTTTCATTAATTGGGATTTTCTTTCAATGATGTAAGTGGGAATCGTGGCCCAGGCTCAGCCTGGTGATGCATGCCAAAAATCCTAGCATAGGAGAGGCTGAGGCAGGAGGATCGAAGGAACACATGGTCTGAAAAGAAACCTGAACTGGAAATTGGTGTCTTTGGAAAGCGTCAAAGCTAAGTTCCCCTGTGCTCTCAAGCCCAAGTGGGGAATCACAGCCTGCTCCTGTGTGACAAGATTTCACCTCCATGAGGAAGGTTTGCTGAATAAAAGCTGAAACAAATATGGAAACAGGTGACATAAACTGCCATAGATTGAAGGTTCCTATTTAATAAATCCACGGCAATGGAATTTTCCTATCTGGAAACTGAGCAGAACTATCTAATTTACAGCGCAAACACACCCACCAGGTCCAGTAAGCTGGTGGGAGTCCTGGGCTGTTTAGATACTAGCCTGAAAAGCTGCCATTTGTGGGCCTGCATTTAGTCTCAGCCGGAGAAAGCCAACCCAGAGGCCCTCGGGCCACACTTGCCACTTAAAACACTGGGACAAGACTAGTATTTATTTTCCCTGCCATCCCTTTCCTTTGAGTTTTGCAACCTGTTTCAATGAACTGAATGCTTCCTTCCTTCCTTCCTTCCTTCCTTCCTTCCTTCCTTCCTTCCTTCCTTCCTTCCTTCTTTCCTTCCTCCCTCCTTCCCTCCTTCCACCCTCCCTCCTTCTTTCTTTTTTTCTTTTCCAAGACAGGTTTTCCCTGCGTAGCTTTCGAGTCTGTCCTGGAACCAGGTTGGCCTCAAATTCACAGAGATCCGCCTGTCTCTGCCTCCCCACGGCTGGGATTGAAGGCGTGTGCCATCACCACTAGGCCTAATTCTTATTCTACAGTCTTCTGGGGACTTTTCCTGGCTCTTGTAACCCGCATTTTGTTGGCCCTTACTTTCTACCTTTGAAGCTCGTATTTCCGCTGATTCTAAGGTGTTATCTTAATTTCTATACCAGCAGAGAGTTCAACTGCAGCCGATAACCTTCCTCCACTCAGGAAATAGTTTTCTGACCTGAATTTAATAATCCAAATCGCACAATGACCTCGAAGCTGAGGAACACACAAGGGGATGGCTGGCCGGTGGCGCAGTTCCGTGTTATCCCAGCCCCAAGATTCCGCACAGTGCAAGGCTCCATTCCCTAGTGTGTTCAGGGACCAGCGTGGGGACCTTAAAGGACAACAGGACATTCACCTGACAGACACTGCTCTTTCGACATGCCTGGGAAGAGACGGCAGATCACGGGCAGCTACCAACGCTCACGGCCCAAGAGCATGCGCAATGCGGGTTCCCTGTCTTAGGGAGTATTCTCCGTGCTGCCCTTCCGCTCTCCAGCCACTGGGTCTCAGCTCCGCCTCCAAGCACGCGATCTCCCCCGTGCGCCCCCAGAGTCGTCAGCCTCTCGTGCTCCTCCTCACGGGGGGGAGGGGGTGGAGTGGGGGTGAGGCTTGAGAGCCACACCTGCCACCGAGAAGGACTGGAGCGCTGGCGCAGGGTGTGGGTGAGTTCTTTTCAGGTGACCTGAATATGACCTATGCCTACAGATTTCAGTTCAAGCGATTTGTTTTCATTTTCAGAGTTTGCAATTTATGTCACAAATTTATTATCTTTTAAGTCTTGGGCTGGGTGCTGGAGAGATAGTTCAGTGGTTAAAGGCACTTATCACTCTTGCAGAGGTTCCCAGTTCACAGCACCCAATTGGGCAGCCCACAAGCACCAGTAACTCTGGCTCCACGGTGTCTGGCGCCCTCTTCTGGCCTCAATAGCACTGAACTCACACATACATGTATTCCCCTACACACATACACACATAATTAAAATTGATTTATTTTAACTAATAAATTAGATTTATTTAACTAATAAAATA
>NW_026067893.1:18976311-19154005 GCF_014885135.2 Alexandromys fortis
TTAAATATAAATCTTTTTAACTAATAAAATAGATTTCTAAATTAAATAATTATAATTATTTATTTAATTAATGTTAATTAAATTAATAATTTGCCAGGCAGTGGTGGCGCACACCTTTAATCCCAGCATTCAGGAGGCAGACAGATCTCTGTGAGTTGGAGGCCAGCCTGGTCTACAAGAGCTAGTTCCATGATAGGTTCCAAAGCCACAGAGAAACCCTGTCTCAAAAAACAAAAACAAAAACCAAACAAAAAATTAACAATTTAGTTAATTATTGGGCTGGGGAGATGGCCCAACACATAAAACTTGGTGTGAGTTTAGTGAAGTTCAGATTCCCAGGAAAGTGTTGAGACAGAGGTGGGAATCCCTGGGGCAAGCTCTGGGTTCCAGGAGAGGCCAGTTCCTCAGTAAATAAACTGGAGTGTGATGGAGAAAGCCAACCATCGTGAGACTGTGGCCTCCGAGAGCACCTACACTGTAAGTGTACCACTCAAGCAATAAATACACAAATAGCAATACACCTCCACCCCGTGTGCCTTCTCCTTGTTAAAATAATGGCCCAAATAAACCCTGCAAAGTTGGGCGCTTGCTACTGGGGCTCAGCACAGTGCCGTGTGCCCCACCATTTCAACACGACATTTGATGAAGTGCTTTCCGAGCTCGCCCCATTGAATGCTTGGTCTGCGATTCTAGAGACACATAGCAGGGCTTTAAAACTAGACGGTCCCACACTTGAGGAAAGGGAGGTATATTAACGCTGCAAAGGTAACAGGTTAGGTAGGGACCCTGGAGCACAAGGAAATGTACTCAGAAGTTCCATTTGCCTCATTATTTGGACAAGAAATAAATAACTAAACAAAAAATAAACAAAAAAACCATTCACTGTTTAAAGTGTCTAAGCCTCAAAATTATTTGGCCAAATTCTCATTCCAAATAAAATCCTTGAGATTCTCTCATCTTTGTTATCGAGGGCTCATCTGGTATAACACTTTAGAAGCAATGACAGTAAATTCTTGTCTATTTGGTCGTGAGCCTAGCCTTTAAGGGCTGAGCCATGTCTACAGCCCAACAGCAGAGTCTTGATGCAGAGTCAAGAACGCTTTCCTTAAATCCTGACGTCTTGGACTAAACGGGCTGTGCCTGCATGTGGCAAGTATTATGGAATATGACGTACTTTAAGGACACTTAACTTCTAGGATTTTTGAGAAAATCCCTGTGTGTATGCATACTATGATGTATTATTATTATACTTAAGCGTTAAATATATTGTCCAAATAACTAAGTCAACGTAGTACAGGACTTGAGATCTCCTGCTAGAGAGTTTATAGTACAGAAGTTGAGGAATCCTAAATATTTTCAAGGCTAAAGAGTGTTTTCCATCAGAGGGGAGGCAGTGAGGAGATGGTTAGCGTTCCAGGAGATATTTCAGCCCAGTCGTCTAACATCACCTGCAGAACTGTGGCTTCAGTTCCTTGCTGTGGTTTTTACCCTGCTCCAGCTAGAGAGCAGATTTCACATAAAAGTTTGAACTTCTTGGCAAAGATTTAGAAAGCCGGCATCTGTACAGGTGGGCAGGCAGGAGGGCAGGCAGATGGGCAGGCGGGTGGGCAGCCACCCAAGCCGCAGTAGTCAATGATGTGCAGTCTGCAGCTGTTTTCTGTGCAGAGAGAAGGTCTTTCCGTTCTCCCCAGGCAAAGCTGCTCCAAGGCTTTTTTCACAGTGGCCTTCTTAGCTCTCTGGTCCTGAGACTCAGCATCAGTTGCCTTTTTATGATCTTCTTTATTTTGATCACCTTGTACTTAGGGCATCAACCTGTCTGGGCAGTTGAGTCTAAAATGCCATCTGTAAAGGTTAAGTGAAGGTTGGGGATGGTGGCCTATGTCTGCAATCTTAGCACTAATGTGGAGGCCCACAGAGGTGAGTGCTGTTCCACCTTGACTAAAGGTCAGAGAGTTTGAGTTTGTTTTTACTCTTTCAAAGTTGTTAACAACAGGTGTGGCTACAAACAAGAAAACCTGACCTACGGTGTGATTACTTGGTCAGAATCATAATCCCTTCATAAAGGAATTTGGCACCAAATTGAGTCTTTTTTTCTTCACTGCAGGATCCTGGGGTTGAGGAGGGTTGCAATAGTCATTGTGTGCCCAGGCCTAGAACCCTGAGGTTTAACCTAGAACCAATCGCTGTGGTTAAAACTCTGACATTCTCCGCTCACCTTTGTTTGTCTTTGCCTTTTCAAGATTTTTAATTTTATCTGGATGAGTGTTTTGCCTACACGTAGTCTGTGCATCACATATGTGCCTGGTACCCTCAGAGGTCAGAAGAAAGCTTTGGATCCCTTAGAGCTGGAGTCATGGAAGTGACCATGTGAATCCCAGGAACTGAATCTGGATCCTGGCAAGAGCAACAATTGCCCTTAAAAATGTGTCTGAGCATTTGTCTGCATGAATGTACATGCACCATGGATGTACAGCATCCACAGACCTCAGAAGAGGGTCTTAGATCCCTGAAATTTGATATTGTGGGCCACCATTGTAGGTGCTGGAAACTCCACCAGAGTCACCTGTAAGAGCAGCCAGCACTCTTAACCACTGAGCCAGCTCCCCAGCCCAGCGAAACGTGCTCTTAACTGCTAGCCCCTCTTTGCCTTTAATTTTAATCTCTGACGTCATCAAGCTCATGCCCTTGACCGCTGTTTGTCATTACAGCCTCCACGCTGCTTGGCTCTGTTTTCTCTTCGCCAGCCCCAAATCTCCTTGACTTTTGTTTCTCCACCTTTGTGCCTTTAGTCCTTTCCATACCACTGAAAAAAAATTTAAAATACTATAATTTTTTTATTTCATTGGTTGAATAAAGAAACTTTTGTATGTGTATGAGCATATCTATTCCAGGCGCCCTGGAGCTGGAGTTAGAGGCAATTGTGAACTGCTTCATGTGGGTGCTGGGGAAGCAAACTACAGCCTCTGTAAGAGCAGCAGGTGCCCTTCACTGCTGGGCCCATAAAAAAAGACACTAAATTGAATTAGTAATAATAATGAATAAAATCGCACAGACAGATGGTTCCCAAGAGCACCCAGCACAGTTCGTGGGGCAGCCCTCCCGTCATTTCCTTTCCTGCCCACAGATGGTGTTTAATTTCTGCCACTTCTCAAGCCCACCCCACTGTCAGCCTTGAATTCCCAGCAGCTGACTTTGATTTTTAGATGCAGCAGAGATTCAGACACGAACGTTAGACGCCAGGCCAACCTAGCCCGAACAGACAGCTGTAGCTCCTGCTCCAGGAGAATGAGTATGCCCGGCCCATCACGGCTGACCTGCCCTGGGTCCCAGCCACACTATCCCTTCTAGGCTCTCGTGACATGATTGGTGACTTAAGCATCAGGTTCACCCCTTCCCCACCTCATTGCACCAGCTCTGTCCAACAAAAGGAAAATAACTCTCAGGTTTCTTTCTTTTATGTCCACACTTGTAGAAAAAGTAATCTTTTTCCTCTTCTTACATGGTATTGTCCTACCTAGTATCTGGCCGCCAGCACCCACTGTGCCGTCAAGGACTTCCTTTTTATTACATTTACTTATGTATTTATTGCGTGGGTGCACACATTTGCCATGGCATGCATGAGCAGGTCAGAGGACAACCTCTGGGAGTCAGGTGATTTGTATGTACATTAAATGTTGATAAGCATGACCGTTTAAGGTTCATTTAAATCCATGTGATCCCATTTTAATGTCCACAGTCCAGTGCTGGACGATGAACTACTCAGAAACTAGACTGCACTTGCCCAGTAGGAAAATCTCCAATGTCTAGAGTAATTAAAGGTGTCACTGCCCAGTCAGCCGAGCAGTGCAGAAGTGTAGTATCAAGGGAATTCTCTACGGGCGGAGGTTTCTAGCTGGCCGGGCAGTCAGGAGAGAGATCGGCTAGAACTCTTCCCTCCACTAAAATGTCTCTGAGTCCCGCCTTTCAGAAGGAAACAGGTCATATATTTTGCCCCAAGGAGCATATTCTAGACAGAATGGGCTGAGCTTTCTAACAAAGCTCTGAAGGGCTGTGGTAGTACAGGAAGTCGCTGGCCTGGAGATCAGGACACAGATTGCAGCAAGAAGGACACCTGGGCTGGGCGTTGAAGTAGGGTGGAGCAAAGGTAGCCCAATCAGAGGACCTACCTGGAGAGAACACAAGGATCACCTGCGGGTGAAAAGGAACATGAGCCTGGAGAGCGCTTAGAGCCAGGGACTACTGGAGCCCTGGGTGTTGCTAGGGAATCTTACTGTAGGCAACAGGAAAAGGCCGATGATTCCAATCAGGGATGGTATGGTTTAAATTGAGTTTTTTATTTTTATTTTTTTAATTTATTTATTTCTTTATTAATTAATTAAAGATTTCTGTCTCTTCCCCACCGCCGCCTCCCCTTTCCCTCCCCCTCCCCCAATCAAGTCCCCCTCCCTCGTCAGCCCAAAGAGCAATCAGGGTTCCCTGCCCTGTGAGTTTTTTATTTTTAAAGCTAAAATTTTTGTTTATTTTTTTTGAGAATTCCATACAAGAGTAGTCTATATCATTTTTACTTTGTTTTTGCTTTGTTTTGAGACTAGGTCTCTGCATATCCCTGGCTATCCTAGCTGTCCTGGAACTCACTATGTAGACCAGGCTGGAATCAAAGGCATGCATCACCATGCACAGCTGTTTCTACTTTTAAAAGATATTGATGCTATAGAGAACCAGCACTGGCTGTTCCTTTAGAGGAACCAGGTTAGATTCATGGCACCAACATGGTGGGTCAAAATCCCCTACAAAACCAGTTTCAGGGGCTCTGGTGCCCTCTTCTGGCCTCCTTGGGCATTACATGCAGGTGGGGCCCATACAATATGCAGACAAAATACCCATACATATATGACTTTTTTGAAGGTTCTAAATATAATCTTTGATTTTTATTTTGACATTGAAATTTACATTTTGAGAAATGCAAACATGAAGTACTACCTCTGATTCCAAGTGGAATTTTCTCAAGCTCACATCACATGTCTTGGCCCAGTTGTCACACAAAGGTAGCAAAGCCATAGGAAGACAGAGAAATGCTCAGCTGGGCTCTAAACAGCTTGTTTAGGAATACCATTCATATCTGTGTGTAACAAGAGAGCAACAGGGATGCGGCAGCCTATGCTCCCCAAGGAGAAGAGCTTACCTCTTACCTACCTTGTAAACATCAGAAGCATTTTCCAAATGTGCCAATATGCCAACATGTAGCCAGTGTTGGGCGCCTACAAGGTGGCTAGTCTTCATCATGAAGTGAATGTAATACACACAACAGGGTTTGGAAGCGTGGGGTTTTGAAACCATACACAAATAATTTTTACATTGATTAATCATTGAAATGGGAATGTTTTGAGCTTAATCTCTTTCTTAAACTCTGCTTGCTTCCTGCCTTGGCACATACCATCTGTTTCCCGTATGGATCTTGGTTAACAACACACTAAAATGAAATGTATTTTGAGACTTTTGTTTATGTCACATGATATTGTTTATTTATTTGGATGCAGTGACACTTTTCTCTCCCATACATACCCATGTGCACACACATACAAAGCCTAGTTCTGTAATTTCATGTTTTTATTTATATCCTGATGAGCCCACTTCTGCTGGCTGGTTGCCCTTGTAGGCTCATAGGAAAAAAAAAAAAACCAACTTGCAAAGGAATAGGATTAGTAGAACCAGATTCTGAGTCCTGGGTAAAAGTCTAGAGATGAACAATAATTAACTACAACCAAATGAACAATCCAATATTAAAATTAATTGATAGTTGCTCAATTTTATTGGCCTGCTCCACCCAGAAGGGCCCAAAGAAGACCCCTGGACTAACCTTCCCGCCAATGGAACTGAGGTCAGGTTGTACCTAACTGTCTCTATTCTTTTTTTGAACCTGGGAAACAAGACAAAAATGTAATTAAACAAGAGATATTTTCATTCTTTGAAGGAAGCTAGTCATTTTGAATTCCAACATATTGGCGGCAGTGATAGTGGGCTGTTCGAAAAGAGGAAAATGGCCAGGTGTGGTGGCTCAGGCCTTTAATCCCAGGGGGGCGGGGCAGGTGGATATTGATTGGTGTTCAAGGGCAGCCTGGTCTACAGAGTGAGTGAGCTTCAGGACAGCCAGGGATACACAGAGAAATCCTGTCTTAAAACAAACAAACAAAAACAAAAAAAAAGCAAACAAAAACAAAATAAAGCAAAAAAAAAAACAACCCAATAACAAAAACAAAAGAAAAAGAAAAAAAGATGTGAGTTTGCGCACAACTCTGCCATGAGCACTGGGAGCCGTAAGAGCCGCCTTCTTCAGACTGCTGTGAGAACAGAATGGGAAGATGAACACAGTGCACCCAAGCACAGAATATCCCACAAATGCTCAGCCGATGGTCAATGGCACCTACAATACGGCAGCACATCCGCTGGGAATAACAGAAGACACTTGTAAAAAGGAGAAATGCCTTGACTGCCCAAGAGATACACAGCACTTGACATCTAGTTTATGGGAAACTTTCCTTTCTGAGCAGTACGTCCCCAGGCCAGAGATGGACAGACAGCTTGGGGCAGAGTGAGGATACATCACTGCTCAGTTCTGCTCAACAGTTAATTCTTGCAGCAATACTCATAGAAAAGGTACAAGACCTCTCCACTTTTCCATAATAAAATAAGCATTTAGCCATTACCCCACAAAACACTCCATGAAATAAGGAAACAAGGCATGTGTTGCATAACAGAGGGGTAGCGACACTTGATGTGTAAATACCACAGCAGGGCTAAAGCCTGCCCTCCTCACTAAATTAAGTCTTGGGACACTAGGATGCTGTATGGCTTTTAAACCCAGTAAGCCATCTCTGCAGAGCAGAGTCTACTTAGTGATCAATGGAACAGTTTATGGTTTGAGAAAATGCATGTGTACTCTTGTCCCTGGCCAACACCATGGTTATAGAAGGGGATAAAATAGCGGCGTAGGGGCTGGAGAGGTGGCTCGGAGGTTGAGAGCACACACTGCTCTTGCAGCGGACCTCAGTTTGATTTCCCGCACTCACACTGGACAGCTGACAACTGGTTGCTTCTAACTCCAGCTCCAAGGGATTGATACCTTCCTCCAGCCACCATGTTCACTGTACTCATGTGCACAGACCCACGCATACACACCTAATTGGAAACAAAATCTTCATAATAGTGATAATTGTATAACACGGTAAATTACTAAATGATATTCCGTTGTACTGAGCAGAATGCAAATATGGTGAAATTTATGTTATGTGTATTTTACCATAAAAAAAGAGCTCTAGAAGATGCATTAGAGGGTATATTTTCCCAGTCCTGAGTGGCAACTGTAGTTTTCTTCCTAGCAACACACACTACTATCACACAGTATCCCCAAAATGCCAATGTGTGCATCTGCTTTTCAAAAACCTCTGGCCCATGTGCTCTTCTTGAGAACATCTTGGCACCACGCAGGAACACAAACGGCTTCCACTCTTATCTTCAGCAGATGGTGAATCACAACAATGGCACAAGCACATTGGCTCCTTTGCACAACACTCTTTGGCTTTAGCACGTGTATATCTATTTCAGAAAATCCTCCTATCCAAAGGGCAGGCTTGGAATGGGTTTGTGTCTCTTCTCTCCAAAGGCACTGCATGGCGTTCCTCACGAGATGGGGGAGGGGGAGTCCCAAAGCTATGACAGTCAGCTCACACTGGGCAGTGTGGCACTTGGGACTCTTAGTTCTTTGAGACAAAGTTGGTATTGTTCTTTATTTGAAACGCAGACCATGAAAGTCATGATCACAAGCACAGAGGACACAGGAGAGGGAAGGTAGCTGGGAAAGTCAAGAGAACATCACCAGGAAGTCCTTGCAGTGGAAGTGGTTGAGTGTTCCCAAGGAAAGGCTTCAGCAAAAGCCTCCGTTGCTTCTGTCGCTTCGTGCTGGTCCAGACTGTCCCTGGAAAGCAGGGACGGTGACTCTGGAGTCCCCTGCAGGGAGGAACACGCCCCCTGAGCAAGTTGCTCTCTCACTCCACACAGCAAATTCCGGCTGCTCCTGCTATACAGACGCTTTCCAGAAATAGGAAGGCTTGCAATAGATGAGCAGACATGTGATGGCCACAGCGACCAAGATCAGGGAGAAGATGACCATGAGGCTGAAGTAGGTGGAGTGAGGAAGAGGCGGGGATAGCGGCTGTTCAGCTGGGATCATGTTGGTTAAGTTCAGCATGTAGCCCAAAGTCCACCCTGCGTTGCTGTCCTCGATCTGAAAATAGTAGGGGAAAATCCCATTGTTTGTGGTCCAAAAAGATAATCCATAGTGGCCACGCAACCCTTCCCATAACACTGAGCACCCAATGGGAAGAGAACACCCTGCGTACTTTACACAATAGATTAACTTTATATGCTACATTGGGAATGACGTGGAGGGAAAAACAAAGCAAATGATTAGAGTTTGGAGGCTCACCACTACATTCTAGAAGTTCAGGAAGCTTACTGAATGTTTATCCAATGTACCTGCCTGGGAGCACTTAATTCAAAGAGACCATGAGAAGTCCACGTTCTTTCTGTTTCATGAGTTGGGGGACTCAGTGAGGGGTAACAGGAAACAGGTAAAAAGATGAAGGAATAATGATTGGTTCTAGCCTGGGACATCCTTGCTAGGCCAGAGAAGCCACGTCGACCCAGGGCTTCACGGGGGGAAATCATTCCAGCAAGCTAGCTTTGTGAAGTTGGAAAGCCATGCACCTCGTTGCTGATAAAGATTCTTATAAAGTTATGAGGCAATCTTTGACCTTCTAGCCTTTGGAAAAAATAATTTCCAGTCACCCAGAACTTGCAGCAATAGAGGTGATATTTGAATAATAATTTTGGAAAAGTTGTATGACAAGAGCTGTCCATGGTGACACAGAGAAGTTAGCAAGAATAGGCAGCCTAAAGAAGAAACCCACAGCTCTACAGGCAGCGCCACACAGGACTTGCTCAGGCCTTTCCTGCGACATTTCCTTCTGGTCCTCTGAGAATGTATTGCTGCTGTTTTTACAAAATAAACAAGTAAATAATACATTGTGTCTGGGAGAATTCACATAGTAATACTTGCCACTTCCAGCACAGACTGCTTTTCACCCATTTTAACCAATTAGTTAGTACTCAAGTAATGGGAAAATAAGACAGTGATGGACACACTTTTAAGGCTTTTAGCACATATCGTCAAAAAATATCCCCTAAGAGGTTGTGCCAACTTACAATACCCTTCCTTCCCGACCCTAATCCATATTGACAATCATGTCAATAGGACTATTTTTCCTCTTGACATGGGATGGAAACCTTATCTGACTGTACATGCCAAAGAAGTCTCAAGATTTAGGGGAGTCATCACCCCAAATTGGAGACATCAGTAGCATTCCAAGAATATAAATCAACACTGTCCAATGTATCAACCAAATTTAACACAGATCCTTCTAAAAAATGAAATAGTCTTTTTGGTTTTTTTTGGGTTTTTTTTTGGTTTTTTTGGTTTTTTGTTTTGTTTTGTTTTTTTTTGGATTTTCGAGACAGGATTTTTCCGTAGCTTTTGGTTCCTGTCCTCGAACTAGCTTTTGTAGACCAGGCTGGCCTCAAACTCACAGAAATCCGCCTGCCTCTGCCTCCCTAGTGCTGGGATTAAAGGCGTGCACCACCACTGCCCGGCTTTAAAAATGAAATAGTCTTATAGCATGGAAGGAAGTCTGGGATGTTAAAATAAGGAAAAGGTTCGTTGGACTGGGCAAGATCCATTAGTAAGAGAGTATTAGCACATGAGTATACTGGAGCTGCCATAATCCTGATTCTAATGTTTTGGTTTGTCTGAGATCACTGTATTTTAAAACATTTTAGGCATTAGCAGGCTTGGGGCTAGCAACACAGAGACCGCTTGTTTGTGGTTCTTGGCATCAAATGGGCTCACACCTCGCACGGGCTGCTTGCTTCTTTACTCCTGGATGCCTGCAGGTGGCACTGTGGGGAAGCACAGCAGGGAAGCTATTTCCTCGGTCTCACTCTAGGCCATGCTGCCAAGCCAACAGCCCCGTTAGCAAGGCTGATAAGAAACCATTATCGTCCTTTCCTGAGTCACAAAGGGGCGCCTCTGAGGAATTCTGAAGTCAGGGTGGACAATGGCTGATGAAATACTAGTAAATGAATAAACTGACCTTTTGAGACCCAGTTAAGGGTTGTGTGTGTGGAAAGGTGAATGATAGAATGTGAACAGCTATCATTAGAGGCAGATAGCTGCCTGCTGTTCCCAGAAGGGCTTGACACCAAAGCCAGCTGGCGGGATGGTGGATGGAACAGGTGTCAAGTCAAAACTTAAATCACATGGACTCCCACCTTTTCTGAGTTCAAAACTGCTTTGTCACCAACATCCTCCCAACTTCCACACCCCCAACCAATTCCCAAGTTACCTTGCCCATAAAATGGATCTGGTCCCAGGAACTGCCTGTGAAGTTATAGCCTTGCAGAAGGAGGGTGAGGATGTAGGCCCCAGAGAAGCAGTATTCATTCAGGTACTTCTCCTTTATTTTCGGATTAGATGCTTTTACCTAGAGGTAGTGGGGGAAATATCAAACCTGTAGAATGGGCACCTCTATGGCTCCTTTTCACTGATAGATCCAATAAAGAGCCAAAGAAGTCCCAGCTCCCATGGATCTGAGGGTCAGTCTCTCCTACAGGCTGTGGGGATGGGATGGCGCTTCACTCCTTGAAGGGCGTAGAGTTTTCAATTGGGTCTCCCAAGGAAGTTTTTCTTCCTAGGGGCTCTGGGTGAGAACAGTAAGTGTTCTAGGGAAAAAGTGGTTCCTTCCTTCCATCTAAGAGCTTCAGAAACAGTCAGTTTCAGCATCTAATTCCATCCCCTATGCTTGGAATAACTCAACAATGTGTTAGCATATTAAACGCCACGAAAGCATTCTCAGAAGGAAGTCCACTGGTCTCTGTTTAAGCAGAGACTCTTACATGGTGTTCACAGTTAGTGCAGGGCCTCTACGGGCATCTTAAAGAAACAATGTCCAACAAAGCCTTAGCATTCAGGTCAGCCCTTGGAGGACAGACAGCACCAGCATCCTGAGGAAGGCAGCCTTCTTCACCCAGGGATTCAAACTCAGAACTCAGGATCTGCATTTTCACTCGATGATTCTCTCTCTGTCTCTGTCTGTCTGTCTCTGTCTGTCTGTCTATCTCTCTCTCTCCCTCTTACACACACACACACCACATAATGAAATCTGCCATTTTGTACAATGCAGATGAACCTGGAGAACATTATTATTAAGTCAAGTAAACCAAACACAAAAAGATAAATACTGAATTATTTTTATATGGAATATTAAAAAGTAAACCATTCATAACGAAACCCATTATTATATAATAAATAGCACACAAAAGATTTCATAGCATTGAGACAAGGAGTGTTGGCCATCCAGGACAGGAAAAGCAACGGTACAAGGAATGGTGGGAGGTTAGTAAGGAGGTGATAGGTCATCACCAGAAAGAAACAAATTCTGCTCTTCTCTCATGTGGTAGTTTGACTATAATTAGCAATAACAAACTACAGATTTCAAAACCTAGAAAGGATTGTTGAATGCTCTCACCACAAATAAATGGTACATGATTAAGGTGACAATTATAATCATTGTTCTGATACGGTGATATATGTATGATGTACATATAACATTGAAATATATTGTATATCATAAAAATGTATCAATCAGAAATAAAACAATAGAAAAATCAGCTTTTAAAAATAAAGGGATGATTTTATTTTTGATGAGGGACTTCTGGGATGGTCTATTTTATCCTGAAAAGGGATAGATGCATCTGCTTCTTCCTTCTTTTGACCTATGAAGGCCATGGCAGCCATCCTGTATCCATGGCAACTGAACTGAAGAAGCAATGGCTGAGTGAGAGAGAAGCCACTAAACCCATGGGAGCAGCTGCTTGTTGCAAAATTGTGCATTAAGTAAGAAACATAGGCTGTTGCTTGAGACACTATAGATCATCAGGGCATGGTGAGGATGGCATTCCTAGCCCCACTCGCTGGCCTTCAAACACATTTGCTGGACCTTTGTCAAATCAGCATGAGGTCATGCGCAGATTCACACCCTCCTTGGCATTGCGGGTGCAGGACCAATTTCACAGTTGTGATTTCTGGTCACTTACCTCTTCCCAAGGCTTTGAACAAAAACTTTTTAAGGTCTCAGTCATCTTTTCTGGAGAGGAGACACTGTCTTTTTCCATCTTCTTAAAAAAATCCATCACAAAGTAGAAGGCTGAGAATGCCTGGGAGAGCAGAGGGCAGAGTGTCAGCTGTGTCCAAACGGGCAGGAGCAGCAGGAGCCTCCACTCAGACCCTTCCAGAGCTCACTCACTTCCCACTCTAACAACAAGGGAACCCTCTAGTGGCGATCCCACGGTGTAAACAAGCTGGCTGCTTCGATTTCAGCTAAAATAAACCCAGCAGAAGCTTCTTTAAAAACACGTAATTTTACAAACCTCGTTTATATAGAACTCATATCTAATGTAGCAAAAGCAAGCAACTGCGCATTTGTATGACACATGGTTCATTTGTATGGAGTAAGATTTCATTGTTTAACTTTGATTTTCCTTGTATATCCAGTCTAAACAGTTGTCTGGTAATATAGCTGACAATCTACTAACAGCTTTCTAGGAAAACAAAGAAAGTTAACTCAAAGCCAAATTTATCCATCAACCAACAAAAGGTACAACCAAACTACACTGAAGGGTGCTGACGTTGCTTAGAAAGAGGGAGGGTTTAAGCATGTTTGTGGGTGTTGCACATTTGTGGGTGTTGATGCTGTTTAAATGGAGTAGAGGGTGAGCACACACTAAGCGGGTGCGGACATTGTTTAGATGGAGTGGGTCGGGGATGTTAACATTGTTTAGATGGGGTAAGCACTGAGGTGGTGCGGACATTGTTTAGGTGAAGCAAGAGTAAGCTTGTTTGTGGGTATTGATGTTGTTTAGATGAAGCGAGGGTTAGCACACGTGTTTGTGGGGACAGAGATGGGCTTCGGGCACTTGCCCCCAAACTGACCACTTGACATGTCCCTACTCCCTTCTGCATTCTAACTTGCTCATTCCTTCCAATTTCCTTGTCTGTTTATCAAACACCAGGGATTAGGTTGACTCCGCCTTGGCCGGAGGAAGCGGTGGTGTAAGCTCTAGGATCACATGTCTGGGCACTGGTGTCTGAATCTGCCTTCCAAACTTTTGTGCAGACTGGCCCTCAGCGCCTATAGAAGTGTTCACTCCTAGACATTGCCCGGCTTAGTTAGGCTCAGGCCTGGACTTTAATTCCTATTTTCATGTGCTTTTTGGTGTGGGATAAAGGTTCATAAGCTGGGGATCACAGATTCACCATAAGGGATTGTATTTTAAATTTTATGCTGATTTTTCAGTTTATTTCTTGATGTCCATTTTTCTGATGGGAAGATCCTTAACTTTCATCAAATTCTCCAGAATTTTGTGGTCCCTTGGAGGGTTCAGACCGGACTGGATTGCTGAAGACATTACACTAAACAAAATAAGCCAGTCACAAAAGTGCAAACTGCCTTTGATTCTGCAATGGTGGCACACCTGGAATAGCCTGCAGGGGGTTGTGGGTTGTTCTCACAGGAAAGAAGAAAGAAACGGAGAATGGGATCCGATCACTCCCTCTGACCAAATGACAGCATTCTGAAATCTGAATCTCAGAGCTCAGAGAGTTTCAGACTTGGGATATTTGGATTTTGAAGGTATTTTATCATCTACTACCACAAAACACATGTAAACCTAAGAGAAAAGATCAAATCTCATGCACACACCGGCACTGATGTGCACTAGTGTAGGACACCATGAACGTTCAAGAGAAACCTAAATGGTGCGGTACCAAGAGATAATACACCAGTCACTGCCCAACTGTCACCGCTGCATGGCCCTTCGCGCTGCTTCATGGTGAGCTCTGGTGTCGCAAACCTCTAGTTGACAGACATGCCACACTGCACTTCTGTTCGTCCCATGAACTATGTATCTTTTAGTGCAGTTGTACAGTAGCAAAAAAGCTATCTCTTGTTGTTCCTACATATTTCCACTGCTTATTTCTATGCATAACATAGAAAATATGTTTTACTTGGCTTTCAAGGTTATTGGCAAAGATTCTAGTCGACAGCAATATATTACTAGCCGATAAATGTTTGTGGGGAGCTCAAAGTCTGGTCAGTAGCAAGAACAGAATAGACTTCAGAGATACAGTCTGTCTGTCATTACTGCCACCAGGATCAGTGAGGCAAGGACCCCAAAGCCACCACTGCCCTCTAAAGCAGCACTCGGGGGTTCTGGCTTAGTTGCTTTATATCAGTGGTGGTGGCAGCCAGTGACCAGAATGGTCATTATGAAAGATAATAAAATGGTTCCAAGTAAGAAATGGACATGACTTCAACAGCAGAAGTGAGCACCACCAAGGAGGATATGTGTGTACACCAGATGCCTCCAAAGATAACAACCCATCAAGTAACCTGTCAGTGTTCAGCAGACAGACTGTGGATCTTCATGTTGCTGGAGGAGAAAGGGGTGCACAGGCAGCAGCTGTGACAGGCTCTGCTGCGGTCTATCTCAGGGCAGTGAACATGCAGCAGATAGCATCAGATGCAACCACATAACAAGGCTGCTCCACACTGTCTCCAAAAGAACTGCGGGGAATAGGCAAGGCAGCACTGGAAATTGTTCCTGGCGGACAGGCCCCACAGCGCTAGCCCTGCAGAACGTGGGTTTCTGCTTAACTTCTTGTGGAGATTCTATGAGCACTGACCGCAGGAGTCCACCCCCCACCCAGTGTGGGAATGGGTGAGAATGCTGGCAACCTGTGGGCAGGACAGCAGAGCAGAGCAGCGTGACAGAATCTGTATGGAGAGTGGTGGATACAGGTCATGACGCTGCAGGAGCCTTCTTGCCAGACACAAGCAGAATAGGCAGCAATAAAAAAATAATAAGGGGCTGGAGAGATGATTCAGAGGTCAAGAGAGCTGCTTGCTCTTCCAGAGATCCTGAGTTCAATTCCCAGCAACCACATAGTGGCTCAAAAGCATCTCGATTGAGATCTGGATACAGGTGCAACATTGCATTCATGATAAATAAATAAATCTCTAAACAAAATAAAAATGATAAAGAGAAACCCAGATGAGCCCCAAGGATGCCATGCACCCTCCAGGTCAGTATTGGTGTAGGAGGTCCTTCTGACTATGTGTTGCTTTCATTGGTTGAATAAAGAAACTGCCTTGGCCTTTTGATAGGGCAGAACCTAGATAGGCAGGGGAGACAGAACTGGATGCTGGGAAGCAGGACAGAGTGACAGACGCCATGGTTCTCCTGCCTGAGATGGACGCTGGTTAGACTCATGCCGGTAAGCCACAGTCAAGTGGCGATACACATTAATGGAGATGGGTTAAACTAATATGTGAGAGTTAGCCAATAAGCGGCTAGAGCTAATGGGCCAAGCGTGAAGCCTTCCTTGGCAGTAAAAAGAGAAGGGAGATTGAAGCTGAGACCTTAGGCGTTGGATTTTTGCCCCCTGACCAGATAACGACAATGGCATTATCTAGGCAGTGGGGCTTTGGGCATTTTCCCTAAAGATGTCTCTGCTTGGTTCTGACAAATGTGGTTTTGTAAGCCTTGATTTTCTCACTGTACCCTTAAAGATTTTAGGTTCCTTCATGTCGGATCATACTAAGAACTTCAATTTTGATTTGTAATAAATACTTACAAACTTAATTTCTATCAAAGGACAAAAAGGAGGATAACAGGGAAAGAAAGAGGAGGAGGAAGGAAGGGACATCTCGTGGCACATGGCTATCATCCCAAGTAACTACTTCTGAGTTGGAGCCAGGAAACTTGCAAAAAGAAAAAAAAAAGAAAAAGAAAAAAAAAGCCAGTCTGGACAACTTAATAAATCCCTGATGCAAAATTAAAAAAGCACCTATTAATAAGTGCTTAAGTAATTTTTAAATTGTTGCATGTGGATTTTCCACCGTGTTGCTCATTGGCCAGCAGGGCGCACGTGTATGTAAAGCATTTTAAATGAGCTTTCATTATGCTTCTCTATCTGTGCTCTTTCTTGTTTATGTAAGTTGTACAATGCGTTCCGAAGAAACAATTTCTAAATTACCTCATGAATAATCCTCAACAGATGTTCTCTCTCCTCTTGATGTTTCCACTTTGCTTTGACGCGAGATTCAATCTAGATGCCAAGGCCACAGCACAGCCAGACTAGAGAACACGGACTAATTTTAATGCTGCATTTACAGGGTGAGGCCCAGAGCATCATGCTGGCTGCAGCTGCAGCAAAGCTCGCCTCTCCGCAAATGCTCTGGTTTCACAGCTCTGGGCTAACTGGCTCTGGAAACGACAGGGATGCATTCCTTCTAATAGGAAGATGCATCACTTTTCTCTCGCTTTATCCTCCCTAGCTACAACTAGAACGAAAAAGCCCTTAGCTGTCTCCAGAGACCTTAGTCATATGCCTCCCTCTGGTGTTCCCATCTTTCCTCTTCTAAAAGTTTCTTCCAAGTCAGGGAAAGTCGCTTGGTCTTCCAAAAGCCCCATGGCAGGAAGCTAGTACCAGATCAGCCACATGGCACCCAAGCCAGGTTTGGGGTTAGAATCGATGCTAACAGCTGTACTCAGCAGCCATTGCTGGTGCTGTACTCATCCCAGAAGCCTACAAAGGGGAAAGTTGTAGTCTCGCCACAAGGCAGGCCTGGGTCCATGGCTCTCCCACTGTTTCCTCAGAGACAACTCCAACTGAGAGCAGCTACAGTTCACAGGACAGGGGTTCAGTCAGGTCTGATGACCACAGACCCGGTGCTCTCTCCCTGCGCTCTTTATGTGACATTAAATTGGGCGTGCAGACCTTGTAAACACACAAGCTCCTCTCATGTGAGGTCTAGGGGCAAAACTAAATCTCCCCTTGTCATCTGCTCAGGTTTCTGAAAGGGGAGAAAGGAAGATAAAGGCCCTGGTCCTTGGCTCAGTATTGTAGACAATGAATATATCTGTAACCATTGCTTTGCAGCTGGTACTTGGCGGATGATAGGTAACTCTTGTGATACACTTCTTTCTTTCTTTCTTTCTTTCTTTCTTTCTTTCTTTCTTTCTTTCTTTCTTTCTTTCTTTCTTAAAGATTTCTGACTCCTCCCCTCCACCACCTCCCATATTCCTCCCCCTCCCCCAATCAAGTCCCCCTCCCTCATCAGCCCGAAGAGCAGTCCGGGTTGCCTGCCTTGTGGGAAGTCCAAGGACCACCCACCACCTTCCAGGTCTAGTAAGGTGAGCATCCAAACTGCCTAGGCTCCTACAAAGCCCGTACGTGCAGTAGGATCAAAACCCTTCTTAACTGTGATGGCAGTAGTGCTTGGTCTCGGGAAACAAACAGGCAGTGTGGGCAATGACTAGATCAAGGGGCATCTCTTCCTCCTCAGCACCAACACTTTATCCTATTCTGGAGAGCTTAGGAAGAGAAGGAATGGGGAGTCAGGATCCAATAACCCCCCAGTCTCCAAACTTTGAGGGATGCTTATTTATTACTATTTATTAATGAAATGGGTGCTTATTTAAGTTCTTCCTTGGTGGTTTCCGAATTTCTGCTTCCTGTTTGTTAGAGACTAAATCCCTCAGTGGTGTCATCCCAGGGCTGCTGCTACTCTGACATCCTTCTCTGTGCACTGAGAGCTCAGGTTTGCAGCCCATTGCGTGCGCCTACTCTGAGGGGTATATATCCTGAAGCTAGCTTCTGTCTTCATTGCTTACTGAACCCTCATTTTACCCAGGTAGAAGAAAACAAACAACAATTAAACTAATCCAAATAGCCTATTAATTTCCTCCATCAGATGGCATCAGGACATGTACTTCACCAAGGTCTGGCCAACAGACCCCAAAAGGCGTCTGGTGTATGAGAGAAGCACAAAGAGAAACCTCTCGCCGTCATTCTCTTTCCTACCTTGACTCTGCTGCTGACCACGTGATGCCTGGAGCAGCAGGCACATTCTTAGCATCATGAGAATACCAAAAAGATAATGGAGAAGGCAATCCTAAAGACTGATATTGTGAGGCCAAATGACAAACCCTCAGTTGCATCGGGACATTACTATGCGTAAGAAAAGAAGTTGGTATTATTTAAATACCTTATAGGCGCATCTTGCACAACTTATAACCCAAAACACTCTAGCTGACATATCTTACCATTTCATAAACTTACCCCAAAACTCCCATGGAGAGGTGGCAAGAAGATGCCATTGAAGGCACACTGGGAGTAAGGGCAGTAGCTGTTGTTGAAGAGCTCGAGGATGCTCTGCTGGCACTGCTCGTAGTCGCCAGTGCCCTGGATTTGAAACTGATCGAACGGTAGCTTCTTTTCAAACCTCTTGGTGCAGGGGGTGCCGTAGAGCTCACTGACATTCACTCTCTTCTCGTAGCCCGGGTGGAAGCATGGATCCCTGAGGGTCCCGCCACTTGAAACCTGAATAGAAGGAGCACTTGAATGCCAAATGATGGTCCTCAGAACGGCATTCTCATGGCCCCATTCTGCCTTATCCCCCTTGAGAATTAGTTTTTAAAGGAAGGTTTAGAGACAAGGGTCCAGGCATGGCATACGATGTATCAGGGTATTTATGCATGAACCCATAAATGCCATGAACTGGGAATCTCCCTGGGCTCTTAGTGCTAAGATCACAGACGAGGAGCAGGCTCACAAGGACACATGTCCAGAGACTCCAGCCTGGATGGAGCTGGGTCTGCATGCCGTCCCTTCTCTTACCCCAGCAGACTGGGAGCTCCCGGAGAGGGAAGATGCCTCGGGGCTCTTATTCCAGCAATGAAAAACCAAACAGATTTTAAGCCCCAAGAGAAAAAGAGAGGCTGCTATGGCCAATCATAGTGTGGACTGGGGGTGTGTGGGAACACCTCTCAGCTGCACCTGCTTCAAGATGGCTGTCTTGATGGTGATGGTTCTAAGAACAAGAGACTGCATGGGGTGAGGGCTGTCCCTTCCCAGAGATGGGACAGCTGGATGTGACAACTTGGCTCTGTGTGTATTTGCCAGGGTGTGTCCAGCCCTCTCGTCGCATCAAGTATTTATTCTTCAATTCAAACCGCAGACAACATCTGGGGACAATTTTTAAAGTGCTGATTGACAAATTCTGTATTTTCCACACAGAGGGTTTCCCCCTCCCCTCTTTGATTAAAAAATGGTGTGGACAAACTTTCAATTGGCCACTCCTCCCCCAGACAATACTTTAGCATGTAACTCGCATTATCAACACCACTGGGGCCAGACACTAATTTCCAAGAAAAGATCTGAGTGATGTCCTTGGAGATCGGGCAGTAAACAAACATGGGAGGGGATGTCTGGGTGGACCGAGTCACAGGGGTCCACCAGATGGAGCTTGGTGTCCTGCCTGAGAAGGGTTGGAAGGCACAATGCCCAGCTTCAGACCGACTGCTGAATTACAAAGGGGGAACAACAGGATGTGGGGGCTGAGGACCAGATGTGGGGAAGGCAGAACTGAATTAGGTTGCACTTGCCTGAACGTCCTTGGCTAGTTTCTGCCAGAGTGCCTGGTCCTTCCCATAGCACAGGAAGCTGTGTGTGTACACAGTGTAGTCCTCGCCGTAGAGGCGAAACTGCAGAGAGTTTTCTGGGGCCTCTATAGTGCTGTTTACTGGCACAAAGGTGATTTGTGTAGAGGCGCCACCGAGATCCAACGCGCCAAAGGTTGCCTCTTTCTGGTCTGCTGAGATGAGGTTTAGCCAACTCTGTTTCTGAAAGAAAGGACAGGAGTAGGAATCTCTGGACAGCATACCTCCTAAAGATGGAGGACCAGGGTCAGAGAGTGGGGCAAAGCCCACTGTGGGTTCCCCAATCAGCGCCAGCAAGAGGGCTTTGAAGACAAAGCTCAGAGAACAGCAATGTAAGGCCAGGAAAGCTTACGGCTCACAAGCAAGAGCAAATCCCACTCAGTCACCAACTACACTGCCTAGGCCAGAAAAGGTTCTGTTTTCAAGCTTCATTATGGGGGTGGGGTCTGCTAATGGGGGTGCTGTCATGAGAGGTGAGCTACCCCACAAGAAGAGAGAAGAGCCCTAGGCGCTCCTTACTTAGCAAACACTGCTTCATTCGGCTCTGTTTTAAACTAGTCTCACCAAGTGGCTCGGGCTAGACTCCGACTTGAAATTCTCCTGCCCCAGTCTCACTCAGTTCCGCCCACATAGTCTTACTTTAAATAAGATGAAAATGACCTTAGATGAAATAGATATGGGGGCTGGAGAAAGTTCAGCGGCTAAGCGCACATACTGCTCTCGCAGAGGACTTGAATTTGTGTCCTAACACTGGGAGGCTCGCAGCTGCGTGTAACTCCAGTTCCAGAAGATCCAACAGACTCTTCTGACCTCTGAAAGCACTTATGCCCATGTACACGTGGCCACACAGAGGTGTACCATACACATAATTTTTAAAAATAAAAATAAAATCTTAAAAATAGATTTTAATCTCCTCTGTGTCTTCCGGGGATGAGACATAGCTTAGATATTCTCCAGTGGTAACAGTAAAGTAAATATACCTCTCTAGGGATGGTTACAAATGTAGGAGCTCGTTTGCTCATTCATTCATTCATTCATTCATTCATTCATTCATCTCTCGCCCATCATGCATTTTGCTAAAGATCTAAATATTGCCTAAGACAGCGGTGGCATTGACCCTCTAGGAACCACCTCCTCGGTGTGAGGTATTTACCTGAGTGAATTTGCCCAGCAGGTAGTTGATAGTAATCCATCCATAGGCCCCTTCCTCTTGGCCAGTGATGATCTTGGCACCCTGGAAGTCAAAGGAGTAGTTTCTAAGGCTTCTTGACACTGCAGCCAGGACCCTGTCTGCTGCTTGCTCACTTTCCATTCTACACAAAAGAAGAGGTGAGGTTATCATTGTTTCGTCTTCATAGTCCCACCTACCCATGTCAGCTAGAGAACATAGCACAGGAGAACAGGAGACACAAGGGCCCGGTGCATGGCTTTCACGGGAGTCATCCTTTTGGCTCTGCATCTCCACGTCCAAATCCTCCAGCCACTGAGTAGATGTATCTTCCCAAAGTACTGGTTTGTCTTTGCTCCCCAGCTCAAAGTACCAGAGGTTTTCAAACTGACTGTGGTGGCAGCTTGGTGCTGTCTGGCCATATTGATTGCTGGTTGGTAAGCGCTGCTTTAACCATCACTGTGGCCCCTGCTTGCTTATACTTTAGACTCTGAGTAACATCAGTTAGGGCTGTAGAAGTGAACAAAAGATGCCCAAGGTCCCCTGAAGCCAGCCTGGGAAAATCTTCCTATTATCACTCAGTTCTTAAGTCTGTTTGAAACTTCGAGACCTAAAGGGAGTATTTAGGGTTGTGTTATGATGATGTACTTGCTCCCGAGACCTAGTCTGAAACTCCGAGAACCCCTGAGTGAGAGGGAGCACCTTCCCGCTGGGTCTCACATAGACATAGTGCCCCTCGCCTTTCTGCTCCAGTCCACCTCTAGTATCAACAACTGTTGCTTCCTTAAACAGCATGTCATTTCTCCAGCCTTCCTGGCGTGCACCACAAGGCACTTTCTAGTGCAGGTCCTGCCACTCACTGCCCTGGTCATGCCGCTTTCCAGCCATGGGGCTTCAGGTGCCTGACGGCATTGCTCAATTGCTTCATAGTGACCTTGATTAAACAACGTGGGTCAAGTATTGACACAGCGCTGAGAACACAAGCTTCTATCAGTATTTCACTGCCTCCCATCTCCTTCCCAGGCAGACCCTTCTGCATGTGACGATTTATGGCAGTCCTTGCCTCTGCCCTGGTCTCTCTCCTTTCCCTATTTTTGTGCATCCACTAGAGCACAAATTCCATGGAGTCAGGAGCTGTGTTTTGCTCGGTACTTTATCCCCCAGCACTTAAAGCCCTCTCTGACATGTCACAGGTGCTAAATGGATGGCTAACTGAGTGGATGCTGTGCTCTGCCAGCTGTGCTCGGCCAGCTGTGCTCTGCCAGCACTGCCCTTCCTTCCCCTCTGGCCCCTCCTTCCTGGTTCAGCTCATACAGCCCTGCTGTGGCAAGCCATTCTGACTACCTTCCTTCCTGAGCAAGGCCAGGCCTCCCACAGCAGCTTTGCACAGTCAAACAACAGATCGCCCTGGATGGAAGTCTAATTCCCTTGAGGGCTGAGTTACCTTCTCATTAGATTGTGGACTGAGCAGGCACTTGCAACACTCTCGATGGATGGATGGAAGATAGAAACAATTCACATACCAATGGGATGACCAACCACGCTTCGTTAGCTAGACCTACTCGTCTTGGGATATTGTGGGTCTTCTTTTGCCCTTTTCCTCCCAGATATTGATTAATTCTGTCTTCATTTCCTTATTTCAGAGTGCACATCCTTATCTTTCTCTCCAATACTCTGTCCCCTTTGATGTCCCCAAGGGAGATACTTGAGACTTACCATAATATATACCTAATGAAACTTATTTCTTAGCACAGGCTTTGGTATGTGAGATAGCTCTGAGTCCCATAATCCTGGGTGCCCTGGCACTGCCTCGAACTCTGGTAGCCTAGTCTCTACGTACTGCCCTACCTAAGTAAGCGCATGCCTGCTGTGGCTCCCAGGTAAACAGGCGTCTCACGATGCTTAGAGGCTGGGATCAACTCAGTGGACATTTTCATGCATTCGGCCAGGTATGTGTCTATTTCATTTGTTTTCTGAGCATATTTTGAGATTCCAGGACCTAAGGAAAGATACAGAAGGTGAAAATCTTAATAAATAAATAATAAGTAAATAAATGTGTGGGGCGTACCTTGACCATGTCAAAGAAAAGTGCATGCTAAGAAAAACAGAAGGAAACGCTGTTCTCAATGTGACATATACTATGCTGTGTTACTTAGAGGGAATCGTGGTAAATTTTGATTGTCAACTTAATTGTAGTCAGAAGCACCAGGTGAATGAACTAACGAGGTGCCCTAATCCTAACCCTGATACACTTTGTGCGTGTCTGTGAGGCTGGCTGAAGAGAGGTTTAGCTGGAGGGGAAAGATGCAGATGCAGGCAGCACTATCCTGGGGCTAGAGTTCCAGACCTAGCGAAAAAGGGGGAAGGAGAAAGCTGGCCGAGGCCCTTTCCTGCTTCCCCTTCTGCCCAGAGGTGAAGAGCTCCTGTTCCTGCGGGGTAAAAGGGATAACTGGAGCAGGAAACCGACCAATCACTGAGCACCCTGACTCTGAACCCAGAGTCAGAGAAAGAACACACCCTGTATTTGAAACCTGGGCCAGGGAGAGAAACATCTTTATCCCTGAATCCAGGACTAAAGACATGTGCCCTGGATGTGAAACTAGTGTCAAAGAAACACACCCTGTCCCTAGAATCAGAGCCAGAGAAAGAAATATGCCCTGGTCCTAAGACTAGAGTCAAAAAGTTAAAAAGGACCAGTGAAAGAAACACAGATTGGCCATGAAGCCAGAGCCATCTCTGCCCCTGACCAGCTAAACTGTCCAATCCCTGAACAGGGAAAAAATTAACCAATCCCCTTTCTCCCTGGGAAAAACTCCACCTCTAAGAAGCCCTATATAAGCCTCTCCACCCCTTCATTTAAGAGCTGCCCTGGAGTGGCAGAGGCAGCCATTCTTCTGGACTCCTCCTTCCAAAATCTCTTTCTCAAGTCTTGGGTGATGACCTTATTTGCCACCCAGAGAAGAAGAACCTGGCTGGGACGTTCCTTAGGGGACCAAGATGAAAAACCTTGCTGAGACGCTCCCTAGTGAGCCTCGGCAAGGCGGAGCAGAACAGAAGAACCTTGCTAGGACGCTTCTTAAGGGGGCTGAGCAAGGCCAGCTGAGGTTGCTACATTTCTGCAGGGGGCTTTTCCATAGCAGAGTGTTATGTTAGCAGAAGAAACATCTTGGGCCAGAGAAGCAGAGAGCTATTGGCTAGGACACTCCCATAAGGGAGCAGAGCAGAACTCAGCTGGAGCGGCTCTCCAGGAGAGGAGCAGGATCCCTATATCCTGCGGGGAGACCATCCCCCACCACACCCCAGCTTCAGGTAGTCTGGCTTTCAAATAGTCCTGACACCTTTCCTCCAGGGCTGAGCTGTCCTATTGCGGCTCTACCTAACCCCACCCCACAGCTGTCCTATTGTGGCTCTACCCCCATCCCAGAGCTGTTCTCTTGTGGCTCTACCCCTCCAGAGCTATCCTATTAAGGCTCTAAGTATATCCTGGCTTCCTCACCAAGGTGGGCTGCTCCCCTTAGAATCTAGAGCCGGTATAAGTGCTTCTTCCCTTAACTCCCAAGTGTTTCGTCATAGTTGTGAAAAATGTAGCTAATGCCTATGGCTTTGCTTATGATGTAATTTCAAACTCTTGCCGGAGAAGCCTGGTGTTCAGCAGTTCAGCCACACGGTGGTGCAATTTCATATTCAATTGAGACATGTCCTCTGGCTCTATGGTGGCCTGTTAGCCACTTTTGGATGATCCTGCCTGCCATGGGGTTATAATTAGCAACATGAGTTCCTAGAGGGCCGTGATAAAGATGACATTTAGCACAAAAGTTTAAGTAAAGCACCCCACACACTGGCTTTTCCTGAAACGACAGAACGGGTCACCAACTTGCTATGTCATAGCCGTGCCCTAAAATTTATGTCGTTTCTTCCTTTGTTAGGATGAACAGAAACAGAACCTGCATGTCCCACGAGTCTGTTCCACTCCAGCACCACGCCTCCCTACTAAGACTGTTTCTTCCATTTTAGAGCAAACTAACGGTTGCTATGGAGAGCACTGGAGCCGGACTCCTGACCTGCTGAGTTTAGCACTGCGTGGTTCCAGCTCACTTTGAGGTGAATTCCAGAGCGCTTCCTAGCAAGAATTCACTTTCAAGGTTATTATTCAAATGGGCTTTTTAAGAGCCAGTTTGCCTAACGTAATGAGACACTCCACGCTGCCGTGTTAGCAGCTCGCTTCTGACTCAGGAAACCCTCTGTTTTGTTAACTCTGATTGAAGGAGAAACTCCAGTATTTGCTGAGCCAAACACCTGCATCCACGGGATGAGTCTCAGAAGAAAGACATCTGCTGTAATCGCTTATTGTAGTTTAAAGTGGAGTCTGAAGTGAAGGGTGGAACTTCGAGGAACTGAGGAGCTCTGCCCCATTACTGCGAGGCCCAAGAGGCTCTGGGTAGCATGGCATTCCCTCCCCAACCCTGCCTAGTTCCTGGACAAACTACAAAAATCGGTGGAAGCTACAGGCCATCTGATAAAAAGGCAGTTCTCCTCTGGGATCTAGATTACCTGTTTGAAAAGAAACAGGATGTTCCTGGCTCCAAAGGCCAAGAGACGATGATCACAGGGACGGTGGTGAGATGTGGTGTCTGGTGCAGGATGAAGAGCAGGCTGGAGCAAGCCAGGGAGATGGCAGTCAGCCAGCCTTGGGTGTGACCTTAAAATTGACTTGGGCTGGGAGCTGGAGTGGGGGGGTGGAGATGGGGGGCAGTTATCAGCATATAAAGCAGTGTTTCTGTGGGGCCTGGCTCACCAGCCAGATTCTTGCCACTTATGGGGCACTAATCCTCCAGGTTTTTGTTTCCCTCCTTGGAACACAAGATTTAGATGACCCCAGCCCTAAAAGTCTGTGATCTGCTCTTCCCTGCCTGTGAAGAGACCAAAAGTGGTTATGATTTTCCTCCAACTTGCAGAGCTGAGTCTAAAAATAAAGAGAACAGGAGATCATGCCATCAGAAGCCCCCAGGGACTTTTAGAAACATAAATCTCTAGGCTCCAGCCCAGATCTGTTGACCCCAAGAACTCTGGTAGAAGAGGGCCTCACATCCATGCTCTAAGAGGTCCACTCCTCCCCTACCCCCACCCAGTAGTTCAGGGCTCTGAGTCTAAGAACCACTGGCTCAGATGTGGGTCTGACAGCCAGTTCCATCAGTTCCAGCCTAAGTAACTTTAAACAAGTGGCCTGACCTGTCTTAATCTTGCTGCTCTCATTTTTAAAACATGGCTACTGCGACTCACCCAACCAATCCTAAGAATGAGAAAACCCATGTTGAGTTCTTAGTGCCAGACACACAGGAGAGCCCTGTTGAGGAGAACTATTACTGTTCAAGCCTCTCTTTCTTTCTCTCTGTCTCTGTCTCTGTCTCTCTCTGTCTCTCTCTCTCTCTCTGTCTCTCTCTCTCTCCCTCTCTCTCTCTCTGTTGTTGGGAATCTAACTGTTAACCTGGGAGCGTAGACCCCAGCCCCTCACATCTATCCCAGCCCCCAGGCCTGAGTTGTATTGGTCTGGACTCCAAATCCCAGCAGGCCAGGTCCCTGGGGGGCATGTCAGGACCATTCCCACAGAGTATTTAAATGAACTCCCCAAAGAGGAACACCATGGTCTCTTTTCCTTCCTCCTGGAGATCACATTTGTGGCCTCCCGGTTCCCCCTCGGGGCCACCTGAGAGAGCAGAACTCCCATTAAATCTGGATATTTCTTAATTTGGCTTGTTTTGATTTGGCTTGATTGGGAATTTGCATTGGCAGAGAACTCGCGTTAGGGAATATTCCTTTCACTAACCAAGGACATCATGACTCTAAAGCCTGGACAGCACCACTGGGCCACATCTTCAACACCTCAGCTATTTTTAAATTTGCTTATTTTTCAAGGATTGATGATGATGAAGATGATGATGAAGATGATGATGTCAGTAATAGGAACTGACCATGGGAGAAACTCTCTACAGCTAGGCTTCCTCCATGACTAGATTGAGGCAGAGTCCTACTGTGCTGTCCAGGCTGACCTGAAGCTTAGGATCCTCCTGCATACCTGAGCTACTAGGCCTGGCTTAAAGTCATTTTACAGTGGCCATAAAGTACCGGTAGCTCCACTGTGTTCCTCGCTTGTCGCTGTGCTGGCTCCTCTGCTCCTGGGTACTACCAGAGCCTCTCAGGCCCTCGAGTCCCATTCGCCCCACTTCCCTGGCCTTCATCTCACCTTTCACTTGACATTCCTGTAGCTGGTGCACCACGCCTGTGTCGTTCTCCTTCTCGGCGGGCCACTTGTAGATGTACAAGTTGGTGTGAGAAGACCCTGCGTCCAGCACAATCCCAAACTGAGGGCGAAGCAAATTTAAAAGTTTATCAGCGTGGCACACGCTTCTCCATATTTAGCTTGCAGAGGAAGTAGACAGCGGCAGGAATTTTTTCACACCATAAAAAGAAAGTACTCTAACCCACGGGGAACATTTGGCGCTGGAGACTAGAGTCACCCAATCCCAAGGGTTACCAGTGTACCGTTCTAGATAAGGACTCTCAATGCAGGCTGCATTGAGAATCTTACAAACATTAGGGCCATACCCGGGGCAGGTCCAAGCCATGGGATTATTTAGAAAATGCTCAGTTATTCTAGTGCAGATGCAGCTGAGACACTATACTGTGGAAGGAACAGAAAATAAATTCAGTGCTTCCCAAACTTGTCCACACCCTGGGATCACCCAAGAACTCCACAGGCTGAGGCCCAGGCCCACCTCAGACACTGGTTTAAAGCGGTCTGGTCATGAGCATAGTCACAAGATCCTATGAGACCCTCATGTGCAGACAAGCCTGGCAACCACGGCGCTGACTCATGGAGGCTGCATATAAGGTCATCTGATTTGGGTTCAGTGAGTGTGGAGTGTATTTTAAGAGAGAGAAACACTACATGTGCTTGCTTTTTTTTATTCCAAAAATAACTCTGAAGTTGTATTCAGTATATTCTAAGGTAAATAAGCTTCATGTTCGCAGCTCTTTAAAAGGAGAAGGTCAAAAGAATAAAGGGAATCAGGAGACAGGGAGAGCAGGGAGGGCACTCAGGCCAGAAAGCACTTCGAGCCCCCGCATCCACATGAGAAGCCAGACATGGTGGTGTACGCTTGCAATCCCAACGCTCAGACCCAAAGCAGAGAGGTGGGTCTGAGGCTAGCTGGTCAGCTAGCCTGACCTAATCAGCAAGGCCCAAGCCCCAGCCAGGGCTCTGCTCAAAGAATAAGGTAGATGGCACCTGAGGAGGAATGACACCTGACACCCGAGGTTGCCTTCTGGCCTCCATGCGCATATGCACACATGTGTAAATGTGCCCATACCCACGTGTTCCTGACACATGGAGAGGGAGAGGAAGAGGAAGAGGCAGTGTGAAGATGAACGAGGTAACGTCCCCACGCTGGGTTTCATGAGTGTGCTGACCATGTCCAGCATTTTAGACGTGAATTATCAGGGGCTATTTTTATCATTTCAATATAAATAAGAAACTACCAGAAGGTTAAAAAAATTTTCTAACTTGAAGCAGACCAGAATCAAGGCCTTATCCATGGAACATGGAGCAAAGGCAGAGTGCCAGGCTCCAGGGAGATGCTCCCTCCTAAGGACAAGCCAAGGACAGCTCTAGCGTGGCGCGAGGATGTACCCCAGTGAACTTCTGCCCAGTGCACACTCATCTGACCGCCGGCAAAATCAAGATACAGAAAGCTTGCTAGCCCCAGCAGGCTTCCTCTTAGTCATTCTCCCCAAGGAGCAATGGCCGTTCTGACGTTTGACACCACAGATGACCTTTGTAGTCAACTGTAACAAAGGGAAATCACATAGCATAGCCACTCGGTATAATCCCTGTCACGCTACACTGTAAAGTGCATTTAAACTGTACCCTTTGTCCATGTGTTTCCATTGCTAGGGAGTATCCCACTGCGTGCACAAACTTTGTTTCTATTCATTCTGATGTTGATGGACAATGGATCATTTCTAAGTGAGACTATTAGCAATATAGCTGCCTTGAACATTCTTGGGAATTTTGTGCTTATGGAGTATTTTTTAAGCTATTTCTTACCTGGAGTAAACTACCCAGTGTCCATTTTGATAAACTGATATTCACTTTTGATTATATTCCTACATTGGGGATAAATCTGATGTCAATTAGCATTGTCTGCCATGGACTTTGTGAGAACAACATGATGGAACACAGTTTGTTTTCCTACATAACTATGTGTATGTAAGTGGTGCCCTGTGAGTGTGTATGTTCACATACATGTTGGCACATGTGTGTGATGACACCAGGATCTTCCTTAGTTGCTTTCCCGCTGGTTCACAGAGGTGGGATCACCAATATAGCTGGTCTGTCTAGCCAGTTTGCGATGGGATCTCCTGTCTCCAGCTTATGAGTGGTGAGATTATAGACAGGCTGCCCTGCCCTCCTATGGCTCTGGGACCAGAACTCGGATCCTCCTGCTCACCAGCACTCCTGCTCACCAGCACGTGCTTCACCAGTGCTGTCTTCCTAGCCCTAAAACACACAGGTTTTACTCATCTCTAAAGGGGAAGCAAGAAAAGAAAAGCAGAGAAATAGTCCCATTTGCGCTGCGCAGTTCAAAACCTGCTCTTCCACTTGAAAATTGTGTGTGTGTGTGATATGTATTTATATTATATAAGTCCACATTGTCTCATCTATTAATACCTAAGAGCTTACAGGCAGAAAAGGCAGGAGTGAGGATGTAAGAGACCACCCAGGCCCACCCGGAATAGCTAAAGGTAGAGCCTCTTGGGTCATTCCGTTTCACTGGGAGGCACCAGTGTGCAGACTTCCTAAGAATGCTTGACCCTCCCACACCCCCTCAATGTTCTCTGCCTTGTTATGTACAGTGGGGGGGGCGTCTCTTTAATTATTAGTTTTATGTGCTCAAAAAATAGTATCTGTATACTTGCCCTAAGTATAACCAAGAAGCAAAGAGGCCGGGCTCCTCTGAGACATGGGAATCCAAGATGGCTTAGTTAGGTAATCACAGTGGGCAGGAGGGGCTGCTGACTGGGGTCTAGAGCATTCAGACCACTGGGAAACCTCCCAGAGTTTGAGAAAAGGCTCTCGGGTTAAACAATAAAAAAATTCCGTTGTTCCCAGCAGGGCCCCTGAGTTCTTCCTACCAGAAGATGTTCCAGCCACAGTGGCAGATGATAAAAGCTGGCAAGACAGCAGCGAGCAGCCTTTATCTGGAATCAGGAGGCCCTGGGCTTTCTATTTTTGTCAGCATGAAAGCCTCCCTTCCAGGAGAGCCGAAGAGCTGGCCTTGCTGCTGTCCGCCTGTTTCTCTGAGGCCCTGTGCAGTGAGACAGTGGAGAGACGAAAACATTTATGCATCTGTCGGCCCTGAGCAGTCCTCAGGGATAGAGGACATTTCAGCCCATGCGCGGCACCGAAGGCTAACCCGTGAACTGTGCCCACTGACGGCTGGTTTAGGTTGCTCCAAATTGTTTCACAGAACAAACAGTTGACACTTTGAGAACAGCTAAAGCTGGACTGTCAATGCCAGCCTACACATTAGGGGCGCTTGCCTCCTGTGGTCCCAGTGTCCCCCAGGAGCCCAGAGAGCCCCCACCTTGTGCCTGTCCACCACCACAGCATTCTCCAGAGTATGTTCCAGGGAGAACAGGGCCACAGAATCTTGGTGAATAACCTTGCCAGGAGTCTAGGGCACGTCCCTTCGCCTTCCCTCCTGGACCCATCATCCCGTTAGCTAGTGAATATGCCAGGGAAATCTGACCAGGAGGAAAAACCATTGTTTTCCTGCAGCTCACATGCAGAGCATTTCTAGAAGCCCCTATGAGTATGCCTATCATTTTAAAGAAAAAAATTAATATTCCAATGGTGAGGAAGAAATCTGGCCTCCACTATTATTATCATTATACTACTATTATTATTTCAATAGTATTTTCCATTTTAAGATTACTAAGGACCTATTCAATATCACCTAGAAAACAAAGGGGAAAGACAGTTTACAGTTGAAATTCCATCTAGATGCTTTTATTGTCACTTTATCACCAAACCTTTGCTTCCTCCCAGTGTTTTTTCAGTGTGCATTTTTTCACAGGGTAGTGATCTGTCTGTGCAAACGACTTTGCTCTCAGCTACCTACAGTCTCGTACTAGAAAGCAGTGACCCTGGGGCTGCTTTACACACTACCCCAAACCGCACCTCCCAGTGCTTTAGCTAATGGTTTCCTCTCCCGTTTGAATATGCTGGGAGCTGACTCCCCACATGCATAAGCTGGGAGGTGGGGCCTGATGGGAGTGGTGTGTGCAGGACATGAAAACGCTACTTTCAGGAGTAAACTCGCGAGCCAATGAATGGGCTTTGGGAAGGGGGTCTTGTCTTTTCCGAACCCACTGCCCTACGAACAAGAATGGTTTTCTCCTGCTGTAAACATAGCATCCAGAGATTCGTCCTTGCTAGACTTGAAGTACACAAATTCATGGACCTTGGACTTCCCACTCTTCCAGAAGCTGAAGAAAGCAAACACCAATCTTTACAAATCCCACTTGCATGGCAGTCTGCTAGAGTAGTTCAAAAGGGACTCTGACTGCAGCTACCAGGAGCAAATTCACAGGGCCGCTTCGGAAATACTGACTCTTTAGCCCATCCCCTGTAAAGGTCTTGTAGCTTTAACAGTAACTGCTGCAGCCCTGTTGGTCTGGCTCAGGGAGCCTGGATTTATAAACAAAGCTTATCTTTTACAATGTGTTTCTAATCCCTATAAACAGGCTACAGGGAGCCACAGAGATGCTGGTGGAGCTGATAAACATTTAGGAAACTATTTATTCTTTTCTTTTTCTTTAGAGTTACTTGTTCTTGAATATAAACTCTTATTTTTCTGTTTTTAAACCTGTGCTAAAACACGCCTAACACAGACTATCCTTTGTGAACCATTTTGAGGTGAACCGTCTTAGCAGTTGGTGATTGTGTTATCTTTGCTGTCCAGCAATCACTGCCATCCGTTTCCATGTGCTGCCTTTAAAACTGGATAATGTTAAAATACGGTTAAGTAAAAATAACAACAGCTATTTTCCAAGAGTACAAGCCAAAGCAAATTCTTTCAAGGTCTCCATAAAAAGAGAGAACCACAAATGCCAGCTCCAGAGTACCATCTCAGTCTGCTTTGAAAAGGCAGATTTGGGGAAGTCCACCACCCTTCAGCAGAAGTGAGAAACCCTGCAGAGCGCTGCAGAAACCCCAAGGCACTAAGGCGGACTGGGCTTCCATGGAGTCCACCTTCTGTAAAGGGGTGTTTACAGTGGACCACTGCCCACAGTTTATGTTGCAATGGATGCTCTCACAAACCACCTCTTGCTTTATTCCATTTAATCCCAACTCATCCTCCAAGTAGGTGTTATTACTATTCACTTGACATGCAGGGAAAATTATGTTAAGAGGAAGGAATCTACCTTGTTTACATCCACTGTTACTGTGATTGAAGAAAAAGTCCTGCCCCTTGAACCTACTTTCCACAGTAAGGGCATCCTGACCACAAGCCTGAGGCTTGGTATAGGGTTAGTTAGAACATCAAAATGTGGGATAGTCATGCTAAAAGGTATCACCCAATGGCCAGTGTCCATATGAGCAGGGGATAGGGCAAAAATCAAAGCCTTTTCTCCACCTAGACCCACGGACACAGAAGCACTCTTTCAAGGACAAAATCAGACATCGCTATGGACTGTCCACTCCACTGAAGCCTTTCTTCTTAGAAGCATAGACTGATCACCTAAAAGTGCATACTTAGTACTGGTACTCAGTAATTCACTGACTTCTGTGCCAAGAAAACGCCTTAGGATGCCTGTTGAAGAAAGATTCCTGACCTTTCCTTTTGCACATTCACACCGAGGGTAAACAGGATGTCTGGAGGGTCCTGGGCGGGTGGTCTGCCACCCCACTGACATCCCCATGTCCAAGAAGGATGCAGTTTTTTCTTCAGCTCCTGTTCACTCTACCGAGTCAGCAACTTTTTATAGCATCCCCACTCAATTCAAGTGCTGGGCTGGCTGTGAGCTAACAATCACAACGTTGTGATTATTTGACCAATGATTATTTCCTCCCCCTCAGTGTATATAATTTTCCAGTGTTGCTCACTGGTATATTTCCAGAACCCCAATGACTGTCTTTTAAATGAATGAGTACATAAGATGTATGCAAGACAAATGGAACCCAGTCCCTGTCCTCAGTATGTTTAGAACTGGGTAGTAGCTGACCAAGTAAGAATGTGGACACAATAAAGACCTCTTGCTGTGTTATGCTAGAGGTATCCCAGACATGAGGTCACCACCTCCTCAGCAAGACTGAACCCAAACCATGTTAAGCAGAAACAAAATAGGGCTAGATCATCTGCACGAAACAAAGAATCTGTGTGCAAACAGTCAGATAAGTGTTGTCTTTTACATGGTCATTTTAGAAGTGAAAACAACCAATTCAGCATGTCTATGGATCCTGCACTCATGGAGAATGGCAGAAACAATACGGCAGATGGCAGAGCAAAAATATGCAAGTGGAAGAGCAAAAACATTTCCTAAAATTTGTTTATACTGGGTGTGGGCAGTCCTTCTGTCTATGTGTTGCTTTTATTAGTTAATGAATAAAGAAGCTGTTTCAGCCAGTGACCTAGCAGAATAGAGCTAGGCATGGAAAACTAAACTGAATGCTGGGAGAAAAAAAGGTAGAATTAGGGAGAAGCCATGTAGCCCTGCTAGAAACAGGCACTGGATGGAACTTTACCCGAAGATGAGAACCTGTGGAATCCTTCCAAACTAATATGGCTTGATGAACCAAGAACCCCTGAAAGGCTGCCGCCATAAACACACCTAAAAATTACTTTGCCCAACAAAAAGCAGGAAGCAGCTTGGAGAGAACTACAGCCATACTCCATAAATGATTGTTTATAAATGTTTGTTTACATTTAAAGGAGGATATGCTATAGAGATTTGCATTGGTATGAATATTGGTTTATTGACACAAATTTAAGGTCAATTTTGTTATATGTATATTTCTGCTCTTGATTAAGGTATTGTGTTTGTGTAGTTCATTTAAAAATGTAATGTATAATTAAGAAATACAGGGTAATATGTAATCATCTATAATAGTCAAGTTTGTAGTCATGTTAGTTAGGTTTTCTAGATATACAGAGATATGTTTCAGTTAGATATGTATTCTTCAAATCTTCCAGAGCTCTTTAGAATATGGCATTTAAAATGTTTTAAGAACTTAGGACTTTTTATGACAATGAGACACATCTGCTCCTGGAGAAAGAAGGCAGAGTCGGTGAGACACCATGGAGCCGCCAGATGAGAAAGATGCAAGACACCAATCAAAACCTTGCTCGTAGAGCCTCATGGTAAAATATAAAATAATAGAAATGGGTTAATTTAATATGTAAGAACTTGCTAGAAATACACCAGACTCATTGATCAATAAATGTTTTAAATAATATAGTTTCTGAGTGATTATTTGGGGTCTGAGCTGCTGGGCAGTCAGGAAATGAACCAGCAGCTTCATACAGCTCATACTAAACCTGTACAGTTTCTTCTTGCCAATGTTCCCTAAAAAACTATAATTGTATGACAACTATTTGCATAGATGTTATATTATATTGGGTTTTATGGGAAATCTTGAGAAGATTTTAAATATATAGGAATTATATCTCAGAACCTCGGGAATAGGTTCTATGCAAATATTACCCTTTGTGTATCATAAAGGGCTTGACTAGCCACAGATTTTTTTCTAAATGTAATTTTTTATTGATTCTTTGAGAATTTCACATTATACATCCAAGCTCCACTTATTTCCCAGTCCTTCCAAATCTACTATCTACCCTTGTAACCTCCCCACCAAAAGAAAATAAAAAATTAAAATGAAAAAATAAAAGAAAAAAGTCTTGCCACGCCTTCTGGGCAACGACCTGCTGCTCTCACACCTCACAGCTGCCGCATCTTTGGTCCTATCCTGTCACCCCTCTGCCTTTCCCGCCTCTCTATCACGTGTTCGTTCATCATAGTCATTCATCGTAGTGGCCTTGGGACCTGTGCTGTGTCATGCCATACGCCCTTTTGCCCAAACAGCTTTACTTGCAAATGTTCGCTGCAGTGAGTCCTTGGTCTAGTTCAAGGCTTCTGGCCTCTGCTACCCTATCAGTACTGGACCCTCACCAAAACTCCTCTCAGATAGCCTGCTATTGCCCAGAGTCACAGAGATCCTGTGACTAGGTTCCATAGAACTGGCCCCTTCACACCCTCCAGTTGTTCATGGAGGGGGTAGATGTTGGGGTGGGACAGCTCAAGGCCCTGGATCTGGGCCTGGGTGGTAGCTGAGTTGGTCAACCCAGGGCCTCCTTTGGGCCTCACCCTGCCCCTGCAAGGGGCGGAGCCAGCCATGCCCATACCACAGATTTTGATACTCAAAGGTGGGTGTCTTGGAACCCATAGACTCTGAGGGCCAACTGTGTATCTTACTCATTAACTTCTCAACATAGTTTAGTAGGCTGTGATGTGATGACCACACAATAAAAATGGTTCCAATTTTGGTTTCTTGTTTTAGATTTTAAAAACGTTCTCATACTCCATATCCACTCAACTGACCTTTGAACATTTCATTCCCAATATGTGATAGAACTCTTACTGAAATCAGCAAGGAACTTTAACAAATGACCAGCTTTTGTATGTAAAATGACCTTCATATAAAATCAATCAGCAATGTTTCCATATTCGCTTAAATGGCAGTAGCGGCTCCTGTGATATTATTACCTTTTATCTAATGAATGTCAAAGACCCGACTCCCTTTTGTCAAACAATGGAACAAAGCAGAAGCCCGGCAGATTTGAAGACCGCTGTGAGTGAAGGAGCCAGCCCTGACCACAGCAAACACGGGGAACACAGGGCGCAAGTGTTACCTTCTCAGCAGCGCTTTGCCCTGTGGTGCAATACTGAAGCAAAAAGGTCAGACCGAGAAGGCAATCACTTACTTTCGGAGCTGGTAAACAAATAGCAAAAGCAAGATGTCATGAGGCTTTAGCTGCGAGTGAAGTCTTGCCAGGAGAACCAATGCCACTAAACATTAAAGGCAAGAGACCACCATCAATGAGACAGCGCCAACTTCTATCCTGACAAAGCGGCTGCTGTACCCAGAACAATTGGGGTGAACTTGTGTGACAAACAGATGCCAACGGAACGCCCACGCCTTTCTACACAGCGAGTGACGTGGGTGGCAACAGCTTCAGAAGCAGGGCATGCATCTGACTTTCCCGGCTCATAGGTCATCATCTTCTCATCAGTAGAAGGACTGTATTTCAAAATGTGGGGTTCAGGACTTAACTTCGGCACATGTCACTGCATAGGTATACATATGTGTTCACTGGCCCACTCGTGTGAGATGTGCCCCTTATAGAAATGTTTATTATCTTTTCAGCTTGAACAGAAAACGGTGTATTTTAATGTATATATAAATCTACCACGTTTTTAAGTTAGACAATAAAGCAAAAATAATGACTGCATTACAAATATTTGTAATTTCACTTGCCTTAACATTTTCTGGCAACGGTTTGTTCTGGGTCAATCCCACAGCAATCAAAGCTATCACGGCCAAGAGAGAGAAGACACCGAGGATGATCAAGATGTTTTTGGAGCAAAATCTCTTCACCTTAGAATCTAAAATGAAAACCAAAACATGAGTAAGAAATCAATAAACAATAAATTTTCTTCCCTTTTTGTCTGGTTTTATTATGACTATCCAGAAACACCAGAGACATTAATATGAAGCCCTATTTGTATCCACCAGATAGTTGCAAATAATTGGAAACAATTGAAGAATAAGAAGTTTTTTCTGTACCATGAAGACCAAACCAAGCAGGTGGTATGGGAGGAAGAATGGGTAAAACTGGTGTGGAATGAGGAAGAGTATCATGGCTGCCTCATTTAACGGATCTGGTGTGTCTAGAAAAGATAAGTAACAACTAGCAGAAGACAGAATCACCCTCTTTATTCTTAAACTATACACATACACAAAAAAATATTTAATTTGCTAAAGAAAAAAAAGACACCAATCATATGTACACCATCAAACATCAAATCCCGCCACGGCAGAGCATGTTCTGGCTTGACACGCCTTTTGGATGCCATCACCTCTATATGGTAAGCTGGCAATCACCTTGAGACTGAGGGGTTTTGAACTCTTTCAACTGCTATTCCATTAGCTAATCCATTCTGGTTTTAGTCAGACCCTAGCAAAGGAAGTTTTCAAAGCTCCAGTAGAAGAATCACATAAAGTCACTTCACCTGGACTTCACTAGACCACACAGAGGACACGGATAGGAAGTGGAAGGTCCATGCACTCGGATGGCTCGACCTCGTCTTCAGTCAGTTTCTCCAGCTACCCTCAAACGTCTCCTTTGACTTTGGGGAAGGATGGGAACACATAACAGAGTCATCTTAAATGAGCTCGGTTCTCCAAAGAACTTTACCTCTCTCCAAGGGCAGAGTGAGAGCAAGAGAGATGAGAGAGAGAGAGAGAGAGAGAGAGAGAGAGAGAGAGAGAGGGGGGCCCAAGCTTCCCTCTCCCCACTTCACCTCTTTGTCAGCAGCAGCTGCCTGGGACTGGCATGGGAATTCTTCCTTATGCTCTTGAGCAGAAACCAGAACTCTTTTCAAAAGACTGTAACATGGGTGCCTAGTCTGTCCAATCCCTAGAGTCTTCAAGAAGTCTCGATGCATCAGGCCAAATGGTACAAAACTCAGGACAAAAATGCTAGCCATATATTACCTCTTACTTCCAAAGAAGGAACAGAAAATGAAACCCACAGCACTTCTCTCCTCTCTTCCTGAATAAACATGCGCCTTGTTTAGATATCTGCCTCCGCCAAGCTAAGGGACGGATCTGCTCACTTTGCGAGAGTGCACGCCCCTACCGATGAAGGTCTCCACCATGGGTAGACACCGAATCACCGCCCCGACCACCTGACATCTGCTTGAGCGAGACTAGCGGAAAAAGCAGAAACTTTCTCTCGTCTCACTGCCCTGTCTGGATGAGGTGGCAGACACTGATGGCAGAGCCGAGAGAGATAGGAGGAACCTGAGTCCTCAGGATCATTTAGAGATGCTAAGTTGACCAACCTGGAGCTCATCTTCCCATAAGAGAATTCTTTGACATAGTGCCAGGATACTAATTACCTGAAGCTAACACATCCATGTACAGATGCTGTGGCAGGAAAACTGTCCTCTTTGATAACAGAACTCTAGAGTCTGGGCGTCAGGAGGGATATCTGTGAGTAACCACCTTCTTCATTTCCAAAGCTTTGAAATTAAAACAGTGCTATCAAGCATGGACTCTGGACGATCAGGTACAATGTGGATAGGTAGCAATTTGTCGCTACGTGTCACTTTTGCTGTTTTCCCATTCCAGAGGCTGCTGACACAGTACTATCCGTACAGCTATTTCCTTCTCATGTGACAGTTTTGCTGACTCACTTTCCCACCACATCTAGTTAGGCATTATTCTTAGCAGCTAAACCACTACAATGAAAGAGATCACGTGATCTCTGCTCTTTAGACTTAGCCTTTCATTGAGAGACAGACAGACAAACCAAAAAAAAAGAGGCTACGTGAAAAAATGTTCCCAGGTTATGGTAAGTGCTAAGACAAAACTAAAACCAGGGAATGTGGTCAATTGATTGCTGCAGAGTTGGGGCCTGAGATAAATAAACTGTAGTACTAGATTATAGGCCAGGAAAACTTCCCTGATGTTGCAGTGAAGAACTAGGTGATGGGAAAGCACCAGCTATGAGATGGGATAGGAACATTCCAGAAAGAAGGCACAAGAACTGCAGAAGCTCCAACGTGGCAACAAGGTAACTTTTTTCTATGCAAATATTTGTTAATTGCTTTCCACATTTACTCTCACCTCCTCCTTCTTATGAAAGAAAAGCAAAAGAACTTAAATATACGAATTTTCCATGTGTAACTTTCAAAATCTTTACTACCAAAAATACGGCGGTTTGTTGCTCACGTCATTACCCCACAAGGAGTATCTGAGATGCTGTGTCTTCCACGGACTTCTCAAAAGCCCTAGCACAGGCAGGAAACCAGACATTTCACAGGAAGTGGTGCTAGATGTGGAGATCCAGGCTGGTAGAAAAGGGAAGGACGGGCTGCAGGGGGACCCCTGCTCAGCATGTTGAAGTCTCTGCGTTCAATTTCCAAGAGTGAAAAGGGGAAAAGGGTTTGGGGAACCACCTTCGTCACTCTTGCCTTTGGCCTGCAGCTCTTTCAGATCCGGTTTTACTAAAACAGTCATGTTTATTATGAAAACTCATACCGACTCTCTTCTGCAGAGGAAGCCACAGCTCACTGACACATGGGTGACAGAGGAGGTTTCCATCACTGGACATAGAGTGGTGTGTGTTTCCTTTGTTTTTGCTGGGTTTGTTTGTTTGTTGAGACAGGGCTTGCGTAGTGCTAGATGGGGCTCAGGTAGTGCCTGCTGGCATGCTGGCCTTGAACTTGCTGCGTAGTTGAGGATGACCTTGAACTTCTGGTCACCTGCTGTCACTGCCTGGGAGCTAGGTTTACAAGCCTGTGACATTTACCAATTTTATGTGGTACTGGATATCAGGCCCAGGGCTTATACATGCTAGGCAAGCCCTCTACCAACTGAGCTACATCCCTAGCCCATAACACAGTGCTTTTTAAAAGTTCGAAAAATGATTTTAGGGCTGGAGATATGGCTCAGAGGTTAAGAGCACTGACTGCTCTTCCAGAGGTCCTGAGTTCAATTCCCAGCAACCACATGGTGGCTCACAGCCATCTGTAATGAGATCTGGTGCCCTCTTCTGGCATGCAAGCATACATGGAAGGAATGTTGTATACATAATAAATAAATAAACTTTTTAAAAAAGAAAAATGATTTTACCAAAAATATCCAAGCACGAAATATCACTTTTCTCTTTGGTAATACTGGGAAGCTCAGAGCTGCCACCTTCCTCACTTCACAGGACAGGAAAACAGGTTTGTTTCTGTTTAACGTCAGAGACCCATGTACCAAGGAATAACTTCTACCCTTCATTTGACAGAAAGCTCTGAGAAAAGCCCAAATTTTAGAAAAATACAAACTAATTTCAAGCTAATAAGCTACAGAAAAAGAATCCCCGCTTCAATTTTTCAGTCTTGATCTCAGTTTAGAATATTATTATAGTAAAAACTCATAATTAGTTTATCAAAATGCCGCTGCAGAGAGAGGTCCTAGGATCTTTGTTATGTAATCCCGAAAAGATGATCTTTCAAACACTTTTCCGTTGATAAAAAGCTTTTTGATGTTGACAGATGTGACGAGCCTCAGGCAAAGGCAACCAAACATTTCCTCTATGGATCCCAGGGAACTGAGGGGGCTGCATCCGATCTCCTGGGGGCCGCATCCGGAGTAATCCTAGCTTGTCATGGGAGAAAACAGCACCCACAGACAAGTGCTGACGAGAGACAGAGACACTGTGGAGGCCTGTGTTTCCAGGCAGAGGTGGAACGCTTGCTCACGGTGTTCAGGGCCATGGTACAGTCTTACCCCCCTCCTTCCTGAGTCAATCTCTGCCCTGCCTCTGCCACTCTCCTCTTGGCCATCAGAGGACACACACTTAGGCCACAATCACGTTGGGGGGGGGGGTTGTGCCAGGTCCCTTGGATACAGCCACTCCCTTGCTCTTGACACTCCCGCCCCACCTGACCCAGAAAGCCCTTTCCGGGGGCTCCCACACTTCCTGGTTCCCTGTCAGAAATCATCTTTTGGATGATTGTAGAGATCTTCTAGAACAAGGAACTTCCTGACCAAGAATCTGTGGTAACTTCCTGTTGCCTGCTGTGTCCAAGATGACGATGACTGATATTTCAGCGCTATCAGCAGCATGCGCTCCCGGGGGCAGGAACTGTTTTTCTGGCTTGTTCACAGCTGTGTCCCCAGGGTAAATGAATGAGTGAATTTTGGATTCTCAGACTTTTTTACCAATATGACATTTTCTTCCCTTGGAATTGTATTCTTCTCGTTCTTCACCGAGTCTTTTTCTTTGTTGCCCCTACGTCAGGCTCAGTTGGAGGTTAAACTCCTTTCCTACCTTCCCCCCTCCTCTTTAAATTGCGTTCGTTTAGTGTGCGTGTATTTAGAGGTGCACGGGTGCCATGACACATGGGTGGAGGTCAGAGGAAAACTTGCCTGTGTCGGTTCTCTCCTTCCATGTAGGCTGTAGGGATTGAACTCAAGTCATCAGGCTTGGTTGCAGGTATCTTTTCCTGCTGCTCCGACTTGCAGGTCCCACTAGAGTCTGCCCTTGTGTGCTACCTTCTAGTAAGCACTTTTGTTTCAGAGTTCTACAGTTGTTGGATAGGCAGCTGTGCTTTGTTTGATCTTTCAATTAAGTGTTCAATAATCATTGAATACACCGCACTATGGGACTAGAATTGCCTGTGGCTCTGTGCTATAGTAGTGAACAAAGCACACACAATGTTCCCATGATCGTGGAGCTTATATTTCAGTGTGGAAGGAAAAGTAAGACAAAGTAGTAAGATTTGGAGGATGTTACATTGGTGTAGGAGTTCCTTTTGTTTATGTGTTGCTTTCATTGGTTAATGAATAAAGAAACTGCCTTGGCCTCATTGATAGGGCAGAACTTAGGTGGCGGAGAAAACAGAACTGAATATTGGGAGGAAGAAGGGCAGAGAGAGAGAGACGCCATGGATCCGCGGCCGGAGGTAGATGTGCTGAAACTTCTGGTAGGCCATGACCTCATGGCGATACACAGATTAATAGAAATGGGTTGAATCAAGATGTAGGAGTTAGCTAATAAGAAGTTAGAACTAATGGCCAAGTAATGTTTTAATTAATACATTTTCTGTGTGATTATTTCAGGTGTAAGCTAGCCAGGTGTCCAGGACAAACAAGCCTCTCTCCATGTAACATTACATAATTATAAGTTCTAAAAAAAAGTACAAACAGAGAAACAGAGGAATGAGGCAACCCAGGAAGACTTTGAGGTGACCTTGAGAGAGTCAAGAGGATCAGAACATTTAAGCAGCTGTGTAGGAAATAGCTCCAAGGCAGGATGGGGCCTGGCCAGGATGACAGTGTAGTTGGGAGAGAGATGAGAGGAGGAATGGCAAAACACAGTCAGAGGGGTAAGAGGGGAATTGCTCATAAGACCTTGGAGGTCCCAGTAAGGTCACTGCCCAACTCTGAAATATATGACATATTCCAGAGCCATTTGTATGATTTATGTTCAACAGTTTAGAGGTAAACACAGATCCATCAAGGGCTGTTGAAGTCCTTGGGGCTTGAGGATGTGGTCATCATAAGGATGTAGTCATGTAGGGCAACATTTCCCTGCTTCTTCTTCTTTTTTTTAATACAGCATGAGCCTACTTCAATAGGTCAGGCTACACAGCCAAGTGTGGCCTGACCAGGATCTATCAGATGCAGCTTGGTCCAAAACAGTCAAGCAGGTACATCCAGGAATAAGTACCATGAAGGAATAAATATCATGAAGTCTTCTCAACATCTTCTGTGCTTTGCTAAGAGAGGATCTCAGGAGGAGTCGGGGCTAAAGTCACCAGAATCTCCCAGCAAGAAGCCAGCTCCACAGAGATGCTCAGACTGGGGCTTGCCTGTGCAGCCCTTCTGAGGGCCCTTCTTAACCTTGTGTCAAAATGGGCAGTGGTATGACACCGGCTTCACAAGGTTGCTATGTAAGATGCAGTGAGCTCATGACATAACCCACACTTAAGAACTCTAGGGCCCAGATTTAAGCTTTACTCTTCTAAATAATAATGCATCTACCACAAACGAATCCACCTACTCCTATGAGAAAATATACTGTCATTTATCAGGTAGATAAAACTTTCATAAGTTTCCTAAGCCTGCCCCAACAAATGACCACAGACTTGGTGGCTTAAAACAATAAAAAGTTCTCACAATTTTAAGGACAGGGTCAAAAAATGGGGTGTTGGCAGGGTCACAGTCCACTCCAAGGCTCAGTGGGAGATGCTTTTTTTGCCTACTCCAGCTCCTCATGATTCCTGCCATTCCTTGGCATCACTTGAATTCCTGCCTGTCTCCTCACATCCCCTTTCTAGTGTGAATCTGCCTGTCAAACATCTGGCTTTTCTCTTACTAGAACATCAGTCTCTGGCCTATTTTTACCTCTAATCTTCTGTATTTGAGACACAGTCTATATAACTCTCGCTATGCAGAGCTCATGACTGGTCCTGAACCCTCAGAGACTCACCTACCTCTGCCTCTTGGGTCTGAGATTAGAGGTGTGCATGACCATCCCAGCTTGACCTATTTTTAGATGAGGAATGGCATCGGCTCAAGATCTTTAATTAATGGGCTGGGAAATGGTTTGGTCCATCATGTGTGCTGTGCAAGTGTGAGGACCCAAGTTCAGATCCCGAGTACTCATGTAAAAGCCAGGCACAGCATGGCGGCGCACATCTGTAACCCCACCATGGGGGGATTGGGGTGTGTGGAGATAGCAGAATCTCTAGAGTTTGCTGGACAGCAAATTTGCCAAATTGGTGAGCTCCAGATTAAGTGAGAGACCCTGTCTCCAAAATCTTATACGGTGCTTGGGATATCATGTCATACGTAGCAGCAAATTTCATCATCCAGAAATGGAAGCAGCTAGTACCAACAATGACGGGAGAACAGCCTAGACTGCTCTGACAATACAGCCAATGTTCTACACTTTACTATTGCAGAATCTTTGATGCAGACCCTGAGAAGCTTTACAGTTTGGTGGCAAAGACCGTGATTAGCCAGGCTGTCTGGGGATGTGCTCAGTCATAAATGTTACAAAAGGCAGAACAGGGATTTGATTTGAATCTTCTGATGCCACCCCAATGCTTTCCACTGCCTTCCTGCACTAGAGATCTACAGACATTGCTCGGTGTCAACCAGCCTTGGGTCCCAAGTTTCATTCAGTTGAGAAGACCTTACTCTGTTTTATATCCCTCACATTCCTCCAATCACTCCACGTGCAGTTCAAGGATAAAGTAGTAAACTTGGTGTGTATGTGGGGGGGGGGGACTCCTGCTGAAGTTTCACTTGGTGAAGGCAGCACAGATTCTGCTGAAAATGAACTTCAGGGGCTTGATTATGATCAGTCGGTTGAAGGACAGACGGCAAAAGGAAAGGGAAGGGAAGGGAAGGGAAGGGAAGGGAAGGGAAGGGAAGGGAAGGGAAGGGAAGGGAAGGGAAGGGAAGGGAAGGGAAGGGAAGGGAAGCAACATGACAATGAGCTAAGAGACACAAAAAGACAAAGACAGAGAATATGCAGGAAGGGCAGGGGTGAGGATGAGGCTAGCAAAGGAGACAGGAACCGAGTACTGAATGATTAACTCTGTGCAGTGCTGTTTTCCAGGGTCGAAGCTCACTGATCTCTTGAACCTTAGCCCTCTGAGAAGTAATTACTGGTTTGTATTTGAGCTCTAATTAGCCGATTCGTCTTCTCAGCTCACAGCTCTTTAGTTGGAAAATAAGTATATTTATCTTAACCGAGTCTGGCAGATGCTCTGAGGATGAGTTCTGGCCAGGGAACCTGGCTGGGGACAATCAGGCAATGAGGACGGGACAGCGTACAGAACAAGCTCTGCTGAAAAGCAGGCTCAGGAAGGCTAGGCTGCCCACTCAGCAGCCTTGTGTGATGTGCTCTTGTCCAATAGCCAATGTTACTGACATGGCATTTGATGGTGCCTGGCTTTGCAAATGCTAATGTCTGCAAACTCAGATGCCAACAGAGTTCTGAGCAGGGGAAGCAAGGAAGCAAAGGAGTCCTCCCTCCCCCCACTCCTGTCCTCCCTTCTTCCCACCACAGCACCCACTCTCTTCACCCACTCCCCTTCCAGCTCCCCCTGAGTTCATTCTCCCACAGCTTACAATTGAGCATAAAAGGTCTTTGTGATTAGCACGGAATCCCCATGTTTAAGGGTAGGGTTGGCAGGCAGGAGGGCTGTTTCCGGCAAAGTGATGTCACTGAGTCTGCACACTGGAATTCCCTGTGTCCTAGCCAAGAGGCATAACAATCCGAGGACTCTGCACATGGCTTGCACCAAACAAGTCTTCTCCACATCTGAAATCAAACAATTGTGCCCCGGGGACTCTAGTCTTTCTCAGAAGCAGCTGTATATGTCAACAAGCTGCGGTTATTTGCCAGCATACACACACACACACACACACACACACACACACACACACACACACGCACATACACAAATACACACACACATACACACACACACAGAGAGAGAGAGACAGACAGACAGACAGACAGACAGACAGACAGAGACAGACAGCCACTGAGAAAATCCTTTCTGGTTATGCATCAGGCCCCTGGGCAACAGTGGAACCAGCATGAACTAACTCACACAGACTATGTTGCTCTGGTGGGCTTTTCCCTACATATTACACGTGGAAATTCTCTCATTCCTGTTGCCTCATGTTTTCAGCCATTAGGCACAAACTAGAGCCTGCACAAAAATATTAATGTGGAGAAAATAGACTGTAAACAAAATTAAAGTGATAAATCCAGGCAAATGTTTTCAACACTATCAAATATCTTGTTTCCTAATAGAGTAGATGTTAAAATCATTAAGAAAATCATTGGCCAGGTGGTGGAGCGCACGCCTTTAATCCCAGCACTCGGGAGGCAGAGGGAGACGGATCTCTGTGAGTTCAAGGCTGGCCTGGTCTTCAGGGAGAGTTCCAGGACAGGCTCTAAAGCTATAAAAAGTATTGAAAAACCAAAAAAAAAAAAGAAAAGAAAAAAAAAGAAAGAAAGAAAGGAAGGAAGGAAGAAAATCATCAACCCAGCTAATAGAAAAGTAGAAAAAGAATATTAATAGGTAATTTAAAGAAAAGAAAATACATAAGATACATTATTTTCAACATGAGGAATGTTTGAAATGCTTTAGAATTATCTTGCATTAAAAGGATGACAGTGGAACCAGAGTGGTGGCACATATTTTTATTCCCAGCACTCAGGAGGCAGAGCAGGTAGATCCATAAGTTCAAGTCCAGCCTGGTCTACATAGCAAGTTCTCAGCCAACCAGGGCTATATAGTAAGGTCCTGTTTTTTGTTGTTGTTGTTGTTGTTGTTGTTGCTGTTTCTTTGTTTTTTAAAAAGGAAAAACAAAAAGGAGAAAAATATGTAGATGAAAAGAAGATATGCGATATCTCAGTAGAATTTTTCATACTTTTGTAGATATGTACCTTCTAGAGTGACCCCCAAATTTAAAATACTGTCGGTATTCAGAGTTGATCAGATAAGGAACAGCTGGAACACATACATTATTTCTGGGGATACAACATGACACAGCCAATTTGGAAAAATATCCAGCAGTTAGCTATGAAACTAAATATAGGTGGCCTCCATGCCTCCAGGGTTTGCACCTGAAAACTCAATCCATTGTAGAAGATATATATTTGAGAGAATAATTGCATCTAAACTAAATATGTGCAGACTTTCCCCTGCCATTGGTCCCTAACAACACAGTATAACAACCACAGACCTAGCCCTTACCTTGCACCGGGCACTGTAACTAACGTAGGAGGCTGTGAGGCGTACGGAGGATGAGCACTGTATCACTTCAATCCACCTGGTGCCCCAGACTGAACCAATACTCCAAGGAAACGGATAGAGCTCTAAGTGTTTACTCTACCATCAGGAAATCCCACTCTCAGGAGTTTACCCCCAAAGTACAGATGATTCCATGCAAAGACCGGATCCACACCTTTCTGAGAGCTTTATTTGTAACCATAAAAAATAAAAAAAAATCCAATTGTCCACCAACTGGTGACTGTGTAAATTATGTTACAACTACACAATTATTTTCAGCAATACAAAAGGAATACACTAGCGATAAATGCAATCGTATGGGCTCATCTCAAACGCACGGTGCTAAGTGATGTTATAGAATTTATATAACTGGAGCAAGATAATAGCCCTTTAGCTGTTTCCAGCCTCTGGCACTGAACACCGTACCCATGTATCCTTTCGTAGCCTTGTGGACATACTGGGAGGTTAGATTTCCACACTAAACGTCAAAGTCATAGGCTGAATGACTTCATTCTAATATCAAAAAGGTAAAATTAGTAGCACAAAGCAGAGCACTGAGCAAAGGCTCAGGATAGGGGCCGGGGATTCACTCTGCTGAACCACAAAGGTCTTGTGATGATGGAAATACTCCTATCCTGTTTGTGGTAATGGCTAGATAACTGCATACATATTTATCAAAATCCATATTAACTGTACATCTAAAAGGAATAACAGTTAGTACAGGTTCAGTAAGGAAATTTTATGAAAAATGACGAAAGCCGAGCATAGTGGTTTGAAGTTAATCCACTTGAAAGCAATCTGATAATGACCAATACAACAGATGAGAATGTCTTCTACCACATTCGCCCACACTTAAGAAAAATTGTGTTTAGTGCTATGTCTTGGAAAATTTACCAAATTTAGACTATGACTATGAAAGCGGTACTGTACAACTACTATATCCAGGATAAAGAAAGACTATATGAACACATTGGGGATAGGGCCAGCTGCACGGACTAGAGAGCGAGAAGGACCTAAATGCCCTGGGAGAGAAGTCACAGCTGAGCCATTATTCCAGCCCTGACCAGATCAATTTTTCCATAAAGAGGAAAAGGAACCGGTTAGCTATTGCTGCTAAATGCGCACTACAGCTTACATGCCCAGCTTTCAAAGGTCGCTTTCACAGAATTCTCTTTCTTTCTGTTCCACAAAGTGCAGTAGATTGTCGGTCCCTCTAAACCCAGAGGCCATGTGAGGTACAGTTTTTGAATGGACTGGTGATGCCTAACGCGGTCTACCTGTGACTACTCCATGTAGAATTTATTCTTAATGCAATGAGGTTATACATAGCTATGAACCATAAAATTAAATCAGTGTAAGCTAGAATAAGAATCTGTAGCTTAAAAAGTAGGTTCACATGTATAGGTAAGTAGACTGTATATTTCTGTTCATTTTCTGTTCACAGAGTTGTATAATAAAATATGATTGCTTAAAAAAAAAGAAGAAGAAGGCCAAGAAAAGACAACACAGAGACCACATGAATGACAGGGAGCTCCACCTCTGGCTTCCCGCTCACACTCAGATTCCTGTGTCCTCACTGACTCAGGCTCACGCAGGTAGGAAGGGAGTCAGACCAAAAAGTCCCCTTGGGAGGACCAAGAGAGACAAGAACGATTTCTCCCTGTTGCTTTCCTCTGGAACTACAATGAGGTTCTCAGTGGAAGGAAGTGAGTCTCCACCTCAGCAAAAGCTCACGACGACACCGACCGACACCGCGTCGACCCGAGGAAATGAGTGCCAGTCGGGATGGAATTATTTAGAGACTCGTAAAGGCCAAACGACTATGAGAAACACACTTGAGTCAAAGAGGAACATTTTCTTCCAGCTTCTGGGAAAATCTGTCACCTAGAACTGACCTTTAGGATGACAAATTGGCAGAACTATCCTTAAGGTCGGGACAGTGAGCCAAGACAATACTTGGATGTCAAAGGCAACACTGGACCCACCCTCCCCCATTCTCTCAGAATTGAGTGGGGTGAGGTCACTGTCCCACAGAGCTTTATATGGTGCTGTTCCAAACCAGCAGTGAGCTAATTCCTGAAACATCAGGGCTTACAACTCTAACTCCTTTATCTCTTGGACTTTAGTTTCTATTCTTCTCATGATGAGCATTCCCAAACTCCAGAGCCCTCCAGACCACCTGCACCTCAACCCATCAGCTCCTGCCCCGCTATTCACGCCCAAGTTGCTCACACAAATATCACGCACAGTCTTGTGATACTAAGTCCAGTGGGTATATTTCAGCATTTATAGTTCCTGCAGAATTGACACAGTTGACTTCTTAAACTCTTCTTTCTCGGCTCCCATGATGCCAGACTCCTAGAGCAAGCCTCCTCCTCTGGTCCATGCTTGTTGGGTCTTTGCTCTATATCTATGAATGGCTGCCCCACAGGGTTCTTCCCACTGTATATGCATGGTGCAGACTGAGCGGTGATGGCTTCTAAGTACCTATGGGATAACTTCCTAATCTCAATGATTACAACTCCCCAGTCTCAATGACTGTGACTCCATGGTCCCCACCACTAGCCCAGGCCGTTCTCCTGAGCTTTGGATTTATGGCACAGCCACCCCCCCCCTCCCCCTCTCTCTCTCTCTCTCTCTCTCTCTCTCACACACACACACACACACACACACACACACACACACACATCTGCTTCAGGGTTCTGCAGGCAAACTCACCATGCCTGGAAGTAGCCTTCTCTCTCTAACTTAATCTTTCTACAGAATCTGTTCATTGAGTCCATTACCCTTTCTCCCCATATCTTTCTAGAATCCACAGTCTCCCTCAAAACTCTAGTCTTTTTTTAAATTTTACTCAGTAAATATTTCTTAAGTTTATTTTTTTTTAAATTTCTTCCCTAGGTTCCTATAGCAGCTTTTGTAGGGGCCCTAACAAGTCTATGCAATTTCGTTTCCAAGCTACCCCTTGGAAGCCAGCACGGTAATCTAAAATGGCAAAGCTACAAAATAAAATACAAACATTTTTCTTTTTGAGACAGGGTCTCACCATGTAGCCCTGGTAGGCCTTGAACTTAGTATGTAGACCAGGTTGGACTTCAATTCACTAAGGTCTACTTGCTTCTGCCTCTGCCTCCTGAGCCATCACACCTAACTAAATCCAGACTCTTTTGATAACAATGTTAAGGCTACTCTGGCATTTAGCTATAGAAGTCGAGGCACTTAACATGTTAGGCTCTGAAATTAGGCTCCTTTTCTCTATAAACATGCTTGCTTTGTAAAAGAAAGTTTTCTATTTCTATCTCCTCTCTAAAACATTCCCTCCAGCCCCTTCTTTTTAAAATTCATCTCCAATGGGGAAATGAAAACAGTGATGGTCACTTATGTGTAATGGCTCCAAGAAGTCTTCCCAAAAGCCCTTATTTGCTGGCCTCAGGGTACTCCTACCACAGTGCCACAGAAACCTTTAGCCAGAGTCAGTCTCTACTTGAGTCTGGATATCATAAGAAGCTTTTCAGTGCCCAGCAAAGCAATGGCCAGCAGCACATTCAGTAGGATAAATGAATGGATGAGGTTAATCTGGATTTTCAGTATGCAATGATTCCCGTAGAAAAGAGACAGAGATTGCTTTGACCGTCCCAAATGTGCTTTAACTTCTCAGCCCAGAGGTTCTCTTTTTAGTGAGCTGCCATGCAAGCCCAACTTTAGTCTGTGTGTTTTGTAGGAAGCAAGGGAACAGATGTTTGGGTAATAAATCCCAAACCTGAATCCCAAGGCTTAGTCATGCACTCCACCGGATATGTTTTCAATGAATTACCAACAATAAGAGACTTAAATTCCACGTTTATAATTGAGAGAACTGCACCATAGCTGGCCATTCTTAGCAAACATGGCTAATTTTGCTTTGTTTCTGAGAATCAGTCATCCGGTTGAAGACCACATTTAAGTAGCAATGCACCCTTGCCTATATGTAACTACATGAGGGAATCTCAACCCTGCCTGTTATTAGGAAGTTACTTAATCTTTCTAAATCTTCATTTTTATATTAAAAAGTAAAGCTATTTCCTACTTTGGCAAGCTGATAAGAAGAGAGAGTAAGCTTTATAAGAAAAAGGGTGATTATCATGAGCTGTGTAGTCCTGTGTCTATCACAATTCGCACAGAACTCTGCCCAGACATATGCATGGGTCACCTTTCTGATGCCCCCCACCAACTTGTCCTTTCAGCTTGGATTCCCCACAAGCAACTCAAGCATATCCCGTCGAAGAGAATTCAGCTCAGCTCCCTACCAAACTTGTTCTTCCCTGACACAAAGGAGAACAGCAGCCCCCTCCACCCCTCTCCCACCTCCACCCTGTCTTTTCACATCCACACAACTTGCTCCCTCAGCAAATGCAGCATAGTTCTTTGCTACATCCCAGGGGTCTAGTCCCCAGACATTCCAATGCCATGGATCCCTCTTCAGCACTCCACCGCTTTCTTTTCCAACCACAACATCTGCCTAGGCCTGGCTCCTGATTGGTCTCTGCATCCACTCTTTCCTCTCAACAACATGCTTTTCAGCTGCAGATGAAGGGACCCTTTCATCTGTGTCCATCTGTCTGCACACAACATATTAGTTTTAGAACACATCATATGCCCCACTGTTCTTGGTAAAGCAGAACAAGGAACTTAATATAGCCCATAGGCCCGAGTTTGGCCCATCCCTAGCCCCATCCATAGTCCCATCCCTATCCTCTATCCCTAGCCCCATCTCTAGCCCCATCCCTAGCCTCTATCCCTAGCCTCTATCCCTAGCCCCATCCCCTCTTATCGTTATCACCTTCCCTTCATTCTGTCACTCTCTCTTCAGGCCATGAATCACCGAGTTGCCCCTTTCCAGAGCATCCCAGCACGATGTGTTTTCTCAGCCTGGAACATTCATCTCCCACCCTTTTGCTTAACTGTTTTCTATTCTTCCCTCAAATTCCAGCTGCAAACTGCTTCCTCAAGCATTCTTCAGATGTTCCTTCTCTAACCCCCTCAAAGCAGTCCAAACTTCTTCACAGCACACAGCGTAATCTAATCGTTTACTTTCCTGTGTAGATGTGTCATTAAAGCAATATTTCCCAGATCTGCTCTGCAAGAGATTCGTGCAAGAACTTTAGAAAAATATCAATTCTGGGATCCCACTCAAATGAATTAAATCAGAATTGAGGCAAAGGCCTGGCGGGGGTGGGGAGGGACTCCCTGGGATATCTAACATGCAGCCACAACTGGGAACCACCGGTTAAAAGGTCAAGAAGACGGCTGGAGATGCAGGTCAGAAGTGAAGCTCTTACCTGGCATGTACAAGGCCCTGAGTTTGAGTCTTACTGCCTGGAGAATCGTGACTGCTTACCCTGCTGTATCCCAGGGCCAAGCACAGTTCTGCTCAGAACCACCGTGTTTGTTTTGCTGCTATCGCTGATACAGCTGATATTAAGATTGGCATGCCTGATGGCTTTCTTGGTCTATCTTGCACTTCTGGGACTCCTTACTACAAAACTCAAAGTAATTAAAATAGTAGCAACCAAATCATTTCATTTTCTAGATTTATTTATTTTTATTTTATATGTATGGGTGTTTTGCTTGCATATGTATCTGTGTACCAGGTGTGCCTCGTGCCCACAGAGGCCAGCAGGGCACATCAGAACCCCCGGAACCATAGTTACAGAAAACTATGGACAGCCAGGTGAGCTCTGGAAACAGAATCCAGGTTCTGGACTAGCAACAAGTGTTCTAGTCCCCCAAATCACTTTCTTAAAATTCGACCCATTTCTATTTCCCTGCCGACACAGAGTTTTGACCTATGAACAGTGGCCTATAACCTTTGCGATAGAGTATTTTCATAGTAAGATGAACCAGATTACCACACATTTACAACTCCAGTTCCCAGCACGCCTGTGTCTAGCTCTGTAGTAGTGCTCTCGGAGGCTTCAGCAATGATGCTCTAATTTTGTGAGGATGGGAATTAATTGGGTTGACCTCCCCCTTGTCATTCTGACCTCACTCCTCTTTCTCAGTTCTCCCCACTACATCACATGAACTCCTTTATCAAGCAAATGTGACCTCTGCTCTCCAATCCGGCTCAGTGGCCAGGACTGAAGGGTCATCTGCATGTAGTTTGCACTATTCAGACCTACGTCAGAGGGTGAGCCCCAGAAAACCCTTCCTCTAAAGACAGAGTCAGAAATCCAGCTCTCGGCCACCAGACCCATCTAAAGGGTTGGGAAAGCAAGGACTGCTGGCTCCTTGGGGTTTCTGATTCTGCAAGTCTTAGGTGAAGCCAAAGTGTCTGCGCTTCTGACAAGGTGCTGGGTGATGATGGCGATGTTGGGACCATACTTTGAAAACCATCCAGTTCACCGTACGTTATAGCCACGCCTACCTCGTCAATGTTACGTCATGCATTATCTCCTGCATACATAGAGAAATATTGCCGACAAAGAGCTGCACAAATCTAGATGGAGACCGATGTATATCGATAGAGAGGAGGGCTGATGAAGCCTTCCAGAAGTACAGGGGATAAGATTACTGAATTTATTCTTTCTGTCTTAAAGTACAGTTATGAGCCTTTTCCTGTGGTTCAAGAGGGGTTTTTCTTTGCACTATTTTTGTAAAGCACCCCAACTCGCCTCCATGCTTCTCCATTTAGAAGAAGAAATTGTGAGGGTATGTGAGGCCAACAAGCCTCAAGTCAGTTCCTTATTAGGTAATTTCCTCAGTCGTTGCTAGCTCACTTTTAAGAGGCAGCCCTGTTCCCCTTCCCTGAAGTCAGCTAGCTTACTGAAATCACTCTGGGCATTGCTCATCAAGGTGGGAGGAAGGCTGAAGTATCCGGAGGCGGGGAGGTGCAAGAAGCCCTTTAGTGAGGAAAGGACTCAAAGGCAACTCTTAAAAGCATGTAAGCCGCGAACAGCATCCTGGAAAGACGCTGGTCCAAGTATAGCCAAAGCTCTTGGGTTGGATTAAACAGTTGCGGGAATATGGATGTCTCTGCCTTGGAGTACCACATCACATCAAAGTGATGCTCTCAGATGGCAGGGCAGTCACCAGGACAGCGGAACTCTCCCTGCACTGCCCTCTTCTGAGCCTATGGCGCACTCTCCAGGAGTGCTGGCAGACATCCCAGCTTCCCAGCTCTGATCTGGTTGTACTATTGCAAAGCCCACATCCCAGGAGAACTCCCAGGAAGACGTACCCATCTTCTGTCCCACTCACTCTGTACCAGCCAACCCAGGTTCACCCCAGTAACTGGCCAACCTCGTAGGCACCTCCTCTGAGTTCCCTCCTGCTGGCTCTGGCTCTTGAGTCCCCTCTGCTCTGTCCTGAGTTCAGGTGCAGCCTGACTTTACTACCATAGTGAGACTTCCTTCCATTCAGACTTTTAAAGTATCCCATGAATGGCAGTTACCTTCTTTCAAATGGAAAGGATTCTTAGTGTTCCCTCCCTCCAGGAATCCCCAGCACAGACTGCACAGAAGAATACCCAGGGACTTCCCCAGTCCTTCCCAGGGCAGAACCTAGGCAATGGTCGAGCCTAATGTCTAGTGAGCGGCTGGGTTGCAGCAACTGCTGCCACAATCCGTTGCTGAAGAACGCTTGAGTACTAAGTTTTAACCTCTGCAGGGCATTCTTCCCTATGGGACACAGCATTTCAAAGTCACCCAGACTAACAACAGATACCTGTAATTGTTAGGAAACTCTGATTTTGACACAAGTCTAGTTTCCTTCTAACCTTTACCAACAGACCCAGCTCTAGACCACCAAGCAATTTACAATGTGTTCATTTTATATTATTTTTTCAAGACTTCAAAGACAGCCAGTATGTGCACCTCAAGTTTCCTGTCTTCAAACCCCAAACCCCCAGTTCATGGTTTTCCGATATGTCACCCTAATCACATTCCGGTCCGTGCCCACTAGCTTGTTAGCCACCCCATCAAAACCTACAGATGTGGCTGAAGCTGATGCAGGCGAGGTGTTGGTATTACCCCTCTCATCTGCAAACTGAAAGCTAACACCAATGTGGCTAGTTATTTCAGGTATTTGAGCTGGTATAACTTTCATATCCCCCACCACCACCAATGATCATCAAGTCAAGATCCTCCCCTCAAGTACCCATTTTAAATGTCAGCCCCACCCCCATCTCCAAAGCCTACAGCAACTCCTTTCTTTATGTCTCACTGAGTGCTTCCTATTGTTGGCCAATTTGCTGCCCGTGCTTGTGGCTCCTCCTCCAATCCATATTTCTCTAACTCACTCAAACACATCATGAAAGATCCTGCCATACATCTTCCTCAGACTGGAGTAAAATCAAAGAATCTCCAGATTTGCTTCTTTTGATACCAACAGCAAAAGGTGTTGTAGGAGGGAAAGGGGGGAAGAAGGGGCAAACCCTCAGAATACTGACAACCGCTGACAATAGGTAACAGCCCGCAAGTCTTTCATACCAGCCTTGTTTTTGTTTGAAATTCTTATAACTAAAAAACCTTTTAAATCTCTTGTTGAAATAAAATATATTACTTCTATGAATTTGAGAGACTGCCAAGTTTCTTAATCTATACCCATATTATGGTAATTTGTTCCAAGCTGATTTGGTGAACCCAGGCCAGTATCTTTTCCTAGTGGTAAAGAGTCTTCTATATTCATTCACATATTTTCCTAAACATCAAGCTAAACATTAATGGGGAAATTTTCTCAGTCTTTTCTCATCAATCTTTGTGGTATAGATTATAAATCTTTAGAATCCAAAGGGCATACACAATTTCTGGAAAGTTCTACTTGTTTAGAGACTTCCACAAGCCCCGGCTCTGAGTTTGATCATCACAACCCCTGGTGGCAGGGGAGAATAAACCCTGGGGGAAAAGGTGTCCTTGACTTCCAAGTGTGCTAGCTGTCCTCTGACCCCCTGACCCTTCCCCCAACACTCAATTATTGTGCTAGTTCAAGAGTCACACGAGAAAAGGGAACCTCGATTGAAGAACTGTCTAGATGGGACTGTATGTCTGTGGGGCACTGTCCTGATTGCTGGAAGGGCCCAGCCCACTGTACGACACCTAACCAAGTGGCTCAACGCTATATGAGAAGGTTAGCTGAGCGTGGGCAAGCCAGAACGAGCTAAGGAGCAAACCAGGAAGCAACTTGGTTACTCCACGGTTCCTGCCTTGAGTTCCTAACTTTCCTCAGTGATGGATGTGACCTGGAAGCATACATGTAAATAAACCCTTTCTTCCCCAAGCTGCTCTTGGTATGGTGTTTCTCAACAGAAAGCTCACGCTGTCCGGACTGGGATGATTTTCCTACGTGAACGTGGGAACCTTCTGAGGTTCTAGTTCCTCTGACTTTTTCCCTGCCTCATCTGCAGCGGATACTTATCCCGAGTGGTGCTGGAAAGAATCCTCCTAGACTTTAAACAGTCTTGTGAACTATTTGCTGTCTCCTTCCCCGACCACACAAACCGCATTTTATAAATGTCTCGTTTACTGCTATGGTTTGGCATCGGTTGCTCCTCCAAAAGTCCGTGTGTTGGGACTGTGGTCCCCGGTGTAGTAACATAGGAACTTGTCAGAACCTTTAGCAGGTGGGGCCTACTGGGAGACCATAAGTCATGGGCACCCTGTTCTTAGAAGGGATTAGGTTAGTTCTCAGGGGGACCTACATAGTTCTCAGATTTTTATAAGGAGCCCAGGCCTGGCCCACAGAACTCCCTGAATTGTTGCTGTTGTTGTTGTTTTAATGGAAACTTAATGGCTCCTATGCTGTGCGTGTCACTGATGTCCACTGTGGTGTAACGTGTGAAAGGATCCTCATTAGTACTGAGCAGATACAGACACCATGTGTCAGTTCCTTTACCACTTTATGGGCAAGGAGGCGTGGGACAGACTCTCGGGAGCCCAGGGAACTCACTATGTAGCCAAGGATGTGTTTGAACTGATTCTTCTGGGTCTAGCGTCACAAACCAGTAATCCTAGAGACATGCTGACCCCTGGGCTTAGCTACTCAGCCATTCTAATCTAAACAGTGAGCTCTGGGTTCACTGAAAGGCCAAGTTCAGAAACTAAGGTAGAGTCTGCTGCTGGAGAGACGGCTCAGGAGTTAAGAGCATTTGCTGTTCTTGAAGAGGATCTGAGTTTGGTTCCCAGCACCCCTATCTCAGCTGGCTCACAACCACCGGTAATTCCAGATCCAGAGGATCCATGCCTTCTCCTGGTCTCTGTAGACACCTGCACTCACACCCATGTGACCCCTACATACATGCAATTGGAAGTAAAAGAAATCTTTAAGAAGTAAGGTGAAGAATGGCAGAGGAATACACAGCGTGGACTTCTGGCCTCCACATGCGCACACGCATACGCACGCGCCACACACAGACACCTTTAATTGAGGCCACGTGTTCGGATGCCTTACATTTCCTAATGTCTAAATGACCTAGCCACTCCTCACACCTTCTGAGCTAAGTCTTTCTTCTGAATTAAAATTAAGTCGGGGAAGAAGGCCATTAACATCTTCCTTTACTTTACAAATGACACTTGCAAACAAAATCAAGGAAGTTACCCGTGTTCTACTTCGGAAATTTGAATTTCTAATTAATATCCGGATAGAGTTACTGTGCTTAAGAATTTTCATGACTGGAAACAGTCTGGGAAGGTGATGTAATTCACGAAGAAGCACCCTGTGCCCAGCACCCTCTTGCCTGGCATGGATCATCTAGGTGGCTCTTGTATTTCTTCCTCCTTGATATCCTCCCCGAAGTCCTGGGCATTGCTGTCAACTTCCTGCATCCAGGCTTTCACTCAGATAAACGCCACCTCGACAGTTGCTCTCCCTTCTTAAATATGTCTACCTTTGAATGAGGAACGCACTTCAGGAGCTGAGGTGATGACTCAGTCAGCAAACTGCCTGCCATGAAAGGATCTGAACTGAGACTGGCTCGCCAGCACCCGTGTGAAATGTTGGGCTTGGTGGTACACTCATCTCTGTCTCTACTGCTGGGGAGGTGGGAGGGTTATGGGTGAACCCCCAAAACTCAGGGGCAGAGAGTCCAGAGAATCAGTGAGCTTTGGGGTCAGGCAGAGGGCCCACCTCAAAAAAATATAAGGTAAATAATAAAGGAAGAACCTTGTGTCAATGTCTGTCCTCTACACACAAACATACACTCACATGTATTCTACACAGACACACAGACAAACGCACATAAAAAGCACGATGCTTTAGCTCACTGGATGCTTTGAGAACTAAGCTTTCCCTTCTGACAGTAAGCTTTGGGTCCCAGAATTAAACAGATCTTGGCTTTGTGGGTACCAATCCTGAGCTGCCCTTTTTTTAGAAGAACATCATTAGTATTCCAGGTTCTAAAAACCCAAGGTTTACTTTCTCAGACAGGAGAAAAAAAGACACGGCAGGGAGGCTGGGGGACTGCACACCTTCCCTCCTCCTTCCTTCTATGCTTAATATTCAGACTCCTTAAGCCGACGTGGAAGACCTGGGCTCAAAGTACCCTCCATCTTCTGTAGTTTCCCGCTCTTTTGTCTATTTAGTGAGGTTAAAAGATCTCTGGTGGCTTTAAGATAAAAGAGAACTGTGACATCCTCTTACCAAACCCTGGCTGTGGCCCAGCTGAACAGGAAGAGCAAGATTTGAAGTCACCATGAGAAAGGGAAGAAACCTCAGATCAACCCAAGGGAATGGGACAAAGGGTTCTCCATAGAACCTGGCCAGGAGTGTGGGAGAGTGTGGGGGGAGGGGGCAAAAGATGAGCTCAGAAAGGAGGTGCTCAGACAAAGGCAGCTCCTTCTCCAGCATCCGTTAGGTGCTCACTGGCCTCCTTAGAGCAGCGCAGCTTCACAAAACCATCTCCCCTGCACCATGCACTGACGCTCGCTGCTCACGGGCACCTCACATGCACTACTCATGGAAGACTGGCAGCAGCAGCCACCTGTCATCACTAGGCCACTTTGCACACGAGAGAACCCCAGATCAGAAGGTTCACCAAGGAGAGCCCCAGATCAGAGAGTTTACCAAGGCATTCACAGTCACGCAGACGCTAAGCATGAGAGTGGGGAATGGAACCCAAGCTTGGTTCATTCTGGGGGGTTCTGTGATTTTGTTTCTAGAAGAAACTGACACATTTTTTCCATTCTCCCCACCTACATGCGCCTACACCCTTTGGTTGAGTGTAACCAGTTTACACAGTCATCTTCTGAGAAACTTGAACTGGTGGTCTCTGCTTCAGAAGTAGCTGGTTTGGCTTTGCGACCAATCTTGCTTCCTGTGACCTTATGAGCTTGGCCAAAAGAGACTATTCTAGAAACTGCTACTGGAGTCAAAAGTAAGTATGGGCCAGGCCAGTATCCATTATATCATTTAAAGCTTTAAGCTAAGGACAGATATCAAAGTCATTTTGGAAGTGAGAAAATTGATACATGAAGTCACCTGGCTTAGAGGAAGTTAAGTTACCTGGCTAATGTTGCCCACCCAGTAAGGAACAAGCCAGGATGCTAAAAGCCAGTCCATTTGAATGCCTGGTGCTCTGCTTGGCTTTCTTGCTCTCTGTCCCTCCCTCCCTCCCTCCCTCCCTCCCTCCCTCCCTCCCTCTCTCTCTTTTCCTCCCTCTCTTCCCCCTTCCATTTCTCCAGTCCTTCCTTCCTTCTCTGCCTTTGTATTCTTTTCTACTCTCAAGCAAGGACCCTGTTAAATGTTAGTCATAAGAACTGAGAGTAGTTGTCCAGTCACTGCAGCAAGAGATACAGACAGGAAAACAGACTCAGAGCAGAGCTGAGTTCTGAGGACCACAGAGTGATGAAAGGGGAAGTCCACAGTGGCTGTCTGGTCCGTCATTTGGGCTGTGGCTGCTTCGTCCTCATAAAACCTACTCCTTGAGATGCCAACACACAGCTGTAGAATCTTTAGCTGTGTTTTCTGACTCTGCGTGGTTTGACAGCCCTGTCGCCACAGATGACCGAGCATAGCAAAGCTTTGCAGACCTAAAGCTCATTTCCTGCAGCCGCTTCCACAGCCTCCAACCAGACTTCCTCTCCCAGCAGGTGAGCCATCCCTCTTTCTTCATTGTCCTTCACTCAGCTCCAGAGCAAAGAATGCTGGGACCTGTAGAAGCCTTCCAAGCATGTCCTAAGTATTCCAGATCTCCGTTAAATGTTGCTGAGGGAAAAGTAAGACACCACAAGCACCGTTTACACATTGGAAGGCCTCATAGCTATTACCCTCCAGAATTGCCGCTTCCTGGGTCCCTTAGGACTGAGGAACAAAGTCAGAACGTTCTTTCTAGGTCATCATACCCTGTAGGTAGTCCAATTCTCTGCACAAAACAACACAGATCATAGGAGTCTCCAAGTCTCTGAGGTTGTCAGGAATAAAGAGCTGCTGGGGCGAGCTGGGGCTAAAAGCACTGACGAGCAGTCCCTAGGTTACTTTTAGTATCTCCATAGTCTGTATGTCCTAAGCAAACCATATTTGTGAGCATCAGGGCCACATCCCAAGACTGGCAGGCAGTTTCAAGAAGCATCCACGACTATGAGACACTGGATCTCCTTGTCTTGTCTTCATTTTCTTTGCCTCAGCAACACCGAAGGATCAAATTACCACCTTTTCCCTAAATAAACCCAAATTTGGTTATCTAAAGCCTCCAACTCCATTTCTCCCTCAGGAAGGCAGGATATGATAAATATGATAATCAGAAACAGACAAGAAAACAGTTGGCGAGAAACATATGTTTGCAAAGATCTCTACATCTGTTCCCCCTTCCATAATCAAAAATATCTAGAAGCTAGTTCCCAAGGCAACCACAAATATTTGTTATTCTTTCTGTCATGCGATTTGTCCTTAAAATAAATTCAAACATTTTTCCTACCACCAAAATGCCAGGAAAAATATAAATGGGTATTGTTTTCTCTCCCCCTGAATATCTGTGAAATAAGAAGCCCAACAATACTTAGCTGAAATTTCTAAGAATAATGTCAAGTCCTAAAATTGAAGATATAATGTAAAAAACAGAGTGTCAGATTATTCCTTATTTAATACGGGACATGCAAAAGAGGGTTTGGGGAAAAAATGGATTGCAATGACCAGCGGGGAGTGCCAGTGTATAGAAGGGAGCAGCGGGACTGCACGCTAGCTCTCATCTCTAGCAGCAATGTTGCCTGTTTTCTTCAAGAAGCTCCCTTGATGCGCCCGTGAGAGACACTCCCAGAGTCACGTGTGAATCCAGGCTAGATTACTTTTGGGAAATCATAGACAAAGTCACCGTGTAAGGTTCCCACACAGTGAGGGATACAAATGGTTGTGAATTAGGGCACTATTAAGGTAAAACTAAGTGTGTGAATGGAAGTGTGGTAACAAGAGCAGTAGTACTCACAAAACGTTGCATTTTGATTGTCTCAACACCCTTTTGATTTGTCTCAAAGTATGTGTTTGCTTACTTCTCGGATTTTTCAATGAAACTCCCTAAGACACATGTTCCATAACACACACACACACACACACACACACACACACACACACTCCATAGGTATGAAAATCCTGATGCTAAAGCTGGGGAACATGACCAGACCACTTGGAACCCATATGGAACTGAGTATCAAGTTCAATCAAAATGTCTACTTCCACCTCAGCGTGCTTGTCCTAGACATCTGCCCGGTGCCTTTAACCCAAAATAGCTACTATCCATGAAGAATTCTAAAACCAGTAAGATTTGTGGTTCAGGGGACCAGGATTTAAAAAGCAGTCTTAGAATTTCTAGATAATCAATTCAGAAATTGGTAAAAGAATGGAAAGGCTGTTGGGGGGAAGAGAAAGAAACAATGAAGGGGAAAGAAAAAACAGAGATGAGATGAACTAATACAGAAAAGGATGGAGTCACTGAGGCAACATGGGCATTCTTTTTCTGTTCCTTCGCCATCCTCCTTCTTCATGACCACCTGCCCTCCTGGCACCACGAGGAGCTTCCTCTGGTGGCCCTGCAACAGCTTTGACTCCGGCACTATACTGTTCTTTTTCCAAGCTCATGTGTGTAGCTCTTAAATATTTAATTAAACTTTCTGAATGACCAAGAGCAAGTTTAAAATTTTGGCTTAGAGCTACCGTGCTAATGCCAGTCACTTTCATCTTCACTACCCCTTCTGACACATGTCCTTCCTTATATGATGTGGTCTCTGGATCTTGCTGCGCCCTGCAAGACCCACGCAGTTTGGTACTCTCTGACTTCAAATGTGAAACAAAAAGGATATACACTAATAAAATAGAAACAAAAAGAAGACCTACCAGGAATAAGCAAGTTTCAGTTCTTCACTTAGTAAAGCATGCAAGAATGAACAAACAGATATTAACACACAGGGACACTTGTATTTGCTTGTGACAGGGTCTTATTATGTAGCCCAGGCTAGGGTTGTTGTTGCTATTCTGTTTTGTTTTAGTTCTAAATGCATATATCTTGTTAGCTAGTTAGCTAAAGTGCTGTATGTGGGCACCAGTGTAGAGGCTGAAGGACATTTTGAAGGCTGATTCTCTCCTTCCACCATGTGGATCCCAGGAATTGAACTCATGTTGTAGACTTGGTGCCATCTTGCTGTTCCCTCTCTTAGGCTGGTCTTGGACTCACCAGCCTTCTGCCTCTACCTCTTAAATGTAGGGATTATAGGCAAGCTATAAGGGCTATAAGGAATGTTCTTGTATGATGGGAATGTTCCAGATGGGCAACTTGCTTTGGGGTTAGCAAGTGGAGAAAGCCATTCTTTAGTATTCATCCTCCACTGTTCTATAGATCTGCAGGATCCTTGTCAGATCAGACAGTGTATTCTGAGAGTAACTACAAAACAGGAGAGTCCAGGACCCCAAGGAGGCCAGCGACTCCTACTGACAGAACTCCCAGGGGCCACCTGTCTTTCCTTATGTCTTAGCGGGTTCTTCCCTGTCCTACAGAAGACATAATAAGTTTGTCTTCTGAGGATCAGTCCCACCTAATTCCTGGAATGTATGATGGACTTTCCCCCATTAGCTGGGAGGTAACTGAAAACCAGTCGCTCACGTGCCTGTGGTAAGGTGGAATTAAAACTCTCCTTTGGGAGGATCCAAGAAAAGGTCCTTGGCTCAATCTACTCCCCAGTATGCAATGAGACATATAGCCAACATTCTGTCTGCTTACCCAGGGCCTTGTTTGTATTTAAATTCCATCCTCAGACCCAGAGGTCTGATCTTGAACGCTGACCAAATTGGTAGGATGACTGTCTACGCTGGTTTCTGCTCACTACTTCCCCCTAGGGTCTGAATTTGACTTCCACAATCCCTGAGAATTCCCCTGAACCAATAACTTAGACACAGACCAAGACTAAAACTCTCAGATGACCCTGCAACTGGACCACACACGTTAGCTCAGGGTCTTTGAATCCATGCAGTCATGGCCTGGACCAAGTGTGGCTTTGTTCCTGTCCCTTGGACATTACACTCACACATGCCCAGAGCAGCTTCCTCTTACTCTTGTCCATGTACAAAGAGCTTCAGGCAAGATTCATGTCTATAAATATTCTATTGAGAACACTAACAACAAAGAAGGGAAAACTACAAAGACAAACACACAAATACAAAAAGCCTATGGAGGACTTAGTGCAGGGATTAGACGGTTCTCAAAGCTACTGAAGTCAGAGCACCTTCCCAGCCTCATTCATGTCCTCATTCATACTTCATACGTGTGTTTGCACTGACCTGAAGACGTCTGATTGCCTGGATGTGCACTCAGAACAGAGGGCCAGAGATTTGTTAACATATAAAGGAACATAAAAATTAACACTCAAATGTCAATGTTGACCTATGAAATAAATGCCTTTACCTTTAGCATGATCTGATAAGGAAGGGAAATACATAGGACCTCTCGTTAGACTAGATAAATCAGACAGTCAGTGATAACAAAATGTAATGGAGGAGAACTACATAGGATGCCTCATTGGACTAGATAAATCAGAAATGTCAGTGATAATTCACTAAAATGTAATGAGAGATCTTCGCTTCTTTAGGTTACAGCACAGCTGGGCTGTGGAATTAAGTCTGAATCATACCCTCAGCCTTCCTAGTCGTGTGACACTAGCCTCAATTTCTCATCTATGAAATGGATACAACAATAGTCCTCATGTCAAAAGGTTGTTATAAACGGCAAATAAAATAACACAATCTGAGTGTTAAACACAATGTCTAGAAAGTATCTGTTTGCATTGTGGTTTTGAAGGGAGTGGGCAAAAGCACCTTGTCCTAAGCACTGCCATTTTGACTTCAGGCTCCATTTTACCTGCAGAGTGAAATAAAGTTCAGGTTCCCAAGCCCCAGGGAAGCTGAGAGCTTTCCAATGGCTGATCCACCTCCTCCTTAGACAATAGAAATAGCCTGTTATGCCCCTTAGTTCTCTAAGACATTATGGCTGTTTCTAACAACAGAAAGAACAAATGAATCTGATTGGTTGTACTGAAAAGCTTACATTCTGTTGTCAGTTGACAATGATAGAACACAGAGGGAAAGTCCCTAATCTTTGATTCCTGATTGGTGAAAATTGTACGTGTAACTTGGCAACCAACAAATGTTTGTAATTTCTGTGCTCATAAACCCCGCTTCTGCCCATGTTCAGGGCTGCCAGGAACAACAAGGCTCCCGAGTCCTTGTCCTGCAGCCCTGATCGGTCAGTGACCCCACTTATATGGTGATTTATTAAGAACTTGGAACCCGTAAGTGTTGTCTCTCTCCTTCCACGCTGTGCACAATGGACTGGGTGTAACATGCATCAGATAGTTTTATTTATTTATTTTACATTAGCAAGACTTTTCCTTTTGTCAAATCAACATAGAACTTTCACTTGCGATTACTTGGAAAAGAGAACACCAAAAGCAACAGTAGTAGCCAACGAGGATGATGCATACATAGAACCCTAATTTAGAAAGCATGTTAAATAGTGTCCAAGAAATCAGAACGTGTGAGAAACATATCAAAACTAGGAAAGAACTTACTTAGATGGGAAATTTTCCTGGCTAAGCTACAGGACACAGTAATAAAAAGAGAGACCAATCCAAGGCTATCCTTCAAAGCAAATGTGTGTAAGATCAGACACACTTACAGTGAGCCCTTTCCAGTCAGGAGGTGGCTGCAGCTTCCCAAAGGCAGCCATCTGCTTAGGGCTTCTGGCCTTAGAGCATCAGCCTCCATCATGCTCTCCAAAGACAGAAACAACTTAAGGAAGGGAAGATTTGTCTCTGGCTCAGTTTCGAAGTGGTCACATGACTGTTTGGCTCTAAGAGCTGGGGCAGAACATCCTGGTAAGAGGAGCAGGTAGGGAGGGTTCCTACCTCACCTCAGGCAGGGAAGAGGAGGACCAGGTCACAATGGAGTGCCCAAGGACAGGCCCACCATGACCCAGTCCTCCAACAAGCCTTCTGCTTTCACCTCTTTCCAACAACGCCATCACATAACTATGAGTCCAACGAGAGGTTAATCTACTGATGAGGACTCAATTACTCCCTAAACCCATAAGCTGAAAGCTAAAAACATAGCAAAGGCCTAAGGGGAAGGGTTAGTTTGGGGCTTCTTGAGGTTAGGGGAAGAGCCAAGACAACATCATTTCAGATATCTGATGGCCTCACCCCACAAAAGGGATTTACATATGGCAGAGGCTCTATCTAGTGCAGAGGGAAAACTAATTCTAACAATGGAAGGGAGATGAAGGGAAGGGGAAGGAGGTTAATGTAACTTGGAAAAGACAGAATCGTCTAGCTTAGCGAGACAACCTAGACAGGGTGAGGAGAGATTTTTAAGAGTTCAGTAGGGAGCCAGCGACCTCCACAGGGGCACATATGAGGGAATGACCTCCAAGGGAACATGACTGAGCCAGCAACCTCTATGGGACTGGCCCAAGTCAGTGACCACTGCCGGAGCAGGCCTAAGCCAGTGATCTCCTCAGGAGCAGGTAAGAGCGAGCAACCTCCGAGGGAGCAGGCCCAAGCCTGCCACTTCCTCAAGACCAGGCCCAAATGTGTGACCTCCACAGGAGCAGGCCCAAGTAGGCAACTTCCATGGGAGAAGACATGAACATACTCCAGGATTGCAGAGTGGCCTCTGGAAGTGCCGAGTGACCTTCAGTGTGAGTAGAACCATGGCCCAACTGTGCCACAAGGAGCAACCACTGAGCCTTGGATCCACTGGCACTTGGAAGAGTGATCACCAGACACAAACCCAATCACACCAATCAGAGGAAAAGATAGGTAGGGAAAGTAAGAACACACTCAATACCACAAAGAGCAACACGACACCAACAAAAACTAGTGTCTCTACAAAAGCAAGACTTGAACACCCCAGTAAAAAATGACTTTTGGAGAATGATTGAGGCCCTTAAAGAAGAAATGAAAAATTCTTTCAAAGAAATGGAGAAAAAGACAAACAAAAAATTGGAAAAAAATCAATAAATCCCTTAAAGAAAACCAAAAAAAAAAAAAAAAAGCAATCAAACAGGTGAAAGAAATGATTCAAGACTTGAAAACTGAAATAGAGACAATAAAGAAAACACAAACAGAGGGAATTCTGGAAACAGAAAATATGGGAAAACAATCAGGAACCACAATGCAAGCATAAACAGCAGAAAACAAGAGATGGAAGAGAGAATCTCAAGTGCTGAAGATATGATAGAGGAAATACACTCATCAAAGAAAATTTTAATCTAACAAAAGCTAAACATAAAATATCCAGGAAATATGGGACACCATGAAAAGACCAAATCTAAAAATAACAGGGATAGAAGAAAGAGAAGTCCAACTCAGAAGCATAGAAAATGCATTCAACAAAATCACAGAAGAAAACTTTCCCAAACTAAAGAAAGATAGGTATATGAAGACACAAGAAACTTACAGAACACAAAATACGCTGGACCAAAAAAAAACTCCTCTCACCACATAATAATCAAAACACTAAACATACAGAATAAAAAATAATATTAAGAGCTGCAAAGGAAAAAAAGACTAAGTAACATATAAAGGCAGACCAATCAGAATTACACCTTACTCTCAATGAAATCATTAAAAGCCAGGTGGTCCTGATCAAGCGTTATGCAGACATTGAGAGACTACAGATGCCAGTTCAGACTACTATATCTAGCAAAACTTTCAATCACCATAGACAGACAAAACAAGATATTCCATGACAGAACCAGACTTAACCAATACTTAGCCACGAACCCAACCTTACACAAAGTACTACAATGAAAACTCCAACCCAAGGAAGTTGGCTACATCAACAAAAACACAGACAATTAATGATCTCACAGTAGCAAACCCCAAAGAAGGGAAAAACACATAAAAATAACATCACCAACAACAAAAACTAAAATAACAAAAACTAGCAATCACTGGTTATTAATATCCCTTAATATAAATGGATTCAACTCACCTATAAAAAACATAGGTTAATAAATCGGATATGAAAACAGAATTCGTCCTTCTGCTGCATACAGAAATACACCTCAACCTCAAAGACAGACATCACCTCAGAGTAAAGGGTTGGGAAAAAATTTTCCAATCAAATGGACCTAAGAATCAAGCTGGTGTAGCTGTCCTAATACCTAACAAAATAGACTTCAAACTAAAATCAAAAGAGACAAAGAAGGCCATTTCATATTATCACAGGAAAAATCTATCAAGAGGAAATCTCAGTGCTGAACATCCATGCCCCGAATACCAGGGTACTCTCATATGTAAAAAGAAACACTACTGAAGCTTAAATCACACATTAAACACCACACACTAATAGTGGGAGTCTTCAATACCCCACTTTCACCACTGGACAGGTCTTCCAGAGAGAAACTTAACAGAGAAATAAGGGCACTAGTAGATGTTATGACTCAAATGTACTTAACAGACATCTATAGAATATTCTATCCAAACATAAAAGAATATATCTTCTCAGCACACCTCATGGAACCACCTCAAAAATTGACCACGTACTAGGTAACAAAAAAGAAAAAGAAATAACCCTATATATCTTATCGGATCACCAAGGCTTAAAATTAGAATTTAACAGTGACACTAATTTCAGAAAGCCCACAAACACATGGAAATTAAACAGTGCTCACCTGAATTACCAATGAGTCAAGGGAGAAATAAAGAAATTAAGGATTTCCTAAAATTCAATGGAAATAACCACACAACATGGAACACAATGAAAGAGGAAAGTTCATAGCACTAAATACCTACATAAAGAAGCTGGAAAATTCCCACACTAGTGAGCTATCAGAATAACTGAAAATTCTAGAACAAAAAGAAGCAAATTCACCCAGGAGGACTAGATGGCAGGAAATAATCAAACTGAGAGCTTAAATCAACAAAATAGAAACAAAGAAAACAACACAAAGAAGTAATGAGACAAAGAGTTGGTTGTTTGAGAAAATCAACAAAATAGACAAACCTATATCCAAACTAACCAAAAAAAAATGGGGTACAGAGAACTCTCAACAGCTGACTCTAATATGGCTGAAAGACACTTAAGGAAATGTTCAACATCCTTAACCATTAGAGAAACGCAAATCAAAAGAACTCTGAGATTCCATCTTATACCTGTAAGAATGGACAAAATCAAAAACACTGATGACAACTTATGCTGGAGAGGATGTGGGGAAAAGGAACATTTCTGCATTGCTGGTGGGAGTGCAATTGGGAACAGCTGCTTTGGAAATCAGAAAATTAGGAAACAACCTACTTCAAGACCCAGCAACACCACTTTTGGGTATAAACCCAAAGGATGCTCAATCATACTATAAGGACATGTGCCCAACCATGTTCATAGCAGCATTATTTGTCATAGCCAGAACCTGGCTAAATGCCCTCAACCAAAGAATGGATAAACACAATGGAGTACTACACAGTGGAAAAAAATAGTGGCATCTTGAAATTTGCAGGCAAATGGATGGATCTAGAAAACATCATATTGTGTGAGGTAACCCAGACCCAGAAAGACAATTATCATATGTACTCACTCATAAGTGGCTTTTAGATATAAAGCAGAGAAAATCTAGCCTACAAATCACAATCCCAGAGAAGCTAGACAACAATGAGAACCCGAAGAGAGACATACATGGATCTAATCTACATGGGAAGTAGAAAAAGACAAGATCTCCTGAGTAAATTGGGAGCTTGGGGATTATGGCAGAGAATAGAAGGGGGGGGGGAGGATGGTAATGGAGAAAAATATATAGTTCAATAAAATCAATTGAAAATTTAAATGCAAAAAAAAGAGAGAATTCAGTAGATAAGCCAACTAGATCAAGAAAATAAACTGTGGCTTTGATTGGTCCATGATAAATTGTTTAGGTGGTGTAAGGGTTAATTCTCATGGCCAGCTTGGCTGGATTTATTGTTGCCTAGGAGACACAGATCTGCTGTATCTGTGGGGTAATTTCCAGAGAGCCCCACCCAGAACATAGATGGTTCTCGCTGCTCACTCAGAGCTCAGACTGAACAAAAGGGAAACCCTGAGCCCTCGTCTTCTTCGCCTGCTTACTGCCTGGCACCTTCCACCAAACCGCTCCTCCCAGCATGCTTTCCCCACCACGACAACTGTAGTCCTCTGAACTGTGAGTGAGAAAAGAACTCTTCCTCTACCAAGTTTCTGTTCTGCTGGGTGTTCGGTCATGGTGAAGAGAAAACTAATACAGACATCTACGGTGAGAACAAAAGTAAGAACGGATGTATTCTTTAAGATCACTAACTATAAAACAAGGGGGAGGGTATATTTGAAATACAGGACAAGATTAAATAAGAATGAGAAAAGATCTTCAATAGCAAAGATAAATCTACAAAAATAAAACATACTTAGAAACAGAGCAAACAAAGCAGAAAATATCAGTCCCTATACCAAGAGATGCCACATCTGTGAGAGCAGACAGAGTGTGGTTCTGCTTAAGTAAGCTATCAGAAATTATACAGAAGTAACCAAAAGAAGTGTCTTCAAAGAAGTGTTGAACCCAAAGTCAAGGAAATACCCTAGAAAGTGTGAGTACGTGTCACAGAGAACAGCTGCAACTCAGGAGGCTTTGCAGAAAGAACACAGAGAGTGACGGGAAGAAATCAGAGAGCCGACGAGAGAAGTGTTGAGAACTGGAAGATGCGAGTCCCTGGCTGGGAGGGAGCAAATGCTCCCATGCAACACACAAAGAAAGTGGATCACAGTGGAGAGAAACTAACGTGTGCCCAAAAACATCACCGTAAACTGGTATAGTACGTAAAGGACTAGAAGGAAAAGGGCTTTCCATCCTTCCTGGAACTAGCAGGTAGGGTGGGAGCAGCGAGCGACATAAAAACACTTGGGAAGAAGAGCTGTAATTTGGAAATCCTAAAAGATCCGAGAGCCTCCAGTGACATTTCCTTCAGTGTGCCTGGTTTCGGGAGTTACTGAAGGGGGTGCTCCACCCAGATGAGGCTGGGAACCTAGAAAGCGGAAGGGATGTTAGGATGAAAGTCAACACGGGACAGAGGCCAGCAGAGAGAGCATGACAAAAGAGCGAGCGGCTGAAACTAAACAGGACAAAAGTCTCAGAAGGGAGACTTTGAAAATAAACAGACAAGAAAAGAAGAGGAGGGGAAAACATAAAACAAAACAAAAACTACCAAAAAAAAAAGAATAAAACACCTGTTAGATTACTGATCACGGAAAGTAAACCAAATGTGAATTTACCTTGGCTTAGGGAGAAAAAAAACAGCTACCAAGTAAAACAGCAAACTGAGCATGCAGAGAAACAGGGTAAAGTAGGGAAGGAAACCGAAGGGGAAAACACTTGCTCAGATGCTGATGTAGACAGGGAATACCAGCCTATCCCAGATCTGTCCATCACTGCAGAGGGAAGGTTTGGCAGGTGAGACATTTGGCTGCCACGATAGGAAACCAACAGCTATCTCAACGGACACCCAGCAAATACGCATGCCAGATGACTTGGTAGGAAGGTTAAAGGCAGCAGTCCTGGACAGGACAAACCGAAGACGGGGCAGTGGTGGGAGGGGCGAGTGCAGCTCTCGTTAACACTTAGTACACTTGAGTTTAAGTTGCACTTGTATTTCTCTGAGACAAAACACCGATTTTTTTTTTGTAAGAAAAAATATCTCACTCATCTATAAGAGTAAAAGCTCCAGAGCCTCTGAATTAAGGTCTGTTCTGCCCTGAGCAGCACTAGATTGCAAAGGCCTCTGGTGGAGCTGCTGCTCGGGCACGAGACTGTTAATAAGGCAGGGAGAGGTGGCTGTTGCAGGTCTGACTGTGGGCGGGATTGCTTAGCTGTTTTGTTTTAAATACGTGACTTTTTTTTCTTACATTGTCCATGAACTTTTATTCTACAGATGGTAAAAGAATTAGATCCCCACTTCCGGAGCAGCTCCGCCCTTCACACATCACATCAAAGTACGTGGCTTCCTGCGCCAACCCATTGTTGAGTCCTGCATCTTAGTTCCGTTACTGCCTTTTTGCTTAATTCACATCCAGATGTATTTGCTTTTAGTTTCTAGAATATTTTTCTGAACCATATCTAGCTAAGCTCTTGATATTCTGGGATGATACTGACTCTCAGAAAGACAGATTTTGTATGTTCGTAAAATGGTTAGAGGAATTACACATATAGTTGAAAATAAGGCTAATAAGCAGGCTACTGTGCTTCATAGAGTCCTTTTAAATCTGCTTATTTTTGCAGTTATTTTTGTTGTTTTTCGAGACAGAGTGTCTTTGTGTAGCTTTTGGCTGTCCTGGAACTAGCTCTGGAGAGATCCGCCTGCCTCTGCCTCCTGAGTGCTGAGATTAAAGGCATGAACCAGCACTGCCCAGCATATCTGATTAATTTTTACTCGTAAATTAATAACTTTGCAGTTAACTTTAAATGAGAACTCTTTCTAAGTAGCATTTAGTATTTCTTATAGCAGAAAAAAAATAATATATGCTTGTTAAAATTCAGAAGGTACAGAAAATATCAAAAAGGAAAATAAAATCTATGTAAACAATCTATTTTAATATTTCACCTTTTTAAGTCTTCCTTATGTACGTATTTGGTGTCAAGGATATTATTTCTAACCAATAGGTCTTGCCTGTTCACTTTGGTAACCTGGTTTTCCTCTTCACAATACTTCCCTTCCTCTCACAAGTTTTCTCCTGATCTCGTTGGAATATAGCTATCTGTTAGGTTAATTCCCTCTGGTCACTATTGCAGACAACATACCAAAGCACATCCTCCAGGGACCAGCTATGCACATACTCATGATAGCTTACTTAGGCAATTTTTGTAGTAGCTCTGTTTGGTCAGGAAAATAACGTTCTTGGTGCTCACACTACCATTCAGAGAAGTTTAACCTATACTTTGGCCAATGTGAGAATGTTCATTTTCCTGTATCTTCAGTGGTACTGACCATGAAAACAAACCAACAAAATAAACAGCAAGAGAAGCCCTTCCCTTCGGCATGTGAAAACAGTATCTCACCATTGCAGCTGTCTTGGTTTGCTAGTGATGGGGGATAGCATAGTATTCTCATAGTCTTAGCCACTGAGATCCCTCACTCATAATCCAGCTGCTGAGCTCCAGCAGGAGTCTAGTCTCATCTGCCCACCCATGGTCACATGATTGGCTTACTGGGAAACACAGTCTGTGGGCCAAACAATTGGGCAACGGTGGTAGACAAAAAGTACCATGCGTGGCTTCCCTTCTCCCAGTCATCTGGCTTGGCATGGTTGCTTCACCTTTTTTTTTTTTATTTATTTATTTTATTTTTGAGACAGGGTTTCTCTGTAGCTTTTGGTTCCTGTCCTGGAACTAGCTCTTGTAGACCAGGCTGGCCTCGAACTCACAGAGATCCGCCTGCCTCTGCCTCCCGAGTGCTGGGATTAAAGGCGTGCACCACCACCGCCCGGCTTGCTTCACCCTTTTTTGTTAGTGGTTTGCCTGATTCTTGCCAATTTCCTTTGCCTTGTCACTCATTATAAACCCTTTAAATAATATCCATATAGTATATCAGGATGGGTGTTTGCAAGAATCAATAAGGCAGGCACACACACACACACACACACACACACACACAGCTTGAACTGGAATGATGCTGTATGAAACTCTAACAACTAAGTAGACAAGGATCTACTTATGATAATCATGATATCTGGTGCATTAATTGGTAGATTTTGATTTAGCAACTGATTTTAGACTCAGGAGGAAAAACAGGCCTGGTGCAGGTTGCACGATGTGTCGTTCAAGGAGTGATGTTGACATCATGGACCATCCAGAGACCTGAAGCCAACTCACTCAGAATACCATTGTATACAGCAGCTGTTTGAGTGCTTGGGAGCCATGGCAAGTGCTTCCGGACTATACCTGGGGATAAGCTGCAGTGTTTGCCTGGATACCTTGAAAAACTGTATGCAATAGGATGACTCGTAAGAAATGTCAATCGTTTAGTTTTGACATACAAAGTTATCAACTTAAGATGGTTTAGTCCATAAATGTAATATAAACAAATATTGTAAAAGAGAGGAAGGTATTGTAGGTGAGTTCAGTACTGGCCAAACTGCCATTCCCCTCCCAGGTTTCTTAGCCATAGAAGAGTCATCAGTACGACCTGCTCTCCTGTGTAGAACATTTCTCAAGCCTAGCCGAATGGGTAGGAGTTAGTCAAGTAAACCAGGAATAGGAGAGATGAAAAGCCGATCTCTCTATAAGGAAGCACAGCAGTTGTGGGAGGCACGTAGGTCCTTGTGCTCATAGACAGCTACTAGAGGAACCGGGAATGTCAAACACACAAGGCTGCCGTTTCAAAGAGAAGAATGTATAACCTATTACCCACCCAGGGGGCTGGATGTGGTTAAGAGCCTGGTGACCTCTGTAATATCTGGGTGTCCAAGACAACACTGGATCCTCCTCCAGACCCTTATTAGAGCTTGTCAATCTGTAGAATCTATCTTTATGGCAAGTGTCACCTGAACTTTACAAAGAGTTTACAAAGTCATTCATGTTTTAAGCTTTATTGTGTACAGGGAACTGAGTTATTTATCACTAGATTTTTCACCAAATTGTGCTAAGCTTAAATACGCCTGAAATAAACTACTTGGGGTCAGACTCCTGAAGCCTGAACCAACACCTGCTACTGAGTCTTGTTGAACTGAACTACTTTTTTGCCTCTCACAGACATCATTCTGTTGGCCATAGCAGTTGCAAAGACCCGCACATATAGTGAAGGAGAATTTTGGAAACAAAATGAACTAGAGTCCAATAAGGTTAAAAATCAGTCAGAGAGCAACCAGCATCATAAGTCAGCAGGTGAGAGTGTTTGCTGGGCAAACTTGATGACCTGAGTTTGATTTCCAAACTAGCTTTCAAAACCTTGAGGCCATGTACAAATCTGTAGCCCCAGAATTCCTATGCAGGACAGGAGGCAGAGACAGGAGAGTGCCTAAAAGCTTGGGGGTAGCGAGCCAGGAGTACACAGTCCTGCAGAAACTATAAAAGAGACCCTGCTTCAGCAAGGCCCAAGGAGAGAGTATCACGTCCAACCAGTTGTCTCTAACCTCCACACACGTATGTATAGCACATATGTACACATATATATACTTTAAAAAATTATCAAGAAATGGTGGTGATCTTTGACTAAGGGAGAACATTCACAACCCTAAAAATATCTGTGGCAGTTTAAATAGGATTGGCCCCAATAAACTCATGTCTTTGAATGCTTGGCTCACAGGAAGTGGCACTATTAGGAGGCATGGCCTTGTTGGAGGAAGTATGTCACTGTGGGGGTAAGCTTTGAGGTCTCACATGCTCAAGTTTCCCCCAGTGTGGGACACAGTCTCCTTCTGCTACCTGTAGATCAAGATGTAGAACTCTTGGCTCCTTCTCCAGCACCATGTCTGCCTGCACACTGCCATATCCTGTCATGACGATAATGGACTAAACCTCTGAAACTGTAAACAGCCCCAATTAAATGTTTTCCTTTATGAATTGCTGTGTTTTTGCTGTGCTCTTCACAACAATAGAGAACCTAACTAAGTCAATATCCGAGAACCATTTTCTCTGCTAGAAAAGAGCACCTCTGTTTATCATGGATGCGCCATGCTCACGGATAAACTGGACTGGCTTGTTATTCGGCTGATACTTCTTTCACAGAAGATGTTATGATCTGGATACCCAAGATCTGGGACTTCAGCCTGCCCAGAAGAGTTTCCATCCTAAATGATTTCACGAGGAGCTGACGACAGGAACACAAATGTTTCCAAAGGACAGCAACAGACTATCTGTAGCCAAAGTGGATGTTTGTTGTTACTCGGTGCCCGGAGTTCATTTCCTCTTCCTCTGACACCAGAACTCTCAAAATTTCCTTTGAGGAAACTTGTCTACCTCCCTCTCAACCAAGTTCTTCAGATGTTACAAATTCTTCCTTAGCTCTGGTACAGAGGAAAGGGATAGGGGTGAGGAGACAGAACAGCAGGACCACCTCACCTCCATGGATAATTTGTCCCCGGCACTCCACCAATGTCTTACAAAGGCCACCCAATGTCCCCCACCTCCAGTTTCACCTGAATTTGACTCATGAACAGCAGCACACCCAGCTCACCACTTCCTCATCTCGAAGCATTCTGCTTGGCTCCCCAGGTCAGCATACTCCCTTAGTTTATCCTCTCCCCTAGGCAACACACACACACACACGTGGGGGAGGGGGGAACATGCTTCTTGAATAGTCCAAGGTTCAGTTCCCCAAACCTCTTTGCTTTTCTATCTATACCTATTTTTTGATTTTTCTCGCTAGTCTCATCACAACTAAATCCAGTTTCATTGAACTTAAGTATTTCCTGGTAACTCAAATAATTATCTCTAGCTCAGTGTTCTCCCACAAACTCCAAATTTCTGCATGTATCTACTGGCTGGCCCTGAAGTCTAACATTAAAATAGCTGTCTGTGTGGTTCAACCGGAAAATGCCTACCCCTTACCCCGGCCCAAAACAGGCTCATACATTTGAACACTTGGGTTTCCAGTAGGTGGTACCACGTTGGGAGGCAGGAGAACTTTTAAGAAGAAGGGCCTGGCTACAGGTGGTAAGTGGCTGAGGGGCAGGTACGGCCAGCCTGATTGACTGCCTTGCTCCTGACCTTGTGGAGAGCTGAGCAATCTATGCCCAAACATCCTGGACCACGCTGGTCCCAGCCACCACTCCCTCCCCATCCAGATAGTCTCTATCTTCTCAACCCTGAGCCCAAAGAAACCCTCCTTGCTTTAAGCTGCTCCTATAAGGCATTTTATCACATCCACGGGGAAAGACAATAGACTTAGACTTCACATAAACTCTTTTCATCTCTCCACCCAAACTTCTCCCATCTGCAGTCCATCTTCAGTTCAAGGACTCTGTCTCTCCAGTTCCTCAGAAGGTGCCAAGTCTTTGAAGTCAAGTTTCCGTCTCTCCCTTTCCTGTTAAATTCAACTGGGAAATTTAACAGCCTCTATCTTCAGAATAGATACAATGCAATTTTTTTTCTCAATGTTTCCGCTGCTGCCATCACGACTGGGCACCTCCCCTTATCTCTGGACCGCAGCACTGCAGTGATAATCCTAGCAAGTCTCTCTATTAAGACCCTATTAAAGCACAGACTGGACAAGTCCACGGCTGTGCTCAGCATCTGCTGTAATGTTTTATTCTCTGTGAATACAAGCTGAAGTCTATTCTGCGGCCCCCAAGAACCTAGACACTCTGTCCCTGGGCTCTTACCTTACTCACCCAGAACTATGCTGGAGTCCTTGTTTCTTACGCCTTTCCCTCCCCTTTAGGATTTTATAGCTAATGGCCCCTCCACCTGGAATGTTCATCCCAGAAACTGCCACAGGACACCCCCTCTGACCTTCCTTGCTTGTTGCGTCCCTTCTGAACACTTGTGACTGAGCACACAGACGCTTTACTTCTCCTGCGACCCCTCCTCTGAGATATGAGCCTCATAAAAGTCAGGGGGTTTATTTTGTCTCCTGATGTCTCCTCTGCATCTAGAATAGCATTTTGCACATGCTTTGTTTAGTAAGTACAATCTGATGAATGAATATTGGGTCATCTCCCGTCGGCTGACTTTTATGATTCAAATATTAACCAAATTCACTCTTTGTTCCGTCTAACTAGTTTCCCAGAAACAGCACTCTTTTCACTTGAAGCCCTCCATTCTTACTTTCTTGATTCCTGTACTTTGGTCTCTTAATATGTGAATTCTATCCACACAGCAACATGATTGACAATTCCACAATCCTGTCACCATATTTCCTCCATGGCAAAACATACCATTAGAGGTTTTATTCCCTTACATTTATTTATTTTTCTGCGCTTTCCACAACTTTCATGTGGAGGTCAGAGAACAACTTGCAGGGTAATTGGCTCTCTCTTAACCATATGAGTCCCAAGAATGAAACTCAGGTTGGCAGGTTTGATGGCAAATGCCTTTACCCATTGAGCCAGCTTGCTGGTCCTCATTTTTTTCAGAGAAGAGTATTTTTAGCAGCAAGCATAAAATGCATCTCAGTTCCCAAAGCACTGGGCTGGCGGTAGGAAGGACGCAGGTGAGAATGCTACGAGAGAGAGGCTGGATGCAGCCTCACACTATGGGCAGGATGCAGGACACAGGTGGGTGTGCCACAAGAGAGAGGCTGGATGCAGCCTCACACTGAGCAGGACAGAGGATGCAGGAGGGTATGCCACGAGAGAGGCTGCATTATCGTCCCACTATCCTTCTTGCCTTTTCTGCAGCTGTGAACTTGAACATTGGTCCCCTGACTACCAGGTCCAAACCCTCTCTTTGACTTTCTTCTGCCTTTTAAGGTATTCTTGCTGAGTCTCTTTTCCTAAGCCCTTTCTCTCCTTGCTCCTTTCTTAACATGGTGCTTCCCTAGGTATCATTTTCCAGTCTCCCATCTTTATTCTCTGTGCTACAGGCTAACTTGTCCCTGCCTGCACTCCCAACCACGAACTCTACACCTCAACTGCAGCTCCTCTAGTCTCCCAGTCTCTGAGATCTAGATCCAAATTCCCAGCAACCAGCAGAATGCCTATGCCTTACCTGATGCTTTATAGACATCTCAGTTTAGCGTCCAAGGTGTTTGCTGTCTAGCCTGCAAATCTGCTCTCCCTCACCTGTCCTCAGCCTTGCTTATAGAGAGTTACTGATCCAGCCATCTAGCTTGTGACTCACGAGAAGTCCTCACATCCTTCTTCCCTCCCCTCCCCGCAGGAAGCCATCTAAACTGTTACCTCTCCAACTCCGCTTCAGAAACGCTGTCAAAACTGAACTCCCCCTGCCCATTCCTCTGTCCTCGTTCTAGTGTGTGACCCCGTCACCCCTCGTTTACTGAGGTGTTACTGCAGATGCCTAACCCCCACAGCACCGCTCACTAACTGACTGGTTCGTTCTCAGAATGTCCCTAGAGCAATTGCACAATCTTGTGACCACTGAACATGATGACAGCGTCAATATCAAGTCAAAATATTTTGTCACATTCTCCCACGGTCTTAGTAAAATCCACCTGTGTATCCAAAGGAAGAATGTTTTTGCAAAATGAAACAATTTTATGTTAGGATAAAGAACACGCAGTAGTGATCGTCATGTCCTTATCTGGGTGGTATGACCAGGAGCAAGTAAAGCAAGGACTCAGAAGTCTTCCCAGCCCTGCTACTCTTGGAAACAACAGAACACAAGAAGAAGGAAATACAGCACAGCGTGACAGGAGGGACAAAGGAATGTCTGGGACAAACTCTGGTGTCTTGTTTCTGATTCTATCCCCACCCTCTCCCACGACAGCATCACTGTGGGGAACGTGCTAAGCACAGGGCAGAGTTCATTGCCCAGCTCCACAGTTTTCCTCCCTGAGGAAGAAGCAAAGCAAGAGCATGTCCCAGAGAGGGGTCCTTCCTGGACGTCTTGAGCCCCTGGACAACGATATTGACAGAACTCTGACAGCCTGGTCTCCATGTCTTCTGAAACATGGAAATACTCAAGATGCCTTTTGCCTTCTCTCCTGGGTCAGAAACAGCTGCCCCGCCCGGAGGATGTAGATCTCCTCCCACGTTGAGGTGAGAGTCTAGTCTTTTAGGCTCCTAAACGAGATCCAAGCTGACTCCACAAGAGCTATGGGTAAACTACCCACCCCAAATCTCTCAGGCTTGCTGGAGATAAACCTCAGTGAAAGCTGTTCAAACCATTATGTTTTAAAAAAAAAAATGGTGCTGGAGAGATGGCTCATTGGTTAAGAGCACTGGCTGCTCTTCCACAGGAAGATTTGGGTTCAATTCCTAGCACCCACATGGTAACTCACAACTCTCTGTAACTCCAGTTTCAGGGGATCCAAAGCCCCCTTCTGGTCTCCGTAGGTACTGCAGGCACGTGTTTGCATAGGCATATACAAGGCAAAGCACCCATACACAGAAAATAATTAAAAAAAAAAAAAACTTTTGCAATAAAGTTGAACTATGGAGGAGAAAGTCACCTCCATCAATAAAATGACAAAAAGAGGGACAAAAAGGGAAATATTTGATTTTAACTGGATAGAAGATTTTGCTATGAGAAAGAACAAACACAGAGATTTCATGGAAGCCAAAATCAAACTGGATGCTGGTACTAGTTATGGGAAACTGGATGATATAGAGGGGAATCTTAGGAAACCACTCCTGGAGTGTTCTAAAAGTAAATGAAGGGGAAGAAGGGTAAAAAGGAAATAAAGAAATATGAAGTTCAAAGACATCTAAATAATAAGCCCTTGAAGAGTTAAGGCAAAAGGCAGGGGCAGTGACCAAAGCAATCACAGGAGGGCCCCCCCCCACTCCCTCAAGTACAGCTACATCTGGAAAGCAGCAGGGTTATCCTAGGCCACTCTGGAGAAGGAAGTCTAGCCTCAGCTAAGTGATACGGAGCAGGACAAACAGCTCTGGCGGAAAACCATCATCGTCCTCAGCTTCTCTATGGCTCCAGGCTTCCCGAAACACAGGAGGAACTTTCCTGGGGACGTGGCAGTGAAGACTTCTGTCCTGAGGACAGCTAGTCACCCTTCCTCCTGATGATCATAGCTCATCAGGAAAGGAGCCCAGACTAAGAGCTCAAGAATGCAGACAACACAGTGAGAAATGAATCACGCTGAACGCCAGCACGCGTCTCCAGGAAGGAGTCTGCTCACTGATAGCTAAAGAGGAAAGCCATCATGCATGACCATGAATGTCCCCAGCACTGATGCAGACAACAGGCACAGGTTAGACACTTAAGAAAAAAGTGAGTGTGGGAAGCTGGTGCTGTTGATGTTGAGTCCTTTCTTCACGTTAAGGTCAAAATTGTTCATTTCTGCTTCAATATTAAGATACATTTAAACACAAGGTGCTTTCCTTTTCAGATTCCCATAGATTTAAAAGTAAGATATCTGTCATCCACATCTTTGAAGCTGCAATAGCAGTAGATTAAGGCATTGCCATGGTGCTGGAGATAAAACAACAAGCAATCTTCTCAAAACACATTTATGTTCAGCATAATGTATCAGCCTTATCAGTATAATGTATAATCCTTATCAAAATCTCAAGCAGCTTCTCTGCAGAAATTAACAAGATGATCCCAATACTCATTTCAAAACCCAAGGGGCTCAAAACAATCTTGAAAAGGAAAGCAAAGCTAAAGAACCCAAACTTCTGACAGAATTGCTTAACTGCTCTCATTCCTCAAGTATCAGTAAGAGTGAAATTAAACAGCACCAATTTCTAATGTCGTTTCAAAACTAAATTAACATCTATAAAGTGATTAGAACAGCATGTGACCCAAACCCATCTGTGTGGTAACTAAAGTCACTTTATATCCATTTATTAAATACTTACCATATTAGTGTGCTAATAACGGCTGCTACCACAAATTAGCACACAAACAAGACAACTTATTGTCTCAAAGTACTTGAAGTCTGGAAATAGGGAGGTAGCTCAGTAGGTAAGCGTGTTTGCTGTGAGGGCACGGAGACCTGAGTTCAAACCTGCAGCACCCACGTAAACAGTCAGACATAGCTGGGAATGCCTGTCTTGAGCAGGAGAGACAGGTGGATATAGACAGCAGATTGGCCTGCCAGCAAGTAAGCTTCTGGTACAGTCAGAGACCCTGCCTTAATAAACATGGTGGACAGATTTTGAGGAAGGTACTAACATGAACTTCAGGCATCAACCTACACCCATACATGTGCAAACATATGTACACTACACACACATACACACACACTAACATGCTCTCAAACAAAGTGAATGCAGGTACACTATAATTTCACATGGAGGAAACTTATAACTGGAGATAAATTACAACATAATTAAAGAGATTAAACTGATTAATATCAACTCTATATTTTTAAAAAATAAATTACATTCATAACTATTCACAGGTTTATAAAAACTCATCATATTTACAAGGATATTTCAGATATTATAAAACTATATCTTCTAACTATTAAGAAGCAAATGAAAAATTAATAATAATCTAAACAAAAATAGGAATTATTTAGAACTTAAAACATATTACCATGGGTTAAGGAGCTAATAAAAAATACAGTATCAAAGTACTTAAAAACTACAAAGTTGTTTTAAAAATGTGTTGGATCTCTTCATAAAAACAGTATAAAATATTATGAAACCACTAGGAAGAGATTCCACAAAACTACTGAAAGTATGGTGGAAGATTAAATATCTTTAGATGATGGATCAGTCACAGAAATTAGGTTAAAAACATAAAATGCAAACTAGTAATAAATGGGCAAAGACTGTAGACATTTGCAAAAGACTAAACATACTGTGTGAAGAGTACCAGAAAGACTCCTAATCACTAAAAAAGTTACAAAGACTTTTAAAGTTGATACAATTAGTTTTAACCAATCATGAGCACTGTTGGGAATGCCAGAACACAGGGAGCCCCAGTGGAACAAAGGGTCCACCCCTTGGGAACTAACTTGACCTTGGGAACCAACTTGGCTTTGGGATGGTAACTCAGCAACCGTGACAAAAAACTTCAGAAAATATTTACAGGTTTTAAACCAGTAATCCTATTTCTAGGATTCCATCCTCAGAGTGCGCCCCTACTTACAGGGAAGAAGCTCCTGCACAGCCATGTATTAGGGGCGTTCCAAAAGGTGGAAATTGTTAAATCTACTACTGACTGTGAAATGTGAGCTACGAATGGAAAATACCTGTGATTCACGCCCTGTCTAAAGCCAGACTTTAAAACTGTACACAGCCTGGTGATCATGGCGCTATCATTTTCCTCCAAGGTAGTACTCTGGGAAAGGTAAAATGAGAGAGGCAGACCCCCAACTCTCGAGGCCCTCTCCTCACCCTAATCTGGGTTACATGGAGTTCTCACGGTAGGCACTGGACCACTGGCATCCCAGTGGACACAGAGGAACTGTACACACACTCTGTATGAGGCCAAGAGAAACATCTCTGAAATGATTCCTTGAATTTTGACCACAAAAAATAATTCCTTACATTCCTTCATCTTCTACTTTCTTGTATTCTACCTCAAGGGCATTAGTCTTTTTTTCCTTTCATTTTGTTTTGAAATGTCATTGTTACTTATTTTCTCCTTTTATAAAGCATTTTTCTTTGCCAGGCTTGGTGACACATGCCCATATTCCAATACCAGGGGTCTGAGGCAATAGGATCCCAGGCCATGTGTGTGTGTGTGTGTGTGTGTGTGTGTGTGTGCAAAAGACATTTTGTCTAGGTCAAAAACTATTACATAAAACAATAAAAATTCAAAAAAAACAAAGGAAACTCCTCTTCATGTTGATCAAGCTCTATAAATTGGTCTCTATAATTTGATAGTACAGAATCAAAAAAGTACAAGTTGTGTGCCCATCAAACAACATCTTCCTCAGCTTCACCTCTCCAACAATGGCTTCTGCTCAGCATTCCCTCAATTTCCCAAACCTAAAGAAATCCCAGCATTCTTCTCTGCATCCACTTTCCTACCTTTGCAACTGGGATCCTTCCCACAGACCATGCCCCGTGTTCGAGCCCCAGCTCCCCTGCCACTTCTAGGTCTAGCACAGGATTCTGTAGGCAGCCACGCATGAACTTCAAGCCCTGCTCAAGCGAAAGTCGAGCCTAAGGGAAGCTTAGGGGACCTGGGAGCCCTGGGGAAATGCAGAGAAAAGTTGAGCTGGGGCTGGAAAGATGGCTCAGCTGTTAGGAGCATGTCCTTTCCTGCAGAGGACCTGCGTTCTGCTCCCAACACCAATGTCAGTGGCTCACAACTGCTGTACCTCCAGCTTCAGGTGATCCAACGTCTCTGGCCTCTATGGGCACCTGCAGTAACATGCATATACCCACACAAACACACACATACACGTAACTAAAAGTAACAACCTTTTAAATGCGAAGATATTTATGAGCTCTAACAGAAGGGCTTTTTGTTTGCAGTAGATTGTGTGCTGAAAAGGAGGGCTTGTTTCTAAGTTATAGCACACTGGAGGCTGAACATCCTGTCGTAGGGCATATATTCTTCTGAAAGTAAAAATGAATTGGCTTCCCATTATCCTACATGGCTTGGTTACTCGTGGCTCCCCAAGGCAGCTCAGAGAGTACGGGGTGAAGGAGGGGTGAGGTAGATCCATGGGTACCAAATAAGCCCCCAGACTAAGAGATGACCTTCTGACACAGTCAGTCGGATTGCTGTGGAGGGTCAGCATCACCACCGGGCCTGTGAGAAGATTGTAGGACATCAGCATCACCCCAGAACTTCTGAAGGGATCTGAATTTTATTATCTTCAAAGATGCATATGCATGCTAAGGCCTAAAAACAGCAATCCCAGAAACACACATGCATGCACACACGGATACACACAACTAAGCGCATGCTTCTCCCTTCCCACCTTCCGTCAAACTGTCAGGATTCCTGATGATTCTTCACCACAAGGGCTACTCTCAGATCTGGCCTCTCTGAAATATCTGAAGGAATAAAATCTACATAATTTCCCACAGACCTCGCCATCACCCCGCACAGGCCGAGCCCAGCACACCTGAATTAAATTCTCCCTTGGTCATAACTACTGATTAGAATAGAGAAGCAACTATGGTACCACAGGAGAGGAAAAGACGCTTTGGCCAATTAAAAGCAATTCGAATTGCAATTGCTGCTGCCAGATGTAACTCATCACTTAATCCGTTGCTATGGAGGAAAATCATTATAAGGACATCATCATTTAATGTGCAGCTGATCACTCTGTAAATGTTTACTTAATTGCATGGTTGGTCATCCCTAACTCTCTACAATTGTCAGGACTGGCCGCAACAATGGTCAAGACTCCCTGCAATTCTGCCTTCGAATCTCCAGGGTTGGAAGCAAATAGGTCCTGCTCGGAATGTGGAAACGAGAGGGAGCTTTTCACTCCACAGGCCAGCCTGCAGCTTTAGTAGAAAGAAAAACTCCCTCGGCGTTGTTGACTTGGGAAGGAAGGGGCTTTCTGTGGGCAATGCACTTCACTTAACCTTGTAAGGCCAACTGAAAGCGGCCCATTGAGAAGTGTTCTGAGAAGTCATCACTCTGAGTAGTGTTCCTCACGGCACTGCCATCGGACTGCTCTTGTGGCTCTCGGGAGGCGGGGGACTCGTCTGCTAGTTCAGGCTTTACAGACTGACCACTTGGCCAAAAATGGTCCTTCTGCCTCTTACCAGCTGAGTGATTCTGGCTGAGTGACTTCCTTCCATAAGGGTGACAAACATAAATCAGTACCAAAGAGTTGATGAGAAGATTAGACGAGACGACATACATAAAACATTACAATGCCTGGCACCTAATAATCAATGCGAGCTATTATTAGCACTCGACAGAGTCTGGCTTCCATTAGAATTGGTTTCATATGTCTCCCTTCCCTGCCACATCATGTGCAGACTGTTTATATCCCAAGGAGCTGGCACAGGTACTTACAAATGGCAGACAAACACTATTTGTCAAACGTCTTTGAAGGTATGCCAGGAAGAGGAAAAGAGGGTGCTGGGAACAAACAGTGTACATTATGATTTTACCCAGGGCCAGGCTCGGCAGTGTTTGCATTTCTTTCATTACCATAACACACTGCCTCCGACAGCAAGGGTTCTAGAAAGTGGGACTAGAGAGGCAATATCGAGCCAGGTGTCTCGTTCAGAGACAGCAAAGGTATGCTAGGAAAGATCCTAAAAATCTCCACTTAGGTGTCTGGCTGAGTAGGGACAGAGACTGAAGCTCATCCAGAGCTCTACTGGACAAACCGGGTGTCTTGGCATCAAGTCACATAGTCAATTAAGACCATCAACCTAGAGGTAGGGGGCATTTTGTTTTTCTGAGTATCTACCAAGAAAGTTGTTTGTTAACTGGTTAGGAGTTGTACGCATCAATGGGGGGGTGGTTAGTCATACTACAAACTCAAAGGTCCCTTGTAAACCCTTTGGGCTCTTGAATGAACATCAACTAGAATAACAATAGCTTATTAGATACCGATTGAGTGCCCGCTAAGAAGCTCAAGGTGCTTGTGGCTAACAAGAACTTCTAGACTTGCCTGTGAGGCCCCACCCTCTAGACGAAACTAGCACCTTCTCTGAGAGGCTAGTTTCCAACTCCCAGGACTTCTCCTTGTGGCTTATGAGCACCAAGCTGATTTGTAGTAAGGACATCAGAGACCTGTTGTGGACCTCGTGTGGGAAAACTGCTAGCCCAGCCACAGGCCGCGACTGTCTTGTGGCTCTTACTGAGTCAGTACCTAGGCTCAGGATTCTTGCTGAATGTCACCCAGCTCCACATCCTCTGAGGCTACTGTGTTAGCGCCGCAGCTGCCTTCTGCCTTGTTGTCACGACTGAGGCCTCTCTCCCACCCCTCTGCCTGCATGGACAACAAAGTGACCGTGACTTTTAAGGCTGGGGGGAAAAGGTGCGCTGGCTAGCATACATCCAAAGATGAATATAGAAGTTATCATTTGGGGCTGGAAAATGACACAGAGTGAGGAAAACAGGTGGGTATGGTACGTGCCATCTTAAACATTAAAGGTGAGGTATTGTAGAGACATCCAAGGCAGGTACTGATCTAGGTGAAAGTATGGGAGAGGCTTGAGGGGAGAGCAATACGCAAGAAAAATCTGGGAACAGCAGCAGCCATCTGCATTCATTGCATACACGGTCTACATTAGGAATCTGCATTCATTGCATACACGGTCTACATTAGGAACTTCGTGTAGATCGTTCCTCCGTCCTTATAACCCTCGGAGGCAGGTTTATTCTCCTCAACTCATAGATGAGAAACTGAGGCTCACAGTACAAATGATGGCACTGGAAGTCAAACAGAGGTGGGTTGGCTCCAGGAAGAAGAAGGAAAGTGGTCGGCTATGCTTTCAAGATAGAGGAAAGTGCCCTAGAGCAGGCCGGGCAGGAGGAAATACCAGTTCCCCAGGGAACTGAAAGTGGCTGCTGAGGGCTACTTGGGGGTGGGGACGCATGTTCAGAAGAGAAACCAGAAGTAGAGGAACCTCCTCAGATTTAGACTTTTTGACAGAGAGACGTTTGAGTCTTGCCTCCAAGCTCAGATTCTCCCTCGGTAAAGGCCACACATAATAACAATGTCTGTCTCTCCCCCATGAAGAATTACCATTAACCAACTGAAACTGGTAGTGGAAACTTGATTGCAAAAATAGGAATTCATTCACAGACTAGAGCCCATCACTGACTCTTCCCCAGTAGCTTCAGAGATCCACAAGCCTAGAACCCAGTGATCCAGACTCTGTGTCCCAGCCAGCCCTCTGAACAGAGCGGCAGTGTGGAGGAGTAGACAATAGCAGTGCCCTGGCCCCCTGCACCCATGCTTCCCACTGCGTAAGCACAGAATGCCGGCCTGCATTCACAGGTGTCACTTCCTAAGTACCAGATCGGATCGGACCGCAAGGTGAGCTGGCTGCCCTCTTCGGTCCACGGGAAACAGACAGGATAAGGATAGCACTTACCTTATATGGATGAGGGAGATGCACAGCAGGCACGGTAAAGGGGGACACAGGTCCCAGCACAGTGTAAAGACTTAGGAAACCCACACAGCTGACTCTACTTTAATTAGGAAGAAATCTGTTTGCTATCCTCCAGTCCCCTCTGCAACCTGGGACAGAAACCTGTGAGCATGTTAGCAGCTGGCGATGAAGTGGGTTTGCGACCCTACATTCCCCCCTTTGTTCCTGGCTCCCCAGAACTGGCAAGCAGCTGGCTCTCCGTCCTGGCAGAAAATGACCAAAAGAGGTAAAAAGGCAGAGACTGCACACCATTTGTGCAAACCAGTCTGCCCTTGTAGTTTCCTAGACAAAATCTAATGTGGTCAGTCAGATACGACCTGCTCTTTTTGGAGGATCGCTTCCTTTTCCTCCCTCCAGCCCTCTCTCCCTCGCTCGCGGGGACAAGCGCACTCCCCCACACAGCTCAAGAAGTTCGCAGTCTTTTTTACAAGGCGCACTCTAGGGTCCTGTTGTGACAGTCTCTTGCCACATTAACTAGCCTGTCCAACTCCCGGCAGAGAAGGAGCAGGAGCCTTTGCTAATGTCCCAGAAGTAAGTACGCAGGAAATTCGAACAAAACAAATCTACACGCAGAAACCAGCATCTGCTAACCAGGGACTCAAACCGAGACGAGATGACTCCGGATGAAACAGCTGCCTCTTTAGGTACTGGAGGACTGAAAAACAGTTACTTGCCGCTAAGAAGGAAAAAAAAGCAGATCTGCATACCAATTAATTATGAATATTCATCAAGAGCCAGCCTGCACGGCAGCCCGGAGCTCTGCTTCCCAAAGCTCCCTCCGCCTCGCTCAGGAGAAGTGGGAAAGTTCATTCAGGCGCTTTGCCTAAGCCTCTTTCAAGAACTTGCTCTGGAATTGGGCGGTTTTTTTTTTTTTTTCCCTGAAGGGTTTGGATCAAATCAGTTCTGGTCTTACCCTTTATATCTTCCATAAGGGGCAGCTTTTTGTTTTCTTCCTCTTTCCTCGTTTGTCTTGGGTGTTTTTGTTTTTGCTGCCTCTGCTTGCTGGGGTGGCTTTCTGTGAGAGAGGTACTCACGGATCAGAGATATAACAGACCCTAGGGCTTGTGGGAGGGGCTAAGTTAGCCAGCCCGGTTTCCGAAGGAACCTCTCAAAGCTTCTGTCTTTTTCATTGACTAGAAATACAGATTGGTAGAGGAGTAAGGCGGTTCATTTCCCTAGTTACTCGAAAGCTTACTGGGGTTGTAACGGGTTGTAGTTTATTTTTTCCTGGACTTGAAGCAGTATGTGTTCAAGGCCCTTTCCTTCCCCTTCTTTTATATACCCCTCACCCTCTCTGTTACAAAAAAAAAAGAAAAAATCTGTTTTTATCTCCCTAAAAAACTGCTCACCAGGTACCTCTGCCACCTCTCAAGTGACAAAAATCACCCACCTTTGCCCAGCTTTGACTCCCTACCTCCAGTTCTATAAGCATGGATAGCCACTTCCAGACTTTGCAAGGTGACCAAAATGCAGGCAAGAGGCTGACCAAATAAATTTGAAACTATCTATGAACTTGTTTTGAAATGAAGACAAGGCCTGGGCCTCAGGGAAGAAGTCAAGTAAACAGTTGCTCCTTTAAAGGCTGCTGCAAACAATATGTGTTAGCATTTGAGGCTTAAAGGAGACCTGGGCATCCCATCAAACCAAGACAGCAAGAAACTAGCCACCTGCTCCTACTCACAGGCCACAGAGCGTGGAGTCCAGTTTCGGCTGTTTGCCATCCCGCTCCCAACCCTAGCTCCTCCCACAGTGCAGGTACTCAGTTAAACACGAGGTAACGGCGGATTTGTGCACAGCAGCAATGCAGGACCGCAGACACCGCCTTTGGATTCCTGCCTCATGTTTGCTTTGGGTTTTGCTTTTTTTCTGTATTTCTTTTATAGCCGAGAGGTCGTGTCTGAAGCTAACTATACCACAAGACATAGTTCTGCACAAAAACCTTTACCCTGTGGCCACTGAAGACTGCTTTGACGGCAGTACATCCTCATCTACACTTTCAGCCTGCTACACTATTTTACTACAGATAACAAGGGGACAGGGCTGGCTTTTCAGTTTAGAGGTCCGTAGCCTTGTACAGGGCAGTGCCTGCCACGCAGCATGTGCTCAGGGAATTCTGGGTACTTAGCTAAATCCAGAACTGTATCACAAGACTTTCTGTGTCTTTCTGTGCATAACTACAGGATTTTGCATTTAGAAGAGCAATTAATTACACTAAATGAAAAATCTACTGAATGCCTTCTCTAGGGACAGTTCAACCTATGTTTCTAATAATGAATACTGGTTTGACGTTTGTCCTGTAAGAGTAACACTGTTTTAAAGTGGCATAATGGGATATTTGCAAATATCAGTCATCTTTGAGACTTTGTGATCACATGCGTACCGCTACTATTTAGGGGACAATTAAAAAACAGAATACCTACAAAATAATCTGTGTACTCCAGGATGGAGACTGAACTACCAACGCCAGAGGCGGGGGGCGTGACTAATGCCAGAGCGAAGAAAGGGTCAGAAACTCACCCAAACTTAACAGTGAACCCTCCACTGAGGCTACCAGGTCACAGTGCTCTATTGAAAACAAAATCAAAGCCAGTTGGTGGTGATGCACGCCTTTAATCCCAGGACTCAAACAGAGGCAAGGCGGATCTCTTGGGATTCGAGGCCAGCCTGGTCTACAGCGGGAGTTCCAAGACAGCTAGGGCTACACAGAGAAACCCTGTCTCAAAAAGTCAATCAGTCAATCAATCAATCAAAATGAAAAATTAGAATTCGGGTCCCACTCAGATTCTGTCGACTAAAGATTTCTTAAAAATCTGATTCCTTCTCTTTCCGTCTTTTTGGCTTGGTCAGCAGCGGATGGGGCTGGGTAAAGAGGAGAAATCTAGTATCTGACTTCTGATTCAGCCAGGAGAGGCGGAATCTCATCAGTACCAGCTCTCCCTAAAAATGTGGTAAAGTTCCGGATTGGTGAGAAGGCTCAGTGGATAACAGAGCTTGCTGCCAAGACTGAGAGCCTGCGTTGCGTTCAGTCCTCAGCATCCTCTGCGGAAGGAGAGAACAGACTCTCGCAAACTCTCCTCTGACCACAACACATGTTCCCCCCCCACACACACACCCTTCTCCCACCCTCCCACACAGAATTTGTTCTTAAAAACTAAAGTCCACCTGAAGTGAACACGTAGTAATGGAAGTAGCCTTGGCACCCAGCTCATCGTACACAAAGCACCTGCCAGCCGCTAACGATTTTGATGGTAGTTTGCTCTGTGTTATAATTGCATTGCTCTGCTCCTGGGTATCAGCAAAGCATGGTAGGCAAGCATGTTATCTCAAATGCGAGGAGCAGCAGCTTACAGGAGAGATGGCCGGGATCAAAGTGCTGTATAAAGCCTGAAAATTGCTTTAAAATTCAGTGTTCTGTACAAATGTACAAAAAAATTCCGTCTTTTTTTTTCCAAAAGAAAGTAGAAAGTAAGAAAGGCACTCAAGAAAGATGGGGGTTGCTACAACTAAATATACCAGTCCTCCTTTTACTGATGGAATGTATTTTTAACGCATGTTCTTAGAAAAAAGCTTGATTTTTTTCCCCCTATACTTTCAATCTCCTACATTATGACAGTCCCTCCCTTAGCATCTAAAGTTAAATAACTCCTACTCATAAAGATGAATTCTGGGACTTAATGAACATAGAGAATTCAGTTCTGCAAGCTGACAACACTCTGAGGATGAGTTGTTGAAGTGCAAATGTATTTAACAAGGCTAACTATTAGCCCAAGATGTTAACAGTGGAACTGTTATATGTAGTTTACCACAATGTTGGTTGATTCTATTTATTTAAAAACAAATATGCCACCAGCCTGGTGCCTCTTTCCTTTTTCACAGATTGTGACTTTGCCTTCCCTGGGTCACCACCACTCCCTCCTAATTCCTGAGAAAGAAGCTGTGTCTGCAAAGACTGCTTGACCAATCAAAAGACGGTGATGTGGCGAACTGGGATTGCTGCAGACCCAGAGGCTCAGTACCTTATCTTGGGCTAGCCACTCCTGACCCACTTGAGTGTCAGAACTGACTACTGCAGGCAAATAGATAAAAACCTTTGAAACTTAGCAGGCCCCTAGCTCCCAGCAATCCATAAATGGATTTTACAGTTACATAAGAGGCGGGGAGGGAGGCTGTTCTAGAATCCCAAGATGATATCTGATGGCATTCTGAGTTTAGAGTTGGTAGAAGTTAGCGCCTGCTAAGTTAGTAGTTTCAAAGGATTTTAGCTGTTCTGTTATAGGTTGTTAGTTCTGACAGCAAGAAGTGGCTTCAAGGAGCTAATTACCAGAAAGAAGGGAATTGGCCTCTGGACCTGTAACATTTTAACATCTTCTTATAGGTGCAGTTTAAGCGGTTTGTGGACACAGCCTCTTTAAGCAATTCTCCTTTATACAACTCAACCTACCGTCAAGGCTGGGATCTGCACTATTATTCTCCAGTAATGAACCAGACTCTGGAAACACAGCAGAGCCCAAGCCTAAGGCAGAGAGCATATGAGAATATGAGTCTGAAGCATTTTGTTATTCCAGAAAACAGGACTGCTATCCAAAACAGCTAGGGCCACACTAGAGTGAGGGGCCAACCCCAGGGAGACACCATTAGTCCAAGTGGGAAAAGTTGAAGCAAAAATCAAAATAATAAGCACAATGGGTTGAACTCATCTGATATGTAAACATGGATGGGTAGTGTTTATAATGGGGGATATCAACACTCCACCACCAGGGTTGCACAAACTGTACCAGACAACTCAACGGTTCATGAGGAAAGTTCTCTTTCAAGGCTTAAAGAGGAGAAAGGAACACCACTGACAGCGTTTGCTTGTCACTGTTTCTCCAACAACTGATTACACCATGTGTTTATGTAATAATCATCAGTGCTGTCCGCACCACAAAAGGAGGTACAACACATTCATTATGGATCTTCTGATGGAAGCATAAACCATCCTGTCTGAAGTTGTTTTGTAAAAGAAGAGAGGGGGGAGGGAGTGGAGGGAGGGACAGAAGGAGGAGGGGTTTCTACACCTAAATACCATTTCAATGGAAATATTTGACACAGAACAACAGAACACAGCAGGACGCTCTAGAGAGCGAGGCGTGGTGGCGCCCTCCTATAATCCCAGCATTCAGGAGGTTAAGACAGGAAAATCTCATGTTCAAGGCCATCCTAGAATATACAGCACAACTCCTTTAAAAAAAAATCAAGAGAGTTGACTATTTGAACATTGATTGGCTATTTTGTATTATTATTATTTTTCATTTTTAAGCATAAAATTTATGTGGCTATAATTTTAAGTCTATCCGTTGGAGATACATGATGAAATAAATGCACACAGGTGAGCTATTAAAAGAGGAAATGAATTGAAGTACTATTTCCTCTATAATTTAAACATTTGAAGCTTCCTGAAATAAAAGGTTAGAAAGTGATTCTAGACCAAGAGTGGACGCTGAATTCATGATATGCACTGGCTACAAGGTGGAACTGAGGCTGAGAGCTTGGTCAGTGTTTACTGAGTCTGTATCCATATGCTACAATAGCTTGGGGTTCAGGGTAGCAGTGTTCAACTGTGGCAAGGTTCAGCCTAAAAAAACTGTAATCTGGCAAATGGATCATTACAAAACAAGTCAAGCCTGGCATGGTAACACTGGCATTAATGTCGGCACTCAGGAGACAGAGGCAGGCAAATCTCTGTGAGTTCAAGGCCAGTCTGGTCTACACAGCAAACCTGATGATAGCCAGGGCTACATAGAGAGACCATGTCTCACAAAAACAAAAACAAAACAACAACGACAGAGCGAAAAATAAAAAAAATACCAGGTCAAGCACGTACCTGAATGGTCAGATGAAAGAGATCATTTGCAAGAAAAATAAAAGTGATTGAGCAATAAGCCGATCAAACCTGACAAAAACCACCAGTGTAAGCAAGATAAACAGATTCACCAAGCAATTTGTCTGCAGAGCAAAACTGAGAAGCAACATCACATCTCCTTTTATTTTGATGTGACAGAAGTCAGGAAGGACAATACACTCCATCCAATGTCCATCATGCATTGCGGATCTCTATACACGCAGTAGTGATCAGGCAGAAGCCCCGCTCATCAAACTCAGGGCTGATGCAATGTCTGCATCCCTAGGGCAGGGGGCGGGGAAGCAGCTGGTTGAATTGAGTGGACAATGGGCATTCTGGTCTCCATATTGTTTCCTTTCTAAGCCTCCATTAAAACAGTAGTCCTTTGATAAAACTCATGAAAAGAGGTACTCGGGTTTTATGTATCATAAATAAATGCCCAGGGTAACTATTGTAGAAATGGCTTGCTCTTCCAGTTCTAAGAATGACTGTATTTATCCATTCAGCTTTTGTTATGAGTGAATATACTGAAAGACTCTTTGCAGTATTTCAGTGTTCAAGATGTTATGTTCCTTTGGTATTTTTTAAATAGCATGATTTAATGAAGGGGTCTTTGTTTAGTTTGGGATTTTTTGTTTTATTTGGTTTTTGTTGTCTTTTTGTTTGTTTGTTTTGTTTTGATGAAACAGGTTCTCACTGTGTAGCTCAAGCTGGCTTTGAACCTGTAGCAACCCTCCAGCCTCAGCCTCCCAAAGGCTAGCATTTACAGGAGCGACCACCACGCCCTGTTTAAGGTAAAAAGGACATGAAAACAATGGGTTTTGTGAGACTCCTAACAGGGGTAGTGGAAGGGTGTCTCTGACTCTTGCCTGCACTTGGGCCCTTGTCCTTCTACTGGGTTGCTTTGTCCAGCCTAGATATGAGGGTTCGTGACTAGTCTTATTGTAACTTGTTATGGCATGTTCAGTTGATATCCCTGGGAGACCTGCTTTTATTTGTTTGTGTTAAGGGAAAGGAGGAGGAGCGGATCTGGGGGAAAGGGCAGGTGGGAGGAGGGAGACTGAGAGGAGTGGAGGGAGGGGAAACTGCAGTTGAGATGTAATGGATGAGAGAAGAACTAAAAATGGGTTTTTATCACTGGTAGCAATGCCATAAAAATAGTGAGTCAAGGTGCTCTCTGAATTGGGGAAAAATATACATTATAAAGCAATACAAAATCCAGTCTTGAGATTTTGTTAATTTTCACCAGAAGATGGAAGTTACAAAATAATCCCACACTAGCTCAGAAGTGTATATAATAAAGGGTTATTTATTTAGAGGTAGACTCACAGATCACAGTCCTCTGAATGAACACGAGCGGAGTGCATGGAGTGCACTTTATGTCATCGTCATTTATAGTATAAGAGGCCAGGCACAGGTGGGCTGGTATCTTAAAGGCTACTGCTGAAAGAATTTCTACAGCACCTCCCCCTTTTGTTTAAATTAAAAGAGTTCTAAGCCTAATACAAAACTATATATAATAAGAACAAATATCAAGTATAAAAACTATAATTACAACTAACATAAACAATATTAATGAAGGAACATGTGCTAAATGTTTCAGTAATCATTCTACCCTAATGAGTCTAAGTCTTATATTAGAAATGGTGTGGCTAAATCATAAGAGGAAAGTAATTATGACTATCTAATCTTCAACCCCATCAAAGGCTTGGGAAGAGAGATAATATTACTTGAGTAGGCAAGAAGTACAATCAAGCAGCTTCCAAAATGTGCAGTAGATGACAGAGACAACTGGCTACCTGAGCAATCACACAAAGTCTCATTTGCAATGTTGAAGCAACCAACATTGGCTAAGGCCTAGAATAATTGACAGACCATTTTACAAGACAGGAAAATTTTTTAGAACCATCTTACCCGGTCTTGGCAAGGTTTGGCAGTCTTTTTACTTGTATCCTGCATGTCCTGTCCAGACATCATGCATTTTATCAGTGGTCGTGGCATGGGCAGTTCCTTGCCCAAAGACCAGTTTTGCCAAGAAGAAAACAAGCTCCAAGTGGAGTGTGTTTGGTGCTCAACATTCTCTTGGGAATAGATCAGTGCTGGAAGGAGCAATCCAGTGTCACATCAACAGAACCCTAAGTTATTTAAATGCCATATTCTACAGCTCTTTGAAGTGATTGAAGATTACCTATCTATGCAGAATACAATCTCTATGTATCTAAAGAATCTGATTAGTCTAACTATAAGTATGACAAACATGAATGACTATTGATCTATAATACTTAATACCTATATAACTTAAAGAATAAGACTTCATATTAGAATATTAAACAATCTGAGTATGTTTAAAGTTTAAAACCTTAATCTATCAAATTACTATAAAGACAGCAAATATATCAGTGTGGCCTGAGACTCTTGGAAATGGAGAATGACTTAAATAGGTGAGCGAGAATTCATGTGTATGGGGCTTCTTGTTTTGGTACGACTGGGAATTGACCCTTAAACAACAAAAGATTTTTAGTACCACAAGAATATGTATGTATGTATTTATTTATTTATTAAGGATTTCTGTCTCTTCCCTGCCACCACCTCCCATTTCCCTCTCCCTCCACCAATAAGGTCCCCCTCCCTCAAAGAGCAATCAGGGTTCCCTGCCCTGTGGGAAGTCCAAGGACAACCCACCTCCATCCAGGTCTAGTAAGGTGAGCATCCAAACTGCCTAGGTTCCCACAAAGCCAGTAAGTGCAGTAGGATCAAAAACCCATTGCCATTGTTCTTGAGTTCTCAGTAGTCCTCATTGCCACAAGAATATTTTATATGATATTGTAATGCTATCTACACAACAATATATATTTGTCAAAACCTAGAAAACTTCATCACACAAAGAATGAACTTTAACACATTTTTTTAAAAAAATTCAACGGGTCAAGAGATCCCAAAACCAAGTGTAAGTTGTGCTTTTTTAAAAAAAGTGTCTGATTGTGTTTAAAGTGTGGGAACAACCTCACTGAATGGCTGGGAGGAAAAAGGGCCCTGGCTTAAATCAGTCTGGAGCTGAGTGGCAGCCATAAGACAAGGAGGCAGAAAGACCACTCACTGCTCTTACTACTGGAATCAAACAAGGAGGTGGAGGATGGGCAGCAGGAAGCAGGTCTCTTGGTGTAGCAGCTTTGGGGCAATTTAAACCAGGAGAAGCTGCTCTAATGATACACAGGATCGCAGACTGGAATCAGAGTCAATATGAGTTCATGTTCAGTTGAATGCAGATACACGTGGACAAAGAGCAATATTTATCATTGCACACGGATACCAGGCTGAGAATACACTCATATTTCTTCACGTCATCAGCTGACAGTATCAGTGAACAGAGACGCCTCAGTAGCAATAAGCTTTACCCACAGGCCTTTACCTCTAAAGTCATCTCCAGTCCCAGGAACCACAACTATTCTGAGAAATAACTAGGGCTGGAACAGGCAATGAGTGTGGTGAGGCTGAGTATCTCAGAGTGCCACAAGGTGGGGTTTTATTTTTAAATTTATTTTTTATTTTATGTGAATGGATGTTTTGCCTGCATGTGTCTACGCATAGGCCAGAAAGGGTTTCAGCCTGTTGTGAGCCATATCATGGGTGCTGGGAATTGAACCTGGGTCTTCTGAAAGAGCAGTCAATGTTCTTAACCATTGGGCTATCTCTCCAGTCCCAAAGTGATTTTTGAAAGCTGTTTTTTAAAGCTTGCAAAGATAGGTATATCAAAATGAAAACAGAGCCCAGCTGAAGACCTTCCAATCCAAGCAAGAAAACAGATTCTGTTATAGTATAAAGTAAGTATCCATGAGACTTTATTATATAGACTATTTAATAAATAGATAAATTTTTTAATAAATAAATGGATGAAAAGAAGCAAATTTCTGTTCAATCGAACTCAAAAACCTTCACAGAGGTATTCTGCTACCCAGGAGACAAAGCAAAACCCCTTGCATGTGGCATGTACTTCGTCTCTTCTTTCCAAAGAGTAGACCACAGAGAGGAAGTAGGAAGGACAATCAGCAGCGATGATGACAAGTCCTGCTGTACACACAATCAGGATGATGTCCCCAAATGGAACTTTACCTCGATGGTCTTCCTCCAAAAGCTACTTAACCCCAGGCTAACCATAAGAAAGAGATAACACAGCTATCCTGACCGAGGGACACGCATGTCATATCCTGACCAGCTTTACTTCAGACTATCAAGGTCATCAAAAATAAAGTCTGAGAAATCTTAGCAGCTACGAGGAGTCTAAAAAATATGCGGATTAAAAATAATATGTGACATCTGGGGGGGGGGGAAAGCTAAGGGAATATGAATAAAATCTTGTGTTAGATTTTTCTATCTCTGTGACCAAAGAGCTCAGAGAAGCAACCTAAGAAGAGGTGTGTTGGGTTCAGGGACCCAGAGTTTTCAGTCCATGAACCCCCATTGATTCTGAGTGCGTGGTGAAGCTGAGCATCAGCAAAGTGGAGGTGACTGCAGAGCAGTGTGTCTCATGACAGGAGGCAGAGAAGTAGCAGGGACTGGGGCCCGGATCACTGGATGAGTCTATAAAGGACATCCCATAGTCAAGCCACAACAGATTCGAACTTTAGTTTTAAGAATGTATCAGGGCCAGCCAGATAGCTCAGCAAGTCAAAGCGCCTGCCATCAAGCCTGGCAACCTGAGATCTGCTCCTGAGAACCGCATGGTGGAAGGAGAAAACTAACACACACACACACACACACGCATACAAACACACATTAAAAATTAGTATTAAGTGATTATAGCCACCCACATATATAATCCCAGCACTCAAGAGGCAGAAACAGTGGTCTCTGAGCTCGAGGCTAGACTGGTATATAGAGCAAGTTCCAGGACATCCAGGGCTACACAAAGAAACCCTGTCTCAAACAAACAAACAGAAAACAATGTTAGTTCATTAATTGACAAACATGATATTCTAACGTAAGACGTTAAAACTAGGGAGAGCCACAGTGTGCAGCATATGAGGGCCATCTGTACTACTGTGACTTTTCTGTAAACTGAAAATTAATCCAAAATTTAAGTTTTACTTACAAATGTATTAAGTCCAACACGGTATAAAAGTTCAGATGCAACTTTTGTACTGAAGTCTGCCGCTGAAGCCCATTTTTATGGAAGTGACTGCTAAGTGGCCATGGTTTTGCAAAAGCGTCTGTTACACATGATTTCTTGTTCAAACAGAACCCATTGTATCCACATTCAGCAAAGCAAAGCAAACTTGGGCTGTGTGCCAAAACAGGCAAGTAGCCTGTTATCCTCAATGTGATAGTGCTATTCAAATCTTTCCATTCCATGACACACAATATTCCCTTTGGTCAGGGCAAGGAAAGCGCTCTAAGTTGATTCTTCACTGGCTCAGGAAAAGTTTCCAAATGCGAGTCTCTGGGGAGACGTCAGAAACTCACACTGGGGGAGAGCAGGAAGGAGAAGATTGCTAGTCTAGGCCTTGAAGAAAAAAAAAAAAAAAAGGAAGGAAAAGGCTTGGGCTTCCCCAGACAGGCTAAATTATATGGGAACATTGCCAGAAAACTCAGCGTTCTGAGAGGCAGGAAAGCTGGTTTCACCACACTCACCAGGCCCTAGCTGCCAGAGGACTAGACTTTCCACGCAGTCAAGATCCCAAAGTGCTTAAGTCTCACACTCCTGGGAGGCAGTGGAAAGTTCTAAAGACCACGAGACCCTTTGAGCGCTGATGACCTCACAAGTGGGGTTCACATACCCAGCTCCTAAAGACAATAGCATCAGGCCAGGCTCCAGCTGGACGCTCTTGTCACTTCGAAGGCCTCCACCTTTGAAGAGATCAGCCAAGGGTGACAAGCCATGGAGACAATGGCAGAATAAGGCCCCCTGTTTCCCTCTACATTAAGGGCCAGCAGAGCCTAAGGAAATGGGGGGACAGGAAAAGATAACACAATTTTCAGACTTCTGAGACTATGTTTACAGACGTGTGGATTTTTCACTTAGCCCATGGGGTTATTCCAGCTCATCCTTCAAGGTCTCGTTCAAGCCATAAATCTTTCTAGTCTCCCAGCATCTCCCTCTCCTTCCAATTCTAGGATGATAATTAGCTTCTCTTGAGTTCCAAGCAGCTTGTCCCTTCTTTTTTTTTAAATATTTATTTATTTACTTATTATGTATACAATATTCTGTTTTGTGTGTATACCTGCAGGCCAGAAGAGGGCACCAGAACTCATTACAGATGGTTGTGAGCCACCATGTGGTTGCTGGGAATTGAACTCAGGACCTTTGGAAGAGCAGGCAATGCTCTTAACCACTAAGCCATCTCTCCAGCCCAGCTTGTCCCTTCTTTAACGCCATGCACGCCTAGCGTTTCATAAGTAATGTTTTCATGTGTACAACCCAGAGTGTATTTTGGAGTTCTGGGACCTGAATGCAAATTCGACTTCCTACATCCCATGGCACTTAGTCTAGTGTTTTGTATATGTAATTAATGTTAGATTGGTATTGGCGGAGGTGACATGGTAATAACCGGAAAAGGAGACTTCCCCTCCTCCCCCCTCCCCCCACCCCCCACCCCTCCCCCCCCATGGAAGCAGGTCATCCTTCAATCGCAACAATGAAGGCCAGCCATCTCTCTCCGGGAGTGGAAACTATGCGCCAGGATGCAGGGGGAGAGGGAGCTTTTGAGGGCAGAGAAGAGAACTTTTGGGGTGGAAGATTCCATCGGCAGATCTCTTCCCTGCTGCTTCAAAGTTGTAAGCGCCAATGGAGGTTGGTGTGTTGATGCTTTCATCAGGAGTTCACGGATCCGGACAAGCTGCTGCCAGTTGAAATTCCTGTCTAGAGTTCCTCAGCCCAGCTGAGGTCTGAGGGCTTTAGGTAATCAGTCCTTTACCTAACATCTGACCTTCATTGGTTACTCTGATCTCTTTGAAATTTGCAGTAGGGACAACAAATTGTAAATCAGAGCTTACGCTTCTAGCTATCCACTCAAACAGTTCAGGAGGTCGTCATGGTTATGGGCAGCCTACCTGTATGTAACAAGTCTTGGCTGAGGTGAGAAGAAATTGGTTTTCCCCTCTCTCCCACAGACTTAAGCATGTCTCTGTCCAGTTTTGCCCGTGTTGACTCACGTTTCCAACAGCTCCTCAGACCCCTGCTGACTGCCGCACCTGGCTTTAGTGAGGAGAAGCTGTGGTTTCAAAGTCTTCAAACTCCAAGTATAAATTGCAAAGCAATTCTTTGCAATAAGTTTAGGGATTACACATCATCTAAACACTAAGAAAAATTTTAAAATTTAATAACCAAATTCCCCCCCACCAAAAAAAAAAGCTGTCAGATTTTAAAATTAGCCTCCCAAGTGCACCCTTGCAGAGAAACTCAGTGTGTTCTATGTGGCACTAACCCATTGTGAAAAGACTTACGTATGAGATCACCGCTGAACATCTCACTCCTCTGCTAGATGAGCCCACAAGAGCTCAGCTGTTCACCACTAAGTACCGAGCCCCTCAAAGATCCTGCACACCATCAGACAGCAGCAAGTACTGGCTAAAAGGAAGTGCTTAAGTCCTTGATTCTGGTTACTCCCTTACGTCACTTTTCACATCTCAAGGCCCACTACTTTATCTACTATTGCAGAGACTAGCTTAGTTCAAGTAGACTCAGGGGGACGTCTTCCATGCAGAAACACCACTTTTGGTAAATACTCAGGATATGTAAACAAAGTTGTACACCCAGAATTGCCCCCCCCCCCCCGCAAAGATGCGTGGAATTACCTGAAACGACTATCTGGAGAGAGCTAAGAGAATTCAACTTAATATTTTTGCGTCTGCTAGTCATGTCTCCAAGAGTGAAAGTTGAAGAGAAATTCCTAGGCACTTCCCTGGGTGCACAAGTAAAGAATGCTCTCCCAACCTGAGGCCTATTTGCTCATAAAGTGATGAAGGCAAAATCAGGCAAACACAACCAGGAGCCAGTGTTGGGTCAGAGAAACAGTGGAGACCTGAGGCGGTGTGGGTGTGATACAAGTGTGTGGTGGGTAGCCTTGTAATTAGTATAATGGCACTGCTATCTTTTATGTGGGTGGAAGTTTGAAGAAGAAACCACCCCCCCCCACACACACACACAAGCATGCAGCCACTCTGGTTATAGTGAGTTCTAAGCCAACCTGTCTTAAAAACAACCACAAACCACCGTATATATTTGCACATTAATGAATGACTTCTTGAAGTGGCCGGCCAGGCTCATGTTGTTCTTTCTTCTCACCTCAAACTTCCCTTCACTCCTACCCACCCTTCTACCTACTGCCAGACGCAAAGTTCCACAAGGAAAGGCCGGTTTATTATTTCTGCTGTATCCTCTAAGATACCCCACCACTCAGCACTGCACATCTCTCTCAGGGGTCCCTCCAAAACGTCATAAAAAGTTTTTTTTTGTAAATTTGGTCACAGCAATACCAGAGATGGCAGATGAGGCAGCCTGGGGTAGAAGAGCTCTGCTGTCCTGAGAAGCGCGGGCTGTCACCTAAGATCACCTTTGTCTCTGAGAAGACCACAACCGGGCCCAGAGCAGCTCTTCCCTAACAGCAGTCTCTAAGCCTGAGGCAAACCCACAGGCCATCCCTTAGTGCTTCTTCTGACGTCATGGTTATGACCGCATTACAGACCGCATTACAACCGTCGCTGCCCCGACTCCTGTTGCTTCCAAGCATTTGGTTAGCCTACCGTACCTCCACAGTTCAGCTTTCAAGTGTACCTCAGTGGAAGAAGCAGGGACTCAGTGCTGTTAGCCTCACCTTCCTGACTGAAAAGGTTGCACAGTGATAGTACAGAAAGATTCCACCGCCCTTTGTCCCAAGGCTGTGTTCACAAGGGCAGTGAACTGCTCTCTAGATAAAAACTGTGTGTCCATGAAGAACCTGAAGAACTCCATTGCCCGGAAGACCCAAGGAGAGGGAGAAAGGTTCCCAGAGTCCAGCAGCATGGCTGTAAGGATGCAGCTGTGTGGCAACAGCTGTGGCTTCAGTGTTGAGGTAGGCTTCCCTGCAGCCTGCCTTGAGGCTTAGGTGTGAGCACTGTGTGGCAAGCTCAGGAAACACTGGAAGAGTTGTGGGGAATGAGCTGGGGAGGAAGGCTAACACAGAAGCAGACTGCTGAATGCCACGGAAGCTCAGCCTTGACGAGGACCGCGGGGAGGGGGAAGAACAAACCAAACCAAAGGAAAAGAAGTGGAGGCTTTGGTCTGCCAATTCACCTGCGCCACTGCCACACGGACCTTCTCCAGACTGACTGGTGCCTGTGAACCTGCCCTGTGCATGGACTCAGCATGTTTTTGTGACTGGAAAGAATCCCTTGGGAGGAAAAATGTCAGATATATTCAACAGGAGTTACCCTCATGCATAAGGGGCAGAGAGGTTAGGTGTGTGGGTCAGGGAGTCACAAGGTCAACACCAAGGTGTGGAAGGAGCTGAAAATGAAGGCCAGAGCTCACTCTCTTCCCCGCCTCGACGTATTTCATCTGGCTGGCCAACCGGGACACGCAACAAGGTGGAAGAAGACAGTGAGCAGCGAATACCCAGGGCTTCCTCATTCAGACATTGCCACGCTTCAACATTTAAAACCTCAAATAGCTCTGTGTGGCTATGCAGATGTTATGTTTAGGTGTTAGCTAAAACCAGTGAAACCAGAAAGGAACTGGAAGCATGACCTGGCAGTCTAAGCAAGTGGAAGAGAAATTCTAAACAGAAATTTGCATTCTGGCTCTGGTTTGAACTAGTTGTTAAAATTGCTAGTTGGATAAATCCTTGGCAGTTGAGTGTTTTCTTACTCTTCTAACGGGGCAGGTCCTGTTGACGTAAAGAAACTATTGTGATCCAGGTCTGGTGACACCCGCCTACAATCCCAGCACTCAGATAGCTGCGGCAGGGTCAAGGATCTGAGACCAACACGCACTGTATGGTGAAACAGAGGGGGTTGGGTGGGCTACAACACCATAGCAGCAGCAGTTGTGAAAATCGAGGGTGCAATATTGGTATTCTCTTGCAGTTCTAGAAGGAGCAAATCCAATTTTAAATGCATTTAAAAAACAAATAAGACATTTTTTCCCACTGCTTCTTTAGAATGACATTTACATAAATATTTACCATCACAGAGCTTTCTCAAAGGGAGGATTTATTGATAATTATTTTATTTTCACTAATCCCCCCTCTCCAATAAAAATGAATTTATATTCTATTTATACTTCTCGCAGGAAATATGGCTCAAGACAGAGCACCGCCCACCTGCTCTAGAAAGCCCTCCTGCATTTCATCACTCAGGGGAGCTGGCGGGCATGAGGGGGGTGCTCAGGGTGGGAGGATAGGGGGTGAAGGGTGGGGAGAGTGGGGGGTGGGGGGGATGACAACATAAGCCTGATTACACGTCAGCTTCTAACAGATTCATGCATTGTTTCTCTAGATCTTTCTTTCTTTCTTTCTTTCTTTCTTTCTTTCTTTCTTTCTTTCTTCACGGTCACCACAACATAAGTCAGTTTTTGTTTCCTTCTATTTCTTACGGGGTGCTTGTTTTTTCAACCACTTCCTCTTAGGCCTAAACTCCACCCTGACGGCGCAGTAGCCGCCTCCAGTCATCCCTTCTTTCACTTCCCTTTCAGTGGGAAGAGCACAGCAATGACGGCAGCGGTAGCATTAAATACTCGACAGACCGTCACCTGTGTTTCCATAACCAACGCCAGTGAATTAGCAAAACGATCATTTCTCTATGGAGATGTCAAGGTTTCTGCCTTGTGACAGACTGAGAACTAGGGCACAGTAAGCGTGAATCAGCCTTAGCTCACACCCGGTGTGGAGACCCTGGCTTGCCTGGCCTGCCAGTTCTCAAAAGAAGCTCTGGGAAAGGGAGACACCTTGTAAATGTGCCGCCTCTGGGTAAACAAGCATCTACCACTCCTATTCATCCTAGACAAAGCAGAGGAAGGTGGAGAGTTGACGTCATTACAAAACACAAACTCTCCTGAGCAAAGGTCCTAACACAAAGGTGCCATTCTCTCTGCTGGCTCCATTGTTTCAAGTCTCCAGCAGTGGGTGGAGAGCAAGAAGACTTAGAATGGAGGGAAGGAAAAGGGCTGCCCTTTTCAGTAAAGCGAGTCTACTGGGCTTTGGTTATCTCTGCCTCTCGCTGTGACACGTTATCACACCATCTTGAGGAAGCAAGGGACCTGCCCTCCTGAACTCTGCAGAGGAGCAACAGACGCAGCAGCTCCAGCCTGACAGCCCAGCAAAGCGCAGACTCCCAGTTACATTGCTGGAAACGGCTTTTGAAAACCTCCAGGCAAGCCAGATGTGGATAATCTTAGCACACAGGAAGTGAGGGTTGGAGGGTCAGGACTTCCATTTCAACACCAGCTACCTTATGAGTTCCAGGCCAGCCTGGGCTACACGAGACCCTGCCTAAAACCAAAACCAAAACCATGGTTTAGGGAGACTGAGTCCGAGGCTAACTTGAGATTAACCTGGGTTCTATAGGAAAGCCTGTAAAATGTCTCCAGTGAGGAGGAAGAGGAGGAGACAAGTCATTTTCCAGAGATCATTTTCAGGGCCCACAGTATGCTTCTCTATTGATTACTGGTGGGAACATTATTGTAAGGGCTACAATTAAAATAGATGTTTAGCCAGGCAATGGTGAGGCACGCCTTTTATCCCAGCACTAGGGAGGCAGAGGCAGGCAGATCTCTCTGAGTTTGAGGCCAGCCTACTCTACAGAGCTAGTTCCAGGAAAGTTAAGGCTGTTACACAGAGAAACCCTGTCTCGAAAAACAAGATAAAATAAATAAATTATTATATAGATAGATAGAAATTGAAAATCCAAGTAATATGGAAGAAATTCAGTACTTAGCCTTACAAGGCTGTTAGTTTTATATTCTCAAACTAGATTGCTCCAAATCACAAACCTAAAACTAAAATTAACTAACTGACATAAAGATTTAATTTCACCTGGGTTAAAGAAACTTAAACTTGCACAGAATATCTAGGTGAATATTCTGGTGTTTATATAACTACCATCTCAAAAATGGTTATACTTTTACAATCAGACTGCCAGAAACAACCACATTAAGTAGGAGATATTTTAGTATCTTTTTGAGGATTATTGCTAAGAGAACCTCTATCAAAGTAAAAGTCTTCTACTGTTTGTCTGATTTCATCTTTCAATTTTTAAACATTTATTTATGCATATGAGTGATTTATTTGCATGTGTGCCTCCATGACAGAACAGGGCATCAGATCCCAGGACAGAGACACCATGTGGTTGTTGTGAATTGAAGTCAAAACCCCTGGAAGAGCAGCCAGTGCTCTTAACCACTAAGCCATTGTTTGCCTGGGCTTCACTCCAGCTCCTGGCATAAGCCCCCTCCCCTGGGAGTTGCCTCAGTTCAAATTCCACCTCTGAAAAAGCCCACCAAACAGTGACCCCTCACCAGGGAGGGTCAAGAAAGCCCACCAAATGATAACCTTTCTCTAGGGAAGGTCAAGACCACTCACTCTAACAGGCCATTTAAATTGCCTCCCAGAGAATAAACACGTGATCTCAAGGTTTCATGTGCCCCCCCTTTTCTCTCTCCTGCTCTCCACATTTTCCCGGGGTCACCCGGGAGGACTCCATTAAACATGGGCATCTTTTATTCTGTCTGATTTAGTCTGATTGGAATTATTTGCATCAGCGGAAAGGCTCGTCTAAGAAAAAATACTTAACAGCCATCTCTCCAGCCCCCTACATCTTACATTTTTTAAAGATTTTATTTTTAATTATGTATATATTGTGCATCTGTGTGCATGCAAGTGCCTATAATGTCCAGAAGAGGGGATCAGACCCCCTGGAGCCGGCACTGCAGGTGGTCAAGAGTGGTCCAAAGTGGGAGGTTGGAACCAAATTCTGATCGTCTGCAAGAACTCTTGAAATCATGCTTTTATTTTATCTTATTGAGATAGAGTCTCACTTGGAACTTGCTATCAGACCAGGATGGCCTTGAGCCAACAGAGATCTACCTGCTTCTTCCAGGATTAGAGGCGTGTGCCACCGTGCCCCACAATACCTGACATTTTTTAAACTGCAAAGGAGAGCTTTTGGCTGACAGCTGGTAGTAATTACCCATGAGCAAAGTCATGCCAACAGATACTGAGAGCAGAAGGTAGGGAGTTAGATGGGAGGGAACCAAGAGAAATGCAGCTCTACCTCCCGATGGGCAGATGCCCCTAATCATCCTTGAAGCTGCAGGTGGATTCTTCCCACTGCATCAGCAAAGCCTGGCAGACTGCCCTAACGGCCATGTGTGAACACTGATGAAGATCTGCGTCCTCGAAGCACCAGGCTTCATCGTAACACTATTTGCACTGTGATTCTGAGCCTCTTTTGTGGACATTTCAAAAGGATCAAGAGGAGAAATACCTGAAAGGGAGATCCAGTACACTGTGATCTGGGAGGGCAAGAAAGCTTGCATTGCTTCCATGGATCTGCTGCCCACCTCAAGAATATTTAGAAAATCTTCTTTAAAATACATAATGCAGAACTGAATGAGCTGCCATCTCTTCCTCAAGTCACGGTCCAGTCCTGTCCTGTGTGTGTGTGTGTGTGTGTGTGTCTGTGTCAAAGTGCTTTGCTTTGTGTTGCTAAATAAACTAGCTGTGTCTTGCCGGGCCGTGGTGGTGCACGCCTTTAATCCCAGCACTCGGGAGGCAGAGGCAGGTGGATCTCTGTGAGTTTAAGGCCAGCCTGGTCTACAAGAGCGAGTTCTAGGACAGGCTCCAAAGCTACAGAGAAACCCTGACTCAAAAAATAAAAACAAAACAAAACAACAATAACAAAAAAACTAGCTGTGTCTCTTAGAATTCTTTCCTCCAGAAGAACAGAAGGGAAACAACCTTCACCTAGTAGTAATACTACTTGTAGGCTGAAATAAGAAAATGATGCATTTGAAGGAATGAATGATAAATATTTATATTAATATGATTATAAGCATGGCTTTGCCAATAAACAGGAGATAGGAGTTACAGCAATCATACTCTCCCACGCTTTAAGTTCTGACCCTGGCAACTCATAAAGGTGATGGATGATGAGGATTCTTTCCGTGAACAAAATAGGTAATGATTAAAGGAAATCTTTATGATATTAAAAAAGTTGGCCGCATAAAAATTATCTGCAGGGAATTCTTACACAGCTTCCAAGCACGAATAAGGACGTGGGGGTCATTTCCAGGCTAAATTTGCCCACTGCTCTCAGTGGTGGGGGAGACATTTTCCTGAGAGCAAACATGATGGAAGCCCTGTGCTCTGATGGTCATCCAGGTCTGTTAAGACAGGACCTGCTCTTGATTAAACAACTCTCTCCTTTTCTTTTCCTCAGGTAAACAGGAAAACTCCACATAGCCAAGCCATGCTGGATTCTGAAGGTCAGGAAACGCTGTGGAAGGCAAATGTGAGCCCATTTTCAAATGGTAGAGCTCCATGCCTTAACAAATAAGGCTCACAAACCGATGCGACTGCTCAGGAACATCACCAGATAAAACAAAGAGGATCTTTACTGATTCCTGGACCTGTGCTGGATCGTAATTTCCTGCAGAAACACCGCTAACGAACATCACCGCCTTGGTGATGGCTCAGGAGGGGGCAGCAGTTCCCAGCACCCACACTTAAAGAGAAGCTGGGTTTGGCTCCCTACACCCGAGTTCACAGCTACCTAGAACTCCAGCTCCAGGGGATCCAACACCCACTCTTGCCTCCACGGGCAGTGCACATTCCTTTGGACAAAGACACGCATATACATGTAACTAAGTAAAAATAAAATCTATAAATAAATAAATAAATAGATGGAAAAGGAGGTGGGGTGGGAATTCTGGGAAGTTCCTGGATCCCAAGGAAGCTGTTGACATCAGCTAGAAGTGAGCCAGTACCTGGGCAGTTTCTGCCTACAGAGAAGCAGTGCTACTTTAATCTGGGAGCAGCTCAAGGCCTGAACCTATAGGATGCCCATAAATTAAACCCACAAGCGAGGAATCCAGCAAAATCCATATACTTCTAAAGGATACTTCCATGAGGAGACTGATAGTTTTGAATAAAAAGGCCTAACAGTGTTAAACCCCAAGAAAAAGCCAGACCGTGGAGGTCCATGCCTATGATCCCAGCACGCAGGAGGCAGAGGCAGGCGAATTTTTTGGGTAACATCAGGATAAAGAGGGCCCAGAGCCAAAAAAACAAGGGAGCACAACAGTCTTTAATTTTCTCTTGAGCTTTTTAAATTTTGTTTGAAGAATGAAGAAAAAATACCATTTGTGTTCTGTCAAGCCTTATATGTATGTAAAAGGCATATTTAAAGAAATTAAAAAGAGGGAGGAAAAGGTTCCTACTATCAACTACATTTCTCGACACAGAAAATCAGACAAAAGAAGAGAAGTTGGAGAGCATTTGTTTCTGAAAATTTGCCAAAACTTTGGGTAAAGACAATGGGAACTGTGACTTGCCTTCCTGGATGTGTTTTATTTCCTCTCCACCTCCAACACACAAGCTTGGCAGGAGTGAAGTTCTGTCAGTACAGGGCCGGCCGTGGAGCCCAGCAGCTTTCCTCCCAGAGAAGCCTGACTCACATCCAAAATGGAAGGAGGAAGCTAGGCCTGTCAGACGAAGTGGCAGTCACTGGGCGTGAAAGGGGGAGATTCGCAGCTCTGTGGTTCCAGTGGGGTGTAGAGGTGGACCATCCAGAAAGTTACTGAGGTTCTCTGCATCGACAGAAGGTCTTCGGATCTCTCTGTGAGAGATTCTAAAAAAACCTAACCAAAGTGAGAGCCAGGCCTGAGAGCTGGACACAAGTCCTAACACACACAGATTTATAGGCAGTGTGAAATTCCATGGACTCAGAGATTTTTTTTTTCCTACCTAACATTGGCTGATATCTTTGTTTTCTATTGCTCTAACAGAATACACGAGACTGGAAAATTTATAAAAGAAATGATTTTTCTTTTGGCTCATGGCTCTGGAGCAGAGACATTCTCGGGCAGGCAGCACAGCTGCTGAGGCTTCATGCTACATCACTTTCCACAGAATGGGAATGCTGGGAGAATAATGTCTCCACCACGGGAAAGAGAAGAGGTGTCAAGAAGGTTCAGGACATTTTCTAACAATATGCTAATACAAACACTAGGCCATCCCTGAGAAGAGAGCCTCCTAACACCGGTGATTCTCTCCACTGGCAACCAAACTTCAAACTGAGTTTTTTCAGGGACAAGCTACACCCAATTATAGAACCCTCCGTTAAAGTACGCTAAACATTGTGCAACTTGTAGGGAAGCAGACCAAAACACAAGAATAGAAGCATGGGTAGACAGCCTAGTGGCTACACACCATGAAGACAGAAGTCAGAGGTTTAATGAGTCTGGAGTTTAATCTCAGGCAAGTTGTTAGGGGAAAAAAATGATTTGATATTTTAAAATAACCTGAAAATCTAAGAAAATCAAGCAACCATGAAGCACAGGTAAGATAAAAACAAAGCGAATCATCATGTAGCTAGGTAAAGTTGTTAGGGGAAAATGCAGAAGAGATGGAAGTCATAGCCTCTGGTCATTCCTAGCCAGAACCAGCATCAGCATGTGTGCAAGGGCTCCCCTTCCCCCTAAGACCCAAAGGGTTGCTACGCAGATCACACACACACACACACACACACACACACACACACACACACGATGGATTGCTGTTAGTAAGAAGCCCAAGGCAGAGGGTGCAAGGATTTTTAGCAAGCGGCAGAGCCAACTTCCTTCTTTCTTCTTGGCCAGAGAGAAGTTCCCAGTATTACACGTGGATCCCCAACCTTCTAGCTGAGGAATAGCTTGGTGTCAGAAGACAGGTAAACCCTGCGATCTGGCACATTTAGCACAAGCTCCTAGAAAAAATTATGAACTCCGAGGACTGCTTCTCCAAACACAAAAGCAAGAGGAAAAAAAAAAAAAATACAACTGTAGTAGAGAAAATTGGTTCTATTCTATTCTATTACCAGCACATCAGCATCCACATGATTGTTTACATCAATTAAACATGTATCTTAGACTCTCTAGAGCAGCCATGGAATAAAGTATTTAAAGTAACAAACTTTTAAAACTATTTGAAGGGGCTAGAGAGATTAAGAGGACTTGCTGCTCTGGCTGAGGACCTCTGTTTGGTTCCCAAAGCCCACATCTGGTAACGCAACAGTTACCTGTAACTCCAGCTACTCTTGTCTTCTTCTGGCCTCCAAGGGCACCTGCACTCCTGTGCACATACCCACAAACACACACACAAAACCAAAACACACACACACACAATCAAAACACAGAAATAAGAAGTTTCTGTTACCATGAGTTCCTGCCATGATATGTCTCACCAAACAGCCAAAGGTTGGCAACCAGCTGTGCACTGACTGATACTTCCAAAACTCTGAGCCAAACAGCCCTTCTATTAAGTGGGTTTTGTTTGTTTGTTTTTGAACAATAACACAAAGCTGATTAATACATACCACGTGGAAAATATATCAAACCATGTATTGTCTAAAAGAAATTCACTGTAGGTTAAACTGCACAAATATGTAAATGAGAGCCATATAGAGTCCTATAAAATTTCCATTTGAATATCAGACAAAATAAATTTTATAATTAGGAATATTTATAGATACTAATAAGTAAAGAGCAGAATGCTAAAGCATATTCAGAAAATGTAACAAGTATAAACATTCAATACTCAACAACAGAGGCACAAAATACACAAAGGCAGGATTTACAAAACTGAAGAGCAGGGATTGAGAGATGTCATGAGAATGTATACTGTTCTCGTGAGTTTGCTCCCAGCACTCACGTCAGATGGCCTGCAACTACCTGCAACTCCAGTTCCAGGGGGTCAGATGCCCCCTTCTGGCCTCTTCAGACACACACACACACAAACACATACACACACACACACACGTATGCACTCACACACGTATGTACACACACAAGGGAGAGCATAGACACACATATATACACATAAATAAAGTAAAATCTAAAAACAAAAATAAAACAACACAAAAACCTAAAGCAATTAGAAAAAGAATATGAATCACTTACTTAAAAAACTTTTGCTTTAAATAATGTGCACAAAAATTAGTTACTATGAAGCTGAGGAAGAAATCAGAAGAGCATAAAAAGAATCACTAAATAAATATTCAAATAATTTTTAAAGATTTACTTATTTTATCTTAAGCATGAGTGTTCTGCCTGCATATATGTCTGTGCACCATATACTTGCCTGGTGTCTGTCAGGGTCAGGAGAGGGTGTTGGGTCCCTTGCAACTGGAGTTGTAAGAGGTTGTGAGCCAATATACGGGTTCTGGAAATCAAATTCAAGTCGTCTGAAAGGACAAGTGCTCTTACCGGCTGATGCATCTCTCAAGTCTGCGGACAAACCTTTGGTTTAGATGATCTAGTAAACATAATTTTATACTGACACAGACATAACAGCTAAGCCTGCAGATGGAAGGCTTCCTAAAGAGACGACTGCAGTGACATTCAGGACCCTGTCATCACCCTTCTTCCTTTCGGGAAACAGCCTCAAAATGTGTTGTGAAAATATTTTGTTTGCTTTGTTTCAAAATTAGTTGCATTGTTATGATTCTTTTTTATAGGCTAAAATAAGGACATAAGAATACACTTTCTCTCCTTTAACATAACGTATACAAGTTTCGCTATTTCTAAAACAGAAATTTAATTTCAAACTAATCGTTCCTATATTTTCTTTCCTATCATCTTTTGGCAACGCAGGCCCAAAGCTTACTAAAACATAAGACAACACCCAAAAAGTGCAAAGAAGTGGACCTAAAAATACTCCATTTTGTCTTTTGTTTTGTTTTTACTTATTTCTTAGCTTGTTTTTATTGTACAAAATATCAGGTTTCACTGTGAAGCTTACATACATTGACCGTACTTGCCCCATCCAAAACCCACCACCTTCCCTCCTCCTCGAGCCCTTTTTCCAAATCTTGATTACACACATGAGAGAGACCACATCCTTTGTCTTTCTGAAACTGGCCTATTTTTCTGACTGTGATGATTTCCACTAACGTCTGTTTTTCTGCAAGTAGCATCACTTTACTCTTCTTCACAGCCGAATATAATTCCACTGTGCACGTGTGCCACATTCTCTTTATTCCGTCACTCACCGGCAAGCACCTACGCTAATGCTGCAACCGGCTCCCGTGAGCCGTCCTGCAATAGGTTACTGTGAGCTGTGCTGCAACCGGCTCCCGTGAGCAGTGCTGCAATAGGTTACTGTGAGCTGTGCTGCAACGGGCTCCTGTGAGCCGTGTTGCAATAAACATGGGCTTATAGGTGTCTCTGTTGCATACTGACTACAGTGTCTTCAGGAAACACACAGGAATGATATATGGTGATATATAGCATATTGTGGGTCATATGGTAATTCTATTCAAGTATGTTAGACTCTGGAGGATAATCTTTTCTTGAAAATAAATAAATAAATAAATACTGAAGCTGGTTGTCGGGTACCAAATGATTAGCCCTGAAAACATACATACAGGTAATGTTATATGGAGTTATATTTGGAAATATATATGCATATACAAATATATACATGTATGCAATAACAATTGAGAAAAAGGCCATGAATTTGAAGGAGGGTGGGGAGAGGCATATGGGAGGATGTGGAGGGAGGGAAGGAGGGAAGGGAGAACTGTTGTCATTAAAATACAGTCTCAATGATAAACAACCCCTCTCCCGTTTTTGTTGCTCTGTTTCCATTTTTGTAAAAGTTACAAATCTTAAAGAGGGAAATAAAGCCAGGTGTGGTGGTGCACACCTTTGATCCTGGGCTCAAACTTAGGAGGCAGAGACAGGGAGATTGCTGTGGATTTGAGGCCAGGCTGATCTGCATAGTGGGTTCCAGAAAAGCCACGGCTAGGTAGAGAGACCCTGTCTCAAAACTTAAAAAGATAAATTAATTAATTTTAAAAAAAGGAAATAATTTTTAAAATTCCTTTTAGAAAAATGAATATAAATTATATATACTCCAGACTGGACAGAAAAATAACACCAGATAAATAAACAAAGAAAAGTATTGTGCAAGGGGTAAGAGAACATGAACTTAATTAGTTCCAAGATGGGGTCTATTCGGTATAATATCATAAATGAAGCTGTTTTAAACTTCTTGTTCTGTTTTTCAATATAATCTTAAGCTCAGAACACAAGGCGGCCTCTTTCGCACAGAGCTGTAACTTGCACACAGGGTGTGATGGGTAACTTTACAGAGACCACCCGTCTCCCAGAGGCAGCATGACCGGTTACACCCCAAAACCTGAGACCTGGGAGAAAGTGTTTTGTTTTCTTTCAGAGTTAGTTAGAATCATATGGTCCTGCTTTCCAAGCTAAAATAAGGATATGAAGGACTCTGTCTCCTTTAACATTACAAATGTCTGTCGGTTAACCTAAAACAAAATTTTAACTACAAATTAAGATAATTTAATATTAAGTAATAAGAAACATGTCATTAAGGTTGATACAGTTTTATAATTTTCATTTGGGAATCATTAATTGGAATAAGGATAAAGCTGGTAAACTAAGTTTTCTAAGTTTAAACTTTTAAAAAAATCTATATTTTATTTCTGGGACAATGTCATTATTACACAAAGAAAATAAAATATAGACATACTAAATTTTTATCTGCACAAATCTTTGGGTTTATTCCCTAAAACCAAACTAGCTGTGACTATTTAAATTGATTCATGGATATGGTCTATAGCTAGATGGCAGTTTCCCCTTCTTTCTGCTCCTGATCAGAGAGGAATTAAAAACTCGCCACCCTCGTCCCACACCCCTGCCCTGGCTGCACTAGGTATCTATGGGCTGGGGTTCGAAGTCACCCCAAAGCTCCGTTGTCTGTGGGGACTTTCCCGACTGAGTAAAGCTTCTAAAATTTAGGTGAGGTGAAAGCAGAGTTCCACCAAGCCCTCCACCCCACAACGGTATTTCATCGAGGCCTACAAGCCAAGAACTGTTTCTCCCCACACGTACACTTTGTACATCAAGTTTTGTGTTCTGTAACGGAGATGTTTGAAAGGACTGCACAGTGGCACCACCTTCTAGCATCACTGTGGGGAGGGAAGAGAGAGGACTTTCTATAGTTTCTTCCTGACCTTCTTAGAGCTGGCAGGGTGCTGGAGCCTGCAGAAGCGTGAGAACTCCCCAACACGAACCGCTCCCTACGTGTTTCACATTCTCAAGAGAGTCCGCCTTGAGTGACTCCCGAAATTCCTTAGATTTCTAGCTTAAATGTGTTTAAGTAATCTTTATAAATAAAGATCATCTGTATAAAGAGTTTAAATAAATCTAATCACAAAAACTAGTCTTTAAGAGCTTTTTTTTAAAGATTTATTTTATTTTTGGTGTACGTGTGCTTGAGCACGTGTCTCTGTGCCATGTGTGTGGGTGCCTACAGAGGCCAGAAGAGGGGGTCAGGTCCCCTGGAACTTGTGAGTTGCCCAATGTGGGTGCTAGAAACTGAACACAGGTCCTCTGCAATAGCAACATGCACTCTTAACCACTGAGCCAGCTCGCCACCCCCATTTAAATTTAAATATCTGGTCAACCATAACCCAGATGATGAGTTAATACCATAAATCAAAATATAAGATTTTCCACTTAAAATGTATGACCAACCTATTTATCTAGTAATTCTTGATTGAATATGTTGAAAATAAACATGGTTATGTTCTTTGAAATTATTAAGTGATTTTTGGAATGTGGTCATATGTGGGAGTTAAAAGGTTCATATTTAACTAAGACCTTTTAAAACTTAGGGTTCACGCCTAAACTTAGCTGTTTAAATAAGAGTAAACTAATATACAGTTATTATATAACTCCTACATCCTGTCACCATATGTACTTTTCAAAATACACACCTTTTGGCTGGGCGGTGGTGGCGCACGCCTTTAACCCCAGCACTCCGGAGGCAGAGGCAGGTGAATCTCTGTGAGTTCGAAGTCAACCTGGTCTATAAGAGCTAGTTCCAGGACAGCTAGGACTGTTACACAGGGAAACCCTATCTCGAAAAACCAAATAAATAAATAAATAAAATAAAATAAAAATATACACACCTTTTCCTAAAACCATATAAAATTAAAATGACTAAGATCGTATAGAAATAACCTCATTGAGCCAGGCAGTGATGGCACATGCTTTTAGTCCCAGCACTTGGGAGGCAGAGGCAGGTGGATCTCTTTGAGTTTGTGCCAACCTGGTCTACAAAGCAAGTTCTAGGACAGCCAGAAAATATAGAGACATAGAGGAATCCTGTCTCAAAACAAAACAAACCAACCAAACAAACAAAAATATAACTAGTACAAATTTCCAGATGTGTGTCTTCCCAACCTTCCCACCACGACCCACCCAGGCTGCCGGGTGAGGTCATCTGAGACCATCCAGTCCTGCCAAGCCCGCCCAGCTCAGAAGGCTGGAAACGATAAATCATAAGAATGGTTTGTTGTTTGACTCAACCAGCTTCCATGTGATTTATTGTACGTCAGACTTACCGTGTTCATATGAAACCCTAGCACTGACACCTGGAAACTAAAAGTATAACTTCTAAAACTGCTCATAGTTCCCTGATTCTTGATTGAAAAATATACAAGAAAAAAAAACTACAAATAAATTAAAAAAGAAAACTCATTCCAATACCCCAAATTGGGAAAGATTGGAGTTTATATAACTCTAGCCAATGGCAGACAATAGAATTGCAGAAACAGTGAGGCTGGTGCTCACTGAAGACCGGAGACACTGCTTCAGGGAGACTTGGATACGTGTGGTCTTAATACCGACAATGCAGAGGTTTTTTTGTTTTTTGTTTGTTTGTTTTTAACTGTACTGCAAGAATATATAAAGTGGCTGATGGTTGGGTCACTGAAAAGCAAGGACCAGAAGTGGGGCATAGAGACACACACGTATTCCCAGAGTGCAGGAGGTTGAAGCAGGAGGATTGAAGTTCAAGGTCACCCTGGGCTACTTAATGAGACTCTGTTTCAAAAGAAAGAAGAGAGGAGGAGGGCAGGCAGGCAGACTCAATTCTTCTGGAGCTATCCAACTTTTTATCTCCAGGTAACATCAAACACCATACATTTGATACTTGATAAATGTTGGTAAGCTGCTTTATCATTATTATTACTATTACTACTATCATTTTAGTTTTTGAGACAAGGTCTCTATGTAGTGCTTGGTGTGTTGAGCTTGCTATGAAGATCGGACTGGCCTTAAACTCACAGAGATTCTCTCCTATCTCTGCCTCCTGAGTGCTGGGATTAAAAGTACCACCACACCCTGCTGTGATCCATTTTTAAATAACTTATACGATCATGGTAATCATGTCTATTATAAATTAATGATGGTTAAAACTGCACCATGGGGAGGAGCATGAGGAAGGAGACAGAGCTCTGTGCCTTTTCTCTCATGGCAGAAACATGAGGGCACACATTCACTAACACAGCGCAGAACTACCAAAAACATACAGTCGTGCCAGGCAGTGGTGGCGCACGCCTTTAATCCCAGCACTTGGGAGGCAGAGGCAGGCGGATCTCTGTGAGTTTGAGGCCAGTGTGGTCGACAGAGCAGGTTCCAGGACAGCCAGGGCTACACAGAGAAACCCTGTCTCAGGAAAACAGACAAACAAACAAACAAAAAGCTCCATACAGTCATACAGTAAACTGAGGAACTTGATGGTCAGCTCAGAACACACCACTGCCCTCCCACCTACTCGCAGCTCTCCTCAGACAAGCCAGTATCCTGGCTCCAGTAACAGGACAGTTTTGCCTTGTTTTGAGTTTCCCTTAAATGAGTAAGGGGATGGGGAGATGGCTCAGGGGTTTAGCACTTTGTTTTTGCAGAGAATCCAGATTCCATTCCCAGCCTCCACACAGTGGCTCATAACCATCTGTAACTCCAGCTCCAGGGGCTCTTGAGTCCTCTTCTGGCTTCCATGAGTGCATATATACATGTAGGCACAACACTTATACATACAAAATAAATATATCTGAACAAATTTTTAATGAAATCATAAAAAGTTATTCATTTTCTTCACGTTGTTCTTTCATATGACTGGCTATACTATACTATGACTTATATACATTTGTTGCTGTGTGATCATTGGCGAGATATAAACAATGCTATGCTATAAATATTCTCACGTAAGCCTTTTGGTCATAACAATTTACTCTCCCAGTAACAAATGTGAAGCCACCATGATATCTTAGGCCTATAATCTTAGCCCTCAGGATCTGACAGCAGGAGGATCACTGTGAGCTCAATGTAAACGGAGACTTTCCTCCATCTCTCCAGGTTCCACTGGACTGGATTTTCTGCCCACCAGTGCCCACACCGCTTATAAGATAATCACTCAGAAGCTAATATTAATATAATTGCTTGGTCAGTGGCTTAGGCTACTACCGGCTAGCTCTCACTTGTAAGTTAACCCATTCCTAATAGTCTGTATATCGTCACGGGGCCATGGCATTACCTTAGGTGTTCTGGCGTCTGGTTCTTTGGGCGGCTCACTGGCATCTCCCTCAACCCCCACCTTCCTTCTCTCTCTGTCTCTGCTTGGGTTTCCCACCTAGCTATATTCTGTCCTGTCATAGGCCAAAGCAGGTTCTTTATTAACCAATGGGAGGAAAGCATATTCACAGCATACAGGAGGACATCCTACATCAGTTTGCGGTTAACCTGGGTTACAAAAGAAGATCCTGTCTCAAAAAGGGGAAAGGGGGAAATCTGGTAATCCTGCGCCCTCACTGAAACTTTGTATTAGCTGGTTTTTCCTATCTTTTGCTCTTCTGAGGGTTATGGTATTTTATTGGTGTCTTTATTCTGGTCTTCTTCATCAACAATGTTTCTGCTCTTTTGTTTATTAGTCATTTGGATGGCGTGTTAGGCGGCTTTCCAGCGCTGTGCTAAGATGCAGGACACAACAGCTTTCAGGAGGGAAAGGGCTAGACTAGAGGTTTTATCCCATGGTCATCCGGCCCCACAGGCTCTGTGCCTGGGTGAGGCAGAGTGTGACGAGGGAAGGGCAAGGCAAGAAGAAGGTACTCACCTCATGGCACCCAGGAAACTTCCTCCTGCCACGCCCCACTTCTAGAAGGTTCTGTCATCACACAACAGCCCCTGAGGCTGGTCCTCTGAGACTTCAGATCCAAATTAGAGTAGACATCCTCTTTCATAAAGGGCTTGCTCAAGCCTTGGCCAATTTTTGTTACTTTCCTATGGGTTCTTCATATAGTTTAGGTAAAAGTATTTCACACACACACACACACACACACACATATCATATACAATCATTGAGAACACCTTTTCATGGTTTTGGGTTTTGTGATTAAAAACGAAAAACCTTCTTGTGAAACCGAAGAAGTACCAAAATGTAAAGTGAAAAGACCTAACAGAACTACCAAGAAGCATCAGAGGAAGTGGAACTAGGTGTAGGTCAATTATGAGCGAGAGCGAGGGCAATGGGGATTGCTGAAGATCAGGGGAGAGGAGCTGTTGTTAGTTCAGTCTCTCACAGGCACCTAGGTAACAGAATAACAGGGTACGACTCCTAAATTGCACCCTGTGCTTAAGAGTCATCCTCTCCTTCCTCAGCCTCTTCCTCATCACCTTGATCAACTCCAGCTTGTCACACCCTCCCCACATCTTCCAGCCGGCCACCTGCTCAGCAGAGCCATTTCTATCTGCCTCAGACTCCATCTTTCCTCACAGACAGGCGGCTCACAGAGAGACAGCCCTTCTCTAGACCATTCCTCATCTCCAATGGGGATGGGATGGGTAACTGCACATCCATCCTGTCATGATAATTCCGTGGGAGTCAGAGTCCAAGTCAAACAAGGAACCATACCTTCCTGCTGCTGATGGTTCCACGCCTACTCTTCCTCAGTTCCCTCTCTGTTCTGCAGCCAGACTAACCAACATCTAAACTCTGGCCAGCAATCACTCTGTCATCCTCTGTGGCTAGGGCAGCCCAGGCCTCTTTCTCATTAGCATACTTGACAAAGGCAGAGCGACCCCATAGCTTTGCCGTACTTTGAAGAGATTGTCTCCACACCAGACTTCCTGACCACAGAGTGCTGAGATTCCCAATGAATACTGGGGATGTCATGGATCGAGGGGCCGTCCTGTTGGTAACATTGCTAGCCATCTCTTTTGTTGATAAGGTTTCTCCCAAAACAAGAAAAAAAAAAAAACATAGCAGAAGATCGAAAACTTCACAAGAGGTAGGAGATGAGAGACTGCCTCGCATACTGAGGTTCCACAACATCAAAAGCTACAGCAGGTGGGCAGCTCGCAGCTGTCTGCTCGTAATCTCGTCTCCTTTTCTTGTTTTTCAGTTTCAAGGTGTGTTCATTTCTGCGCATGAGTCTGTGCACTCGGCAACCTTTGCTGTGATGTTTCGATTTACAACAGAGGAGAGAATTCGTTCCCAGTTCTAACAGTTCGCCAAAAATTTGCCTAAATTCTTCCTACTTTGTTTGATGGAAGCTGTACCACAAAAATCTCAATTCTTGCTGGGCGGTGGTGGCGCACGCCTTTAATCCCAGCACTCAGAAGGCAGAGGCAGGTGGATCTCTGTGAGTTCAAGGCCAGCCTGGTCTACAGAGTGAGTTCCAGGGCAGCTAGAACTGTTACAGAGAAACCCTGTCTCGAAAAAGAAACAAATGAACAAAAAGAAATCCATTTCTTTGGAGATCTAATAGTAAAATCTAGCCAGGTGGTGGTGGCACACACCTTTAGTCCCAGCACTTGGGAGGCAGAGTCAGGGGGATCTCTGTGAGTTTGAAGCCAGCCTGGTCTACAAGAGCTAGTTCCAGGATATCTAGGGTTGTTACACAGAGAAACCCAGTCTCACAAAACCAATAAATAAATAAAATCTAAAAGATGATTTTGAGGAGGATGAAGTTTGTTTTCATGTGCCAAGCAGATGCCAATTTTAAGACAGAGCCAAGTCTTTGGATGAGATAATATGACATCACTTTAGAAGAAGATGTTTCCAAATTAGATCATATGATTTCAGCAAACTGTCTCTGTTTGAGAGGAAAAGCGTGCAATAGTGGTTGAAAAACATAGCAGATTGGATCAAGATGGAAGAGCAGGAACAAATTCTAACTCTCATCTTCCATCTTTCCCAGCTCTCGACAAATTACAGAAAAATTGGATGGAGACCTAAACTGCCCCACCCTCAGTGCTGGGGCCAGGGTGCAGGGCCTGCAACGCAGTAGGCAAGCACTCTGCCACTGAGCTGAACCCAGTACTGAAGTGCTGAAACTTGAAGATAAGAAAAAGCAACCAAAATGTTGCCAAACAGCACTCCCTTATCAGTCAACCCTGAGATTACTTCAATCAGACGAGTTTCCCAACAATCGTTCAGAAATAAGGCTGAGTGGAAATGTGAATTCTCCACTTTGAGATCTAAAAGATTTTATGATCCGATATAAAGCAGAGTTTATAAAATAATCACCCAAGAACTAAATTGAAGGAGTTCAACAAAACAGTCCAATCAATGTACATCTTAAATGCCCATATGTGAACATGGCTGGCATGACTAGGCAATGGGTCTTTGAAAAACTACGGAATGTGAACTAGAGAGATGGTTCAGTGTGGAAGACTGCTTTCTGCTCCTCCAGGGTACCAGCAGTCAGTTCCCATCATCCACACCAGGAGGCTCACAACCTCCTGTGACTCCAGCTCCCTAGGAATCTTACCCCCTCTTTTGTCCTTCACAGGTTCGACACACATGAGGCACAGAGAGAGAGAGAGAGAGAGAGAGAGAGAGAGAGAGAGAGAGAGACTTACACATAAAGAAAAAATTAATATAAAAAGTAAACTATGGAAATTGCTAATACAACCAATAAGTGTATTAAGGTCAAACACCACATAAACATATTTATTTATTTCCTTGTTTAGCACTCAATGACATAAAAATTTTGAGAATATTTAGAGCATAAATAAATATTTAGCTATGAATTTCAAGGTATTACAAAAATTAAGATCTTCCTGGGAAATATGAGCAATTTCAAGTGTCCCAAATCTTATCTGCCCAGGAAATTCACTGGAAAAGAGAGGTATCAAAAGTCAGTTTTAAGGAAGTGGACTAGAGTTTAGCCAGGTAACTTACTTTATTTCACCAAACCAACAATGAAAATAATCCAGATGTTGGAATTGTGATGATAGGGAGACAACGTCTGGCAGGTAGGTTTTGATCATATATAATCCAACTGCTCAATTAAATAGCTAGTAGTCAACTGAAGTTATTTAACTTTGGATTAATTACAATTTTAAAAATTAAATATTTAGCAGCTCGAGCATACTCGGTGCTCAACACGTGAGCAGTGGCCATACATGCCTGGGTCGATCAGATTAGCACTAACACGGACTGCTTCTGCTCTCTGGACAGTCAGCTCCACTCCAGAGAAAAGCAAAAGCACTCTTGAGAGTGTCGCAAAATCTTGTATTTAAAATGGTAAAAAAGAAATAAGCGTTCTCCTCAGCTCCTTGGCTGCTTCCATTTCTGTATCTTTCTTTACTCTCTCCTCAGAACGTATTACTAAATTTCGACTTCCTCAGCTCCTCACATTCTTCCCCAACCTGTTACTCATACCCAACTTCTCCTCTCAGTACCCCTTCCAGCAACAAACACATAGGTCACCTGCACAGACACGATGTACTTACTAAAGGGTTATTATTATTATTATTATTTCAGTAATAAAATTGACGTTGGTAGATTGTTTGCCCGGTATGCATGAAGCCACAGCCTTGAGTTTGCCCTCCAGAATGTGGTGGTGGCATCTAGGACTGTAATTCCAGCAACCCAGGAGGATGAGAAACTCAGGGACATCTTGAGTTTGAGGGTCAGCCTGGGCTACATGAAACTATGACTCAAAAAAAAAAAAAGGGAAAGAAATGAAATTCATGGCGTTGAATAAGCATTGCTTTTATTGTGCCTTTAAAAAAATACCATAAATTACAGTGGCGATACTTTAAATTTTTCTTCTAGATGTTATGCCTGCATGCATCTGTGCACTGTGGGTGTGTGATGCCTACTGAGGCCAGAAGATGGCACAGCCAAAGGATCCCCTGGAACTGGAGTTACGGCCGGTTGTAAGACACACTCGGGGAGCTGGGAAGTGAACCCCAGTCCTCTGAAAGAACAAATGTCCTTAGCAGCTGAGCCATCTCTCCAGCCCCTATCATGGTACTTTGTTTTTGTATTAAGGATCACCATCTCACTCTGTAGCCCAGGCTGACCTAAATAAAACTCGTCATCCTGCTTGAGTCTCGAGAGTAACGAGCATGATCCGGCACTCGGTTTCCCGGCATGTTTAAAGGATGTGACTTCCGAAGTGTTTTTCTTTCTTACATCATGGCCCTTCCACAGAAAGTGCCTCTTCTTACCTTGGGAAACTGGATCAAAAGAGCCTTGTAATTCCAGTGCCTGCCTCTGGGTCTTCTTTTCAGAGGTAACTACACTCGACTCCTCCAGGTCCGCATAGGGCACCGACATGACACCAGCCGCCACCTAGCGGCGGGAAGGGGCAAGGGCGCCTGCGCCGGGATGGTGTCCAGCGGTTGCCAGGTGACGGGAGCCACGCGCCGCTAAGGAGGCGGGCACAGCACTAGGATACGCAGGGTCTCAACAACACGGCCTTCCATTGGCTGAAGGGCACTCAACAACCGACTGAGCCAATGTGCAGATAGAAGCTGATGGCGTCATGGGACTCCTCCTCCCTGTGCTCCTAGGACGCATCTGGCGATCTAGGGTCCTGTCGCACCCCTCTGCAGCCCGGCTGCCCTATGTGTACTCCGCAGCTGCTCCTGCTGACGGTGGTGGTCCTGATGCTTCCTGATGCAGCCAGACCTCAGCCCTCCTCCCCAGCCCAGGCTCTGCCCACCTCCTCGGCCCTGGGGCCAGTGACGCCCGAAGTGGCGACTGCAGCTACTCCGGACTGGTCTGAGGACCCTACTCCTGGGACCCCATCGGTGCCCGAGAACGCAACTTCAGACTCCTTCCCAGGTGATGCGGCGGGATATGGGATGGAAATACTGCTCCCAGAACTAAATTCTGTAGAGGCTGTTCGCGCGGGAAAACTTTGGGGAACTTAATCTCACTTTGTTTTAACTTGCACTTATAGCCTTGCCGATCTGTATTTGTGACTTGACTCCTGATACTTGCGATTTAAACTGCTGCTGTGACAAGGACTGCGATCTTCTCCATCCCAGGACAGTCTTTTCCTTCTGCCTTCCTGGTAGTGTAAGGTGAGCGGCCGTGCTCTTGGGGTCTAGACGTAAGAGTGAGCCTCCTACCCCTATTTCCTCCCCTAGGATGTTCCCTTGGGTTTTCCTGGGAGTGATCTTCCCGTTTCTATAGAGCTGAGCCTTTAGACATCCGAGGGGCTCCTCTCCAAAGCCTCCCCTTGCCACTCCTCAGTATCTTCATCTTTGCTTACAGATCCTCCAGCTGGGTATGTGTCGACCACTCTCTTATCTTCAGGAGCAACTCCCCATTTCCTTCCAGAGTTCTCACGGATTCCAGTGGAATTGCACAGTTTTGTGTCCGTGTGAACAACTGTGAGTAGAAATAAGTTTGGCTGTTCTTGTCATTTAAGACGTGGCTTTGTCTTTGGACTTGCCCTGTCTGTTTCATGCTTTGAATCCCCATCTCTTACCGTCTCCGCCCCTTACCACTACCCCCCTTCCTTTCAGTTGGTAGGGGACATTAATAATTTCAGAAACCTCCGGTGATTCTCCTTTACCTTGAGAACACTGCCCAGCTCCATTAGTCTGGCGGTCTGAGCTATCTCTTTTTTCTGTCCAAGCTTTTCTTTGATGATTGTACACTGATCTTTTATTTTGGCCAGCCTACTGTTCGTTGTCCTCAAGGTATGCCTTGACTTTTACTTTTCTCCGTGACTCATGTGGTCCTATTTTTCCTTGCATTTTGAAAACCTTAGCTCTCCTAAGACTCTTCTGTCACTTGTCCAAGTTGGAAAAAATCCATATCTTTATTTATTCATAAGAGATAATACCTCCTGGTAATGATCAGTGAAGGCTAGTCTCACCAGGGTCTCTACTTCATGTGGGTTTGGAAAACTGCAGACCAGGAACTGGGAGATTGGTGTTCTACTCCTGGTTTGGCTCTTGCAATTCATTTGTCTCTGAGGATCCAAATTTTCTAGTGGGATTTGATGAGATGGTCTCCAGGCTTCTTTTTGAATTCACAGTTATATCAGAGTCTACCTTTAAACTGTTGGGTGTTGGTATCGTGTGCAAGGTGGACATATATATGTAATATAGCCTTAGCTTGTATGTATCGTGTGCAAGGTGGACATATACATGTAATATAGCCTTAGCTTCTATGTATCGTGTGCAAGGTGGACATATACATGTAATATAGCCTTAGCTTGTATGTATCGTGTGCAAGGTGGACACATACATGTAATATAGCCTTAGCTTGTATGTATCGTGTGCAAGGTGGACACATACATGTAATATAGCCTTAGCTTCTATGTATCGTGTGCAAGGTGGACACATACATGTAATATAGCCTTAGCTTCTATGTATCGTGTGCAAGGTGGACACATACATGTAATATAGCCTTAGCTTGTATGTCTTACCTGTGTCATCTCCTTATCACCACTTCCACCGATACACCTGTACTGAAGTGAGGGGCAAGCGGTAACTTGCTCTTACTGATAAAAGCAACAGGAAGAATTGATGGATATTGGCTGTCTGACCTAATCTTCTCTCCCCACTTCACTTTAACTTTTTCTTACAAAGGCAGCAATAGCTGGACTTGCTATGAAGTAAACAGCCTTTCTGTGCAGTTTCTGGAGGAAATGTTAACCTGTTCCTGGAAGCTGCAGAGCTGGCAGCCTCAGCTCCTAGAGACGCAGGGCATGCATGAAGGTGGTGCACAGACCAGGTGTCAGCACACCTGTACTAGGAGTTGGTGCACAGACCAGGTGTCAGCACATCTGTGCTAGGAGGTGGCGCACAGACCAGGTGTCAGCACATCTGTGCTAGAAGGTGGTGCACAGACCAGGTGTCAGTGCACCTGTGTCTGAGAAGCACTTTGTTTTGTTAAAATTACATTAATTTACTTTGTGTTGTGGATAGGGTGGGCACACACATGCTTGTAGACCTTTCTTAAACTCTTGATGTTCATTTGCATGTGATGTGTGTTTGTTGTGCTTCAAATGTTGTTTATTATGTCAGATACTTAAAAAGAAATGCTTTTATCTAAGTATCCGTTCTTTTTAAAAATTATTTTAGCAAAATTAAACTATTTCCAGAAGCTCCAAACAGTCAATGCAACCAACTTTGAGGCCCTCGCTGCAGAGTTCGGAGGCCAGTCCCTTGCTTCGACATCGGAAACCCAGCCACCGTCACCGTTTTACAGGGTGAGCCTAGGTAAAGGGGCAGAACAGTCTGGTTCTCCTGACAGAGTACAGTTGGCAGTGTAACTTTGTAATTTCCTTCTACAATGAGATTAGCCATTGTCAGCTCCATCAAGCTAACTTGTTTCCTTACTGTGACTGAGTCTGTCCTATGTTTATTTATTCAGGCTGGGGATCCCATCCTGATTTACTACCCCAGCTGGTCTGTAGTGAGTTCGCTGAGGCAGCCTGCAGCAGTGGGAGCTGGCGGACTTTGTACTGAGAGCAGTCCTGCAGGTGGGTCTGGGACAGGAGTCCACCAGTCTTTTGCTTTTTTGGAAACAGGCTTTCTCACGTGCCACTTACCCCTGTCTTTATTGTTTTTGTTGCAAGGCTTCCTAGAGAGTAAAAGCACAACATGCACCCGTTTCTTCAGGGACCTGGCCAGTAGCTGCACCTCGGAGCCAGCCCTGGATGCTGCCACTTACTATAACTTCATGGTCTTGAAGGTAGGTGTTCCTTTGTCCCCACTCCACAGACCCTCCTCCCTCAAATCACTCAGCTTCATCGTGACGTTCACATGTTACCCACAACATGGGTTAGAAAATCCCTAAGCTGGAAGTCATAACTCCTAAGATCTACATATATGATAGAGGGTATGGAAACTATTGTCTAAAGAAAGATGGAAGAATCAGAGGCAGTAGATCCAAGGTCACCTTGTCACCTTCCTGGCTAATGGGTTTACTTGAGAGAGTGAAGGAGTGGGTGACAGTTCCCGGTTTTCACCAAAGTTGTTCTTGCTTTTGGAACTCTGCCTGGGTAGGTAGGCATTGCAGCCCAGCCTGGCCTCCAGCCCCCACTCTCTGGAGAGCCAGATGGCAGAGGAGAGGCCACTCCAGTGTTTTGATCTTCTTCCCCTCCCCCACCAAAGTCTGGGTGGGGTCAGGTGAAGTGGAAACTCCTGGTGGTTTTATGAAAGGCGTAAGCTTATGTCTCCGTTCTTCACGTTTCCTAGGTCCCAAGAGGAATGACTGACCTTCAGAATGCACAGGTATGATGTCATTTATCAGGAAAAAAGAACATCTGGCCTCTGTGTATCCGAGGCCAATTCATTCCAGATTATAATAATGAAAGAGAATGTAGGCACTTTGAACCGCAGTCAAGCCTAGCTCTAGACATAACTTCATGGGATAAAGATCAATGAGATGTTGATAAGTCTAGAGAACGCCTGAGTTAAATCTAACTAAAATGCTACATTTGGAGTGGGCGTTTCAGTCTTCTCATGTACTGTCAGGCACTGTCAGTGTCTGGAGGTGGAGTACAGAATTCTTTACATCTGATTGGCTGTGGGCCCTTGTTTCATGTGTACTAGGACTGGTGTCCCAGGAAGCTTGTGTTGGGATGTGCTGATTGAGAATGACTCGGATTTAAGTCGTCCAGCACTGGAAGGAGAGAAAATCTGAATGGTCGAGGGGAGAGAATGTATTCATTTTAGCATGATATAGAGCCAGAGGAGAAAAGGCCACTTTCAGTTTCTCTTGTCAGCTCCAGGTTCCGGTAACACTTGCCTCAGAAATCAGTCCTCCTCTGCTGGCTGGAAACACGTGTCAGAATATAGTTTCCCAGGTATGGATTCTAAATGGTGCCTGTTGGTCAGTGTCACCAGAGGGACCTCATCTTCCCACAAGAGGGTGGGGACCGACTCACTGAACCCCATCACCTCCTTCCCGCCATGTTTCCGTCATGGCCGTCGCTACTGTCGTCCAGTGTTGTAGGTTCATCCTCTTACATCGCACACACAGTCTTGTGCCGGCTCTTACTGACTTTTAATATTTCCGTCCACCACCACAGTATCATCCCCGAGTCTGAGAGGAGTCAGCTTTAGTGGTCTCTTATAGTCAGTGAAACGGGTAAAGGAGTAAAACTTATCTGAAAGTAGCATTTTTAAGGACTGTGTTCCCTTCTGTCCCCAGCTGCTATTCTTATTTCCCTTCTGACACTGCGAGGCTCTAATAACCCACGTTTCCATTCCGTGCTTACCTTTGCCCAGTACCTTACCTGTCCGTCTTCGCCCACTCTAAACGCTTGTCTTAATCACACCTCTCCCGTGAACTTTTCCTAACATGCAAATGCAATATCAAGTCATCTTTATCTTTTCATGCTATTATTGTTGGTGTGTTTCTGATTACTCTCTAAGTCTCTCGCATGTAGTTGAAGTACAGACAGAAGAGGCTTCTGTGCTCGACACGGTATTTATTTTTGTTTATTAATTGACTCTTCTGCTTTTCAGGTCCTCTATGACATAGAGACCAATGGGACCTTCGGGATCCAGAAAGTCTCTGTCAGCTTTCGACAGACCAACCTGACTGTCAGGCCAGGCGTTTCCTTACAACAAGACTTCACCATTCACTTTAGGGTCAGTGACCTTCTCTCACAGGGGGTTTAGGGGCTGAGTCTTAGAAATAGCACTTTGAAGATCCAGGATTCATAATGAGTCTGTCTGTCTGCCTTTCTGAGCACCTTTCTTTCTCCTACTAAAATGTTGTTAATAAAATCTCCCACTCTACTTCATAGAAAGAAATAATAGCACTCTTTCTGTAATACTTGCAAAGTAGAAGCAGAATATTAAGGCCTGCTTTGGTCTTATGTGAGGTCTCAACATTTACTGTTCCTTAATTTGGCTAGAGTGGCAGGTATTCAATACGTGTGTGTGGGTAACATTTTCTCTGCTGCTCTGTTTGGGCCCAACCAAAGTGGTATTCAAACAGACTCGCTAAAGATGCTCACCGTGAGTCTTAAGTTCAGCAGCACACAGAAATTCCTTTCCTTTTTTTTTCTCTTTTTCAGACATTCATAATTTTATTCCTCACTGAATCTCTGGTTTGCAGCCTTCACTGCTCTCACCCGTCTGCCTTTCTCCCACCTCTTTCCTCCTTTTGAGCCGAGCAGAGTTCTTTCCAAGTCTGTGATCAGCCAAGCCCTGTGTCCTCACAGCCCTGTTTCTGGTTCAAATTAAATATGCATTTAAATTCCCCTGGATTCAGCCAGGCCAGACATTGCATGAAATCATTATCAACGTGTGAGAAGTAGTGTCAAGGGATCCTGACTAGGTCCCTGGCTTAATCCTTGGCAGAATTAGTAAGTAGTGAATTTCAGTTCAAATTGCCTAGCACATAGAGGACCCTCAGTTCAGTCCTCAGTATTCTCCAAAACGAAACAGCGAACAGATCAGTCCAGATTTACTTTAGAGGGGGCGGAAAGGGAAGAGTGGGGATAAGGCTGTAGTGTGGCTGAGAGAAGACTGCTCAATGCAGTTCCTAGATTGCCTGCGGGGAGGGAAGGTGTGAAGACAGGAGGCCGGCAGGGAAGAATGTTTGCACAGTAATTGTCATCTTCCTTCTGCAGGCATTAGGACAACACATGGCTGCTCTTCCTGCTGGTCCCAGAAGTGGGAATCCTGGCTACCTCATCGGGAAGCCACTTTTGGCGCTGACTGGTGACTTGGGTCACTCGGTATCTTTTTTGGAGCTGGGTGGACTGTCACAGCTGACAAAAAATGCTGCTGAAGTTTCGACTTGTTCAGTTCTCAAGGTTCCCTGGGACTTTGGTATTCAGCACGTTCTTTACCAAAGTGTTTTATGTTCTCAGATGGTGATGCCACCAAAGGCTTTATAGACTAACTGCAAGGGAGGTTGTACTGACTTTTGCTTATTTTAATGAGATACTCATATGCTAATATATATACATACACATATTTTATGTAATATATATATGGCTAATCATTTTTAGAAAAACTTAATTGCAGATAGCACTTAGGGAAACATCAATTTCTCAGCCCTGCCCACTTCCTATTTCTGTTACAATCACCTTGACCGTCACTTTTGCACCTCAGATGACCCTGTTGCAGAGCGAGGGTAGTGGAATTTGCTCTGTTAAGAGACAAGAAGTACAGTTTGGGGTGAACACAGTATCTGGATGCAAGTTCAGGTAATTATTTGCTTCAGAGCCCTTCCCACAATTTTGTTTGTTTTATAGGGACAACGTTGATATAGTAACTATTAACACTCTAAATACCACTTTAAAAATGATAGTCTTTGTATCTATTGCTGTATGTCAAGTGTTTTCTGATGGTATGAAGTACCTATTAAGTTATTTCCTCCAGTCTGTCCTAATATTAATTTTAATGTTTGAATGCTAAGATGGCCGCTACCATGGTAGTATTGTACTCCAGCTTCTATGGTGTTTACTTCCAGACCCAATGAGGTGAACTGCAGCCATTTGCAGGAGGAGATTTATCAGGCTCTTCATGGAAGGCCCAGACCAGAGCACGTTGCCATCTTTGGTAACGCTGACCCAGCCCAGAAAGGAGGGTGGACCAGGATCCTCAGCAGGAACTGCAGTGTTACAGTAAGGAAGCCACTGCTGGCTGGCAGCTCATGTCCCACCTTTGACCTTATGGGCAGCAAGGCAAAAACCAGCCCTCCTGTTTGTATTTATCATATAACGGGGAATGAAAGGAATCAGGACTGCTTGAGGGCACTATTGCAGGTTGCACATGCATCTAATCTATTTTCCTGACTTTAAAGAAACTTGCTAATCTAGAGTAGTAGTTCTTGACATGTGGGTTGCATCCCCTTTGGGGTTTGAACAACCCTTTCCCAGGGTAAAACCATCCAGCATATCAGGTATTTGAATTGCGATTCATAACCATAGCAAATTACAGTTATGAAGTAGCCACGAACGTAATGTGGTGGTTGGGGGTCAGCACGACATGAGGAAGGTTGAGAACCACTGAAGGTTGCTTATGGTTTAAAGCCATGCCATATATTTCAAATATTCCCTTATATTCATTTTCCCACTATATTTATCCTGTGTGTGCATATGTGTGGAAGTCAGAGGACAGCTTGGAGAGGTGGTCCTCACCTACCATGTGTGTCCTGGGGGTGGTCAAACTCAAGCTACCGGGCTTGGCAGCAAGCAAGCTTTACCTGCTGAGCCATGTTTTCAGCTACCCTTATAGACAGTCTTAAATTCTTGGTCAATATAGGTTTGTTTATGAGGCTGACAGCAGGCACATTCTCTTGTAATTGCCACAGGTTAGATTTTTAGGACAGGTATGTGACTCAGTGTAGAACTCCTGCCAGCTCACTCAATTGGGTTCGGTTTTCAGCGCCACCAATTAAAGATCACACTTTTCACATTTGCCTAAAGTGTATTAATGGCTTAAAAGATGAAGTCAAAGAAGATGTATCTTCCTACATCTTAAAATTATTTCTCCTGTGAGTTCGAGACCAGCCTGGTCTACAGAGCTAGTTCCAGGACAGGCTCCAAAACCACAGAGAAACCCTGTTTCGAAAAAACCAAAAACCAAAAAAAAAAAAAAAAAATTATTTCTCTTAGGGTACTGCTCTAAATATGTCATGTTTCTGTTCTGAAAATGTAAGTGGCTCCCTGATGCCTTCAAAACCGACTGTTTGGATGGCTTCCGAATCTAACCCTGATGTGTCTTATCTAACTTGTCACTGCTTTCCAAGTTGTCTGCTCGAGGCTACGACCTTTCATATCCTTGGTCCCTAGGAGACACTTTGTAGCTCTCACTTAGTGAGTGTTTCTCCTTGGCAACATGTGCTCTTCTTAGTTGTATGCCTTTTTGGAAGTTTTATTTTTAATTAACATAATCTGTATATATTTATGAGCTGTGGGTAAACCTTCAGTATATTCATGCAATATTTACTGATCATTTTCTCCTCTTTATTGTTACCTTCAGAGTCTGTTAGTTCCTCTTTTTCAAGTTCCTTTTTCCTTTAGTGCTGGGAATTAAACCTTCAAATTCAGCATAAAATGCACAGCCAGTGATTTGAAGCTGCCGTTGCCCCGCTGTTCTGTGGTACTGATCATCCCACCTTCCTCTCTGTGCACCCCACCCCCAACTTTAACTAGTGTCCCGTAATCACTGTAGAAGTCTGCTCTTCTGTGTTAAGGTCAACATTGTCAGTTCCCACTCATGTGACAGTGTACCCATGTGTGACTTCACAGAGGGTAGTGTTCTCCATGTCCACCCATTTTACTGCTAATGACAAGGTTTCGTTCTTTCTTTTACGGATGAATGAATCTTACTCCAATATATGAATACTACATTTTCTTCATCCTTTCGCCCATTGATGGGAACCTCAGTTGAGATCCTGTCTTGGTTGCTGTGAACAGTGCTGCAGCAAACTATCTCCTTAACATGATGGTTTTCTTTTCATTGAGTGTGTACACCCGAGAGTAGAGTAGCCAGACCATCTGATAGATTCGTCTTTAGCTTTCAGAAGAATCTTCAACCTGTTGATTACTTTTAGATGCAACTTTTTGTAAGATTAAGAACATTACTACGGTCTAGTTTTGTGCTTCCTCTAAGCCAGGTGGGCCTTCTGTATTACTACATAAAGTTTTAAAAACAGTAGCTGCTCAAGAGATACTGAGAGGTGGCTCGGCAGCTAAGAGCACCCAATGGTAGCTCACAACTGCCTATAATTCCATCCGCAGGGAACCTGACACCCTCTCTCGCCTCCATGCACATCTGTACACATGTGCAAAAGCACAGAGAGACACATACACATAAATAAAAATCTTTAAGAAAACAAAAGTGATGGCAACTGAGTGCCTGCGTCTTTACCTTCTGCAGGCTGCTAACGGCTCTTCCTGCTGTCTCATACCAGTTTCCCTGGAGATCCAGGTGTTGTGGGCACATATAGGACTTCAGTCCAACCCACAAGCGCATGTGGCAGGAGCCCGGTTCCTGTACCAATGCAAGTCTGTACAGGTAAGTCAAGTTCCTAGCAGCCCTTTGCTGACCACAGCATGGTTAAGCTTCTGAGAGGCAGGATATATTACCACTCAGTGTTTCTTTAGAGCGAGTCCCCAAAATGCTTTTCAAGTCTATCTTTCCAAGGTGGTTACAAAAATTCATATTTTGTCACAGTGGATGCAACTATATTATCTACCCCCAATTTTAGCAGTATAGGTGAATTTCTTTTCAATAACCCTGCTGTTACTACTCATCTGACCACGGAAAGCATTTTCCGTGTTTGTGTGTTCACTGTGACAGTCAGTCAGTTAATGGTGTTTGGGAAATGTTAATTGTGACTAAAGTTATTGGTGTAGTTATCAGTTCTTCTATACGCTCCATTAAATAAATTCTTTCATCTCTAGTAAACATACATCTGCTGTTTGTAATGTACTATAGGATACACTTACCATCTGCCTTGGTTTTAGAGTGTAATCTTTAGCGTTACAGGTTCAAAACTACGTAAACTTTTAAATCTAGAAATACTGAAGTGAAATGATTTGTGTATGAACTGGCATGATATTATTTTTTAGTGAAAATTACAACATTGGAATTTCTGTTTGTTGCAATATATTTACTTTCCCGAGAAGAAACTGGGAGCTGCATTTAGGTCTGGCTTCACGTACTTTTAGTCTTTCAAGCAGCAGAGTTGGGGAGCTTGGTTGTCTGCCTATCAGTGGTGTTAACACTCAGGTTATCGGAACGTTTCCCCGAGAGCTTCCTGTTCTTTGTCTAGATGGACCTGCTTCTGCCACAGAGCCTGCACTGAATCTTCTGATAAATCCTTCTCACCTGTAACCTGCGTTCTGTTGTCGCAGGACTGGTTCCGTGCATGTTTTTTTCCAAAGTCTCCGACTCTCTAGGGCATCACAGCCACCCAGTGCCTCTTTCCTTACCTATGTATCTTACCCCATGTCTTTTTCTGGTAGTTTGCAGTTAGCTTTTCAAGTTCGTTTACATTGCCTGCAGTGCTATTGAGTTCACCCGACGGAATCGGATAATAGTTAGAATTTCAGCTGTGTTTTGATCCTGAGCCATTAACTGGGCCAGTGATAAGACTGAAACGGGATCACTTATCTCAGACACACCTTCTGGCTCTTGTTTTGGCTTTGGCTGGATTACACACAGTTATCAGTCAGAACTCTGACCTAAACACTAATGCACATCAATTTTATTGTTTATAAATTAGTCATCAGATAAAACATTAAAACCAAACAGAATGACATTTAAGAAAAAAAAATGAAAGAAAAACCAGGCCAAAGGGAAAGACTCGCAATATATTACCCAATGGTGTTCTTTGGTGTAGGATAAAGAACTTGTGTATCTCAGTCATGAGTTACATTCTGGCCAAAGATGTCTGTTCTTGTTCATAGACATTAAGTGTAGCTGCAAAACAGAATGTCAGAGAGGAATCCCCAGCCTTTTAATAAGAGTTTTCATTTGTAATGATTGGGTGGAGAACATGGTGGTTTAAGAATTGACTAAGATGCAATATAATACTTAAGGTGGACATCCTGTTAGAAAAGCCAAACAAACCTAACCCAAACCTTTCACCTTGTTGGCTACTAAAACTTATATTGAAGAAAGGATTTTGCTGTATTTAGATTGAAGTGAAGCAAGCCTTAAACTTCAGGAAGTATTGGCAATGATTTCTAAAGCAGACATCATAAAATATTCCCAATTAAAGTGGAAATACGTGAAATCAACCACCCAGAGCAGAGCTGGAGCCGCAGTGAAGAGAAATGTGCTGCCACGGCCCTGTCATTGTTCGTCCCAACAAAAGAAACAGCGAGCAGAGTTGGAGGGGATTGTTTGAGTGGCTCACACACCCGACGCTTTTTGCCTGGACATAACTTTAGACTTCAAAGTCCCAACTTAATGCGTTGAACATACCTGAAAATCCTTGTTCTCTGGTGGTAATAAACTGCACTCTCCAGTGGGTCAGCCACATGTGGTGGTACTCAGTGCCTGACGAGTACAGTTCCATCCCTCTAACTGGGGAGTCTGCTGGACTGCATTTCCTCTAACCTCATACAACCGCAGAGACTTTCTTGCTTTTAATTGGAGTATAATAAACATATGTGTTTCTGGGATACGGGATGGGCTTTTGATCACGGTGTAATGATCCAATGAGAATAATGAGCATTTCTGTCTCCTCATAAGTGGCCATCATTTCCTTTGTAAACCCTGCCTCCACCCACGTTTTCCTTAGGTGACCATCTTCCCAAATCGGGGAAAGGGCCATTTCTGTACCCGTTTCATGGATGCGTTGTTTTGAAGACATCGTGAAAGTCTAGTCAAGAAGGAGCTCTGAGTGCGTGTCCTGTGTGAGCTCAGAGGACATTGTTCAGACAGCTTCTTGTATGCAGCTTCTTAGTCATCAAAATGCCACTCGAAACTATACTTTTGAGTAGACACAGGTGTCACAGTTACCTTCGTGGGCTCATGGGCGTCTGGGAAATCAGATGTAGATGTATGATGACCTTAAGTCCCTAGGTTGAAGTATTTTCTCTGCCTTGGAAACCAATGAGAAGGAGCCAGACTTTCTCCTGGGATCGTCCCTTCTACTTGACTTGAACTGGTGGGTGGTAGGGAGTTCCTTTACACCCAAGAATCTGTGAATCTGATCATTTGAGGTCAGGTTTTGTTTGTTTTGTTTTGTTTTTCCCTGAAATTTCAGCCGTCTTCACTGCCTCCACTGTGTGTTGCTTCAGGGCTGCAGTTCACGGGCCCACAAAGGAGAGCTGCTAAGAGTATAATGGCAGTGGTTTGGCCGTCTGGCCTTTCTGCCATCAGTCAGCCTCGCTAGTTAGAGACAGTGAAAGTCTCTTTTGAGATAGGGTCTTCTATAGCCCAGACTGACCTCCAATTTGCTGTAGTTAAGGATGCCCTTAACCTGATCCTCCTGTCTCTACCCTCCAAGGACGTGTGTGCCAGGCTCTGAGACTGAATCCTTAGGTGTACCTGTTCACAGTTCTGGGGCCATGGGCTGTTAGAAATGTGTTTACTTATATCTCACACAGAGAACTACACGGGACTATTCCAGGAGAAGATGTATATGCTTAGAGCATGTTTATTTTCAGTCCAAAGAAAATAATTCTGGTGGAGATTCTGTGTAATATACTAAGAATTGACTTATCCTTGCCTCTCTTCCTGTAGGAGCACCAGAGAGGAATAGAAGTACCTTTGACAACTCTTGTGAACTTTGTGGACATTACTCAGAAGCCAGAACCACCAAGGGATCAACCTCAAACAGACTGGAAGCTGCCGTTTGATTTCTTCTTTCCTTTCAAAGTGGCATTCAGCAGAGGGGTCAGGGCTCAGGACTCAGCCTCCCCTGTGCTCGTCCTGTGCATCTTTCTACTCGGGGTTCTCAGCTCACAGACTAGGTGAAGAGAGAGCGATCAGGTTTCATTTTTCCCTATGGGAAATTCTAAGGCAGCCTGCTTGTCTTGGCTAAAGAGGTCCTTGCTTTCTCATGATTACAGGAGGGCATTTAGGGAAGCAGAACCTAACTAAAGGAAAAATTTCCCTCATTTTCTCACTGTGTAACCTTGACTGGCCTGGAACTCCCAATGTGGACCAAGGCTGGACTCAAACTCATAGAGATCCCCTGCCTCTGCCTCCCAAGTGCTGGGATTAAAGGCACACGCCACCACCATGCCCAGCCAGGAATCTTTATAAGTTGAAGATGTATTCTAAAAATTCAATTAAAAATACTCCATCATCGTAACACTCTGCTTAGGGCTCCATAGGCCTCCAGGTAGACACTGGGTTCTCTGATTCTCAAGCCTGGCAGTCCCCAGTCTCCGTCTCTTCACGCCGTGTTCTGTCTGAATGTGTGCAGCATCTCCGCTGCTCTCAGACCCATGTTCCTGCTGTTACCCAGAGTCACCTCAGCAGGGCTGACCGTTCAAGCCAGGAAACTGCTGGCTCTATATCTTGTCTGGCTCTTTTGCCAAAGTGCGGCCACACCCCTTGCCCAGACCTGAGGTAGGAAAATCCTTCTTTCTATTCATTTTCCAAAATGGATGGAATCCCATCTTCTCACTAGCAAATGGCCGCACCGTTCCGTTCTGTCTTGGTGGTGTGGAGAAATACAAGCGGCTGAGACTCTGTTCTGCTAAGTGGCATCGTGGCAGAAGTTGACATTCTGTGATACACCGTGTATGAGGTTTAAAGGGGAGTTAGGACTCTAAACTGTACAGTAGTATTCAAATCAGGGGTCTTGTGTTTTTCCTAGGGAGATACTCCCCTTCACTCCAAGTTTATGCCCATGGCATCTATTACAAATATGTTTAAGGGTAAGTCTTTGGTGGTTTGCACAGAGTCCTCACTGCCTGGCCAGTTCACAGATAGTAACATGCAGAGAGCTTTCTTGAAGACATAGTTTCTTATTCTTCTTGAGTGAAGACAAATTGGTTGAGAATTAATAGTAAAATATTTGAAACTTAAAGACTCATACTGTCCTTTTAATTAAGAAAAGTTTTGAGGGAATAAATGCCATTATATATAATTATCTTAAACATCAAGCATTTGACATTAAACATTAACATGAAGAGTAACTCCAGTGAAACATGCAGTCCTCACCATCTGCCTCTGCGTGGTGTGTGCCCCTGGATACACGTTTGTCTGGAGAGAGACAGTCAACATGGCTTTCGCCTCATAATGAGGTTGGCAGAAACATCAAAATCTACGGGCCTGGGAAAGTGAATGGGAGCGGGGAAGTGACCCGGGAGGCCCAGGTGTTTCCAGGGACTAAACTTACCGGAGGAAAATTACAGAACGGATGAAACAGATGGAGGCTCCCCTGTGGGAATCTGAAAGCCAGGCAGAGAGGATTCAAAGTTTTCTGTTCTACCATGTATTAGTGCTTTGAAACCCAAATTGTCTTTTAATAAAACTGTTTCGTCCCTGCTTCAGGAGAGAAAATCAGGTTATTATACCCCATCTCAACTGTCATAGTAAATAACCAGTTTCTCTGAAGGAGGCCAAAGTCTCACAGCAGTTACTGCTAAGGGCAGGCAGGAACTTGGGGCGCTGGCAGCACAGTCCCCCACAGAGTCTGGTACATAGGGGTTATCTACCTAAGCAGCCTTGGCTCCCAGACATGGTCACTCTGACCACTATGTATTAGAGAACTTAAAAGTTAATAATCCTAAATTGTGGGCTAGCCGATACTTGGAGCTAGCTACTGATTCTTTCCGGAATCAGTCCCCCATTCTGTTCTCCTTTCTGCAGGTGTTTATTCCTATGCCCAAGTGTCACTGGAAGTTTCTTTTCTTCAGGCTCATTACTAACTAGCTCTTACAACTTAACCCATTTCTATTATTCTACATTTTACCACAAGGTTTGTGGCTTGTTACCTCACATCTTGCTTCTCTGGTGGCTGCTGATATCTCCCTCACTCTGCCGTCTTTCTCCCTATCTCTCTGCTTGGATTTCCTGCCTGGCTCTATTCTGCCTGGCATTGGCCAAATCAGCTTATTTATTAACCAGTGATAATAAAACATATTCACAGCTTATAGAGAGACATCCCACATCACCCAAGACTATGAAACTAGTCTGTTCTTAAAATGCCTAACTAAAATGGAACCTTCTAAAATTTCTTTTAGGTTTATTTTATGTGTTTGAGTTTTTGCTTGCATGTATTCTCTATACCACACACATGCCTGAGGATGATGGTTGTGAACGCCATGTGGCATTTAGCCACTGAGCCTCTCATGACCTATTTTTAAGTGACCAAAACAAATTCCAAAATATCACAGATACTCTATAGTTCTATTTTTTAAAATAGAAATGTTCATATATGTGTGAATGGGAAACAAAACTTAAATGACTACATGTCAAAAATAAAGTTTTTTAAAATGACATCTTGTTTTATAATTAGAAAATACTATATTTTGAAGAAACTTGCTATCTTCTAAAAAAAAAACCCTCAGTTTATTATGTGCAGGAATATTGTGTGCAATGACCAACTTCCCTTTTCTGTTGATGTAGTCAATATCCCAGGCCTGTCTAGAATCATTCCCATGTGTCTGTCACTTTGTGATCTGCTGGGGTTCTTTTTTTTTTTTTTTTTCCCTTTCTTTCTAAACAGGGTTTCTCTGTGTAGCTTTGAAGCCTGGAACCTGTCCTGGAACTCGCTGTGTAGATCAGACTGACCTTGAACTCCCAGAGATCTACCTGCCTCTGCCTCCCAAGTGCTGTGTTTAAAAGCATATGCCACCACTGCCTGGCCTTTTTTTTTCTTTCTTTTTATTAATTTTTTTTTTCATTTATTTTACATCCCAACCATACTTTTCCCTCCCTCCTCTCGCTCCCTCCCCCAGTCTCCCCTTTTCCTTCTCCCCCACCCACTCCTACAGCTGGGTTCTGAAAGGAACTGGCCTCCCATTGGAGTCAAAGCATAGTGCAACAAGTTGATGCAGAACCAAGCCCCTCCCCCTGCATCAAGGCTGTGCAAGGCAAACCAGCATGGGAAATAGGTTCCCAAAAACCTGCTGGGGTTCTTTAAGATAAAACACAGACTGAGCCCTGCCTCTGGAGATTCTGGTTCACCTGTGGGAAAGAAGCAGGAAACAGGGACTTTAAGACTCTTTTCTAATAGATTGGCGGTTAGGAAATGGGAAACTGACCTCTGCCTCTGGAATGCTGGGATTGCAGGAACTGCATCCAGCTAAACAAGGATGCTGTCAACAGTCAAGTTTCTTTTTGGCACGGGGGGAGGGGGAGGGTCAATTCTGGGGGCGACTGAAGCGGCCGTAAGCCCCCTTTAGTGAATGAGAAAATGAATGAATGGGTTCAGCAGACTTGTCAGGACCACAAAAGCACAAAGCACCAACTTCCAACCACAGTGTGCCTATGTGCGATGTGAGGAGAACAGCCAGCTGGGAAGAAGACAGCTTGTGCTCTTGACACATTCAGCTTTGGAATAATCAGTTATTAGAGATTAAACACACTTTTAAAATGCAGTATTCTTACCACTGCCTTTGCGGAAAACACTTGGGCTGTTATTTCCGGATAACTAGGTGCCAACTTATTTTATTATGGTGCCATTTGTTTTCAACCGCCAGTTTTTGTTTGTTCTTTTTTGGGGGGGCCGAGGGTCTTAATTGATCCAATCTATTTTTCAGGCGAGCCTGCCAAACATTTTTTACCAACTCCATCAGCAACTGGGAGCCAACCCCCTTCTCCACCTGGCTGGGAAGCTGCCTGGGCCGGCTCCTGTCTGGGTGCCGGAGCCCCGCCCCTATACTCTTTGGGCGCTTGGGGGTGGGAGGGGGCCGCCACGTGGAGCGTGGGCGCGATTCTCAGAAGCGCCTGCGCCGTCGCCGCGGCGTAGCTCGGGTCGGACCCGTCGCCTAACGTCAACGGCGCTGGCGCCGCGGCCGGGGTTCACTGTAACGCGGCTGACGCAACGCCGGAGAGCGGGGACGTAGACGGAAGAAAAGGCGGAGGCCAGGGCACCCGGCGCGGAGAGTGGGCCGGGACTGGGGTCGGCTGCTAGCAGGTAGGCGAGCGGGTGACACTGGGCCAGGGTGCACTCGGGGCGTGGAGGAGACGCGTGGCGCATCCACGGGGGAGGGGATGGGAGCGGGTCGCGGGTGGTGGCGGCTTGGGGGCACCCAGGTGCTCTGAGATGCTGGTGCACGGCTCCCAGTGCGGGGCATAGGAGGCCCCGGGTATCTGGCGATCTTTTGGGTACGCGACCAGGTGGAGGCCTGAAGACCCTGCAGCCCCTTCTCACCCAGATCCCGAACCGGCTTCCAGTGCCCCAGCGCTGCGAGTAGTGATACGCCTGGTATGTTATGAGCCGCCGGCACACCCCCACGGCCTGGGTCTGCAGTTGTCTGTGCTCACGCCCTGACATATGGGGCCTGTGCTTGGTTGATACTCCCTGCAGCCAGGGTTACCCCAAGAGCCCCTGCGTGCGGTAAATTATCTCATGGCACAAACAGGGTGCCCTCAGAATTTTCACTCATCACTCCTCACCCCAGCTTTATTCCCCCACCCTCTGAAGCAGGGGCATTTATCTTTGGGCTTTTGTCTTTTTGTTAAGTACTGAACCATGAACTCAGCATGTGTTTTTTTCTGGGTGGTTTGTTGAGACTGAAGTTCACTTCTCTAAGTGAGATAAGAGCTTTCAGTGTAGTTGTGGATAGGTACTTGAGAGATGTTCTGAGTTAAAATGTAAAAACGTCTCGGTCACACTTTGGGCCTTTATATCTCTTGTCTGGTTTTTGCTGGCACAGTAAACTGCCAGGTTGAACCAGTCCATTGCACTGAAAGAACAGGCTACCTGCAGGGGACAGAGACGAGACAAGGTACAAGGGAAGACCCGATGACTTAATGGATCTCAGACATTCAGAGCTTTCTGTACTTAGACAAGACGGGGGAAACAATCTAGAAACATGTATGTGATTAGATCAGGTTCTGTTCTGAGCCAGGGTGCTATAGAGCTCAGGCTGGCCTCGAACTGGCTACGTGCTGAGAATGACCTTGACTTTCTGATCTTTTTGCCTCTCCTTACCCCCAACTGCTGGGATTACAGGAGTATGGTGCCATGCTCAGCTGCCCACCAGTGGCTCTTTTGACCTTTTTGTGTCGCTGAAGGGAATAAAAAGTGGGAAGCTGAAGACGTGTCTGTGCCTTTTAAAAGGCAGAGGAGGGAGACAGACGTGAGCCTTACCCGTGTACCCAGGCGCTTTCCATGCATTGCCTGGTCTAATTCCCATAGTGATCTCATGCTGTCCTAACCGTTATTATCCCTCATTTACAGACGAGGAAATTGAGGCTTACAAAGTTCCAAGTAAACCTCCAAAAGTCATACCCCTGGCCAGGATAGAGCTAACACCCAAGTCTGCACAGCTCTAAAGCCGTGTTCCCCATCCTGTGTTCCCTGCACCAAAGGGAAGTTGATAACTCATTGGTGGAGAGCAACAGTGCCTGAACCGGCTCACCTAGAGGATTCTGTTCAGCTTTGACTGCTAGAACTGCAGAGGACGGTGCAAAGGGGCTGCCACCAGGAGTATGTCACTATTAGCCGTCCCTCACCGCGTGCACTCATCAGCCTGCCGCCATCTCCTCTTCACGTCTGCGCTTCCGTGCAGAATAACTGTAGAACGGTGCATTGCTGTGGATTCGGGGGCCCGAGGAAATGGTTGAGTGGGGAAAGTGCTTGCCGTGCCAGCGTGAGGACCTGAGTTCGGATCCCGAGCACCCGTGTAAACTCTGGGTGTGGTGATACACCAGAGCTAGGGGAAGGAGACAAGCAGGGGTTCACTGGCTCACCAGCCCGACCAAAACAGCAAGCTCTGGGTTCATTCAGAGATTTGATCTCAAAAACAAACAAAAAACAGGTGGACCGAGATAGAACAAGACACTTGAATTGACCTCCATGTTTGCAGGTACCCTAACCACCACCACACACATATACACACATAGGATTTGGAATATATCCCCCAGTCTATGAAGCACAACTTAAAGGAAATGCAGTTATTTTTCTTATCTTGTGAAACCCCAGTGGCCTTATAGCATAAGAGCTCAGTAACAATGGACTTGTCGATGTGCTTACAAGAATGAGTGAGTCCTCTACTGGGTTTTTGTGTGTCTATGTGTGGGACATTCGTTGTCTAAAACCTTAGGTTTGACCCAGGATAAGAAAATTTTTTCATGGCCACTACATCCTCACTGTTGAGATCACACACTTACATTCATAATAATAAGTGCAATAATAAGATGCTAGCCATTTACAAACATTACACCCCTGACCTCCAGAGTTTACCTTAGATTCCTGCCGCAACCAGGACCCCTCCCCTGCACCCTGCCCCCCACCTTTCCTCTTGTGCTGGCAAGAACCAAGCTGACATTTCAGTTCTGCGAGTCTCCACATTCAGTTGGGAGACAGTGGCGGGCTGCTGTTGAGGATGGATTTGTTAATCATTAGAGAACCCTTACCAGGAAAGGAAATATAACGAAGATTTAATACTGACATCCAAACATTATATCTTAAAAATATTTTATCATTCAAAATATTCATTGTATCTAATTACTGTTTGGTATATAAAAAGTAAAGCAGTTCTTTAAAAAAACGGGGGGAGGGAGGGAAGGAAGCTCTTTGTTCTTTTTTCTATTCCTGTAACACTGAGGAGGTGGTCGTTTCTCTAATATAACAAAGTTTAAATCACGTGAGTCACAGTTTTACGCTAAGAGAAGGAGAAACAGAGGAGAATGTAATGTGTTGTCTAGCATTTTTCCTGACTCCCCTCCCCCTTTAAAAAATTCTTCCCGCAGGTGTTTGGATCTGTGACCTCGTCTTGCCATGCTGAGATACTTACACCGCTCTGGGTTCCAGCCCTTCAGCCAGCGTCTGCTGCCTTGGGTCCAGTCTGTAGCTGTGCCCAGATTGCGTATGTACCGCTGATGAGTATGTGGGGAGTGAGGTGGTCAGAATGGATTGCAGGCCAGCAGAAGTATACAGGACGCTGCCTGCTGCTGGATGCTCCCAATATTTGTTTTTGTCAATAATGTGGGTTTTGGAGGTTTTTTGGTAGTCTTTCCTCTTGACTCTTTTTTTTTTTAATCAGTACACTTACAATACTGAGCCCTTATATCCTTTACCCAATTTCAAGCAGTATTTCTAGCAGGATGCTAGGATTAATACAGTGAAGATAAACCATCGGACCTTTGTGTCCATTTCTTTGTTATGACTGCCACCTCTCCCTTAGCCCTAACCCTTGCCCACCACTAATCTCTTCTATGACTTATTTTTTTTTTTCATTTGTAGAATACTATAGAAATGAAATCATCTGAAGTGCGGCTTGAATTTTCTGGGTTGCTTTACTCTGTTTTTTTGGCAGGAGTGTGTGTGTGTGTGTTTTTGTTTGTTTGTTGTTTTGTTTTGGGTTCTGTTGTTGTTTTTCCATTATTTCAACATGGTTCTCCAGAGCCTGATCTGAGTAGTAGCTAATGGTGAAGGCAACCATCTTAAAATGGTAGCGAGAATGACCACTCTCACTAAGGATATCTGGGCTTTGCCCTCTCAAGGATGCAGAGAGGCTATGCATAACGCCACATTGAACACGCATGTACAGGTTTTATATGAACATAGTTTTCATGTCTCAGAGATGAATGCTCAAGCATGCAGTCCTGACTTGTAGGTGCCCATCCTTGGTGAGGTACGAGGTGCAGGCATGTCCCTGCAGTTTATTGACGTGTCCATTGACTCTTCAACAGGGTCTTTCACAGAGGAAAGCTTTGTATTTCGATGTGGTTCCACTTACTGGGATTTTTCTATGAATTTTACTTTAGAGACACGTCCCAAAACTCTCAGTAGATAGCCCTAGATTCTAAACTTTTCTCCTGTGTTTTTTCTCCCCCTAAATTTTAAAGTTTTACATTTAAGTTCATAAGCTAGTTTGAGTTCATTTTTGCACAGGGTATGAGAGTCTGTCAAAGTTCCTTTTTTTGCATATGGGTGGATACCAGGTACTCTGGCATCATTTATTGAAAGACTGGTATCTTTAGCTAGCTATCACCTCAAGTTATATCAAATCTAAATCTTTCCAGCTTCTTTGGAAGATGGCTTGCTTCCCACTGTCAGAGAATCCCTGTTCTTTCGTATACAGAAGAGTGTTAAGTGTGGAAAATAGGATATGGAACCAGCTCCCTGAGTTTGAAAGCTAGCTCTGCTGCTCACAAATGAAATAATTACAGTGGTTGTGTCTGTCTGCTTGCACACTGGCTCAGGGATTGCTGTGGTCAGGGCTTCCTGCTGGGACGCTAGCTCATCTGTGTTCCGGGTGGTCTCCCACCATCCAGTAGATGGCCGCACTTGTTGATGGAAGAAGCTGCAAAGTACTGTGGTCATTTTTTTTTTCAATCTGGTAAATTACTGCTTTTCCTGGCCTAGGTTTCTCTGTTTATAAAATAGGGTTAATAACTAAAGGAGAATTTATCAGCCCTAACTCATAAAAAACGATAAAACCATGGTCATGATAACTGTCAGTCTGTTTCCCGTTGCTGTGGCGGTGCCGGAGGAAATCTCTACAGGGTCATCACGTGGTGCGTGTGACTAGTGCGCTCAGTTCCACTGTATATTAAATAGTGACTTACTTACTGACAGGAAGGATCTCACTGGGTAGCCCAGGCTGGACTCAAACTTTCCGAGTAGTTCAGGCTAGTTTCAGATTTGCTCTGTAGCCCAGGCTGATCGTGAGCTCATCATCCCCCTTCCTCAATCCTCTGAGGACTATTGCAGGTGTGTATCACCTGGCCCAGTTTTTGGTGTCTTTATATTTGATATTATTTATTCACACTTATAAAAAGAGGCTCTTCTGACTTTTGACATTTTCTTTGGGTACTAGAGCCCTGGGTTAACTGGACATGGAGAGCAAAGAACAGACAAGAAATCAGAAAGGCAGCGTGACGAGGTGTGTGCCTTGCCACTGCTGTGGTAAACATCAGGACCAAAAGCACCTTTCAGGATAAAAGCGTTACTTTGGCTTATGTTTCCGGAATCTCCAGTCCATAATGGCAGGGAAGGCCTGTCTTGTTGGCAGCAGCAGGAGACGGGCTGATTACATTTTATCCACGCACAGGACACAGAGGAGGAGGACAGGAAGTGGCATGAGGTTCTAAGCCCTCAAAGTTCACCTCCAGTGATGTACTTCCAGCAGAGCTGCCCCTCTGAAAGGCTCCATAGCCTCCCCCAAACCACCTGGAGCCCAACTATTCAAATACGGTAGCCTATGGGGAACATTTTTCATTCAAACCACCTCACAGGGTTTTCAGAGAAAAACAGAAGAAAGCGAAAGGCCAGAGAGAGAGACGATATCAAGATCCTTCTTGAAGCCTGCTGCGGTCTCATTAATCACTGAACTTCTCGGACTCAGAGGAGGGTGCAAAGTTGTGACAAAGGGCATTGTATCCTTTGGTGTATAACCCATGGCACGCTTTGAACATGACCGGCCCTCTCACACACCCACCCTACCACACGAGCGTGCACATATAACTTCCTCTAGAGACACAGATTTTCTTTGGTGCCCAGGAGGTAAAGATTTCTTAGAAATTGAGGAAGAACTACCCGGATGCTTTTGGTTTTCCTATTAATCAAAATCTTTTTAGTCCATGTGTTGGCCTGCTTTTTGTCACTGTGGCAGAATACTTGGGAAAAATCAGCTTGTAATGAGGAAAGAATTATTTGAGTTCATGGTTTCCGAGGTTCCGGTGCATGATCGCTGCAGTGCATGGTCACCACAATGCATGGTCCCTGCAGTGCATGGTCACCACAATGCATGGTCCCTGCAGTGCATGGTCACCACAATGCATGGTCCCTGCAATGCATGGTCGCTGTCCCATCACCCTTTGGCCTGAGGTAAGGCAGTGCCTCACTCAGAGGCAAATGACAGAAGACTGCTTACCTTGTGGCAGCTGGAAAGCAGGAGAGGGACAAGGGTCGCCTAGGTCCTTTAAGGACACACCACCAGAAACCATACCTTCTGCTAGGTCCTACCCTAAAGACTGCACCACCTTCCAAGAGCTCTATAGGCTGGGTACCAAGGCTTGCTTACATGACCATTAAGGTGATTTAAGGTCCAGTCATAGCAGTCCTCAGCGTAAACCTAAAAAGTAAAATCAATTATAGAGTGTAAAAAATACCCCCAAAAGCCAGTATGATAGTACACTCTTATGTTCCCAGCTCTTGACATGCAAAAGCAGGGAGACTGGGAATTCAAAGCTAGCTCTGGCGACCTGGTAAATTTGAGGCTAACCTGGGCTACATGATACCCTAACTCAAAAAAAAAAAAAAAGAATGGTAGGGTCATTCGAGGGGAAGATAAAATGGTTTTTGTTCAACAGGAAACTCCTAAAACTTGAATCACATGAAACTGCCCTTGAATGCCCCATTGAACTCCATTAAGTTCTTATCTGCTTGAAGCCTTGCTGATATTTATGGCCCCTCTTCAACTTTATTAGCCCTCGTCTGGGCCCCATTGCCTACAAGTCTCTTGACTGCCTGACTCTAGGGCAGACCATGCTGCTCTGCTGATAGAGACTGTGGATCACACGCCTTCTTCACGCTAGCCCAGCTGCTGGGCTCTGATTGGCTTTTGCCATTTCACCACCTGGACTGCATACTGTTTCTTTCTGCCCCCGAGGTACTCTTATCAGGTTGCCATACCCACGTGCCCAAGACAAGGAAGGCCCTGTAATAGATAAGAGAGACAGAGAGCCCTCAGGCGTGGTCCTGACAGCTGCCAAAGGGACACATGATACTTGGTGGAACACAGGGCTCTGTAAACGCCATTGGTGATCCAGGTCTGAACCCCAAGGGTGTAAGTCTGCCTCCCCACCACCCTTCTCTCTGTCAGGTCACAGTTAGACATAGATACACATGTCATTTAGAATAATACCCTCAAGACTGAGGTAGGGCAGCTGTATTGGAGAAGGCAGGCAGCTCCAACAACAAATACACTAGTGTTTCAGAACCTGGGATCTCCACAGGAGGAAAAACCAGTGTACCTGTGGGTCCAGTCAGGATGCTACAGCTCCCCCGTCCCAGATCTTGCCTCAGTGAGCATCTCTGTGAGGTGCCAGACTGCAAGCCCACTGTAAAAAAGCCAGACTATCTTCTTTGCCTTTCATAACCTGAAATGTGGTCCCTTGAAAGAATAGCTGTTTAACGAAGGAAAGGGCTCTTTGGTGTTATTGTGTAAGACAATCTTTCTAGGATTTGTGTGTGCTGGGGCATGGTGGCACATGCCTGAAATCCTAACACTGGGAGACCAAGGCAGGAGGATTGTGAGTTTGAGGCCAGCCTGGGCTACATATTGAGACCCTGACTCAAAAGCAAAACAACAAAGGGACTGTATTTAAGAACTAGCGATACAGTGCAATAGCTCAGCCGGTTAATATGCATGCACCTTTTCATTGCAGAGTTTATTGCATCTCTCTCTCTCTCTTTCTTCCCTGACTTTGGGATATACAGATCCAGTCCAGCCTCCAGCTGTCAGACATGTTCGTTCTTGGAGCAACATCCCTTTTATCACGGTACCCCTCAGTCGTGCCCATGGCAAGCCGTTTGCCCACCGAAGCGAGCTGAAGCATGCCAAGAGAATTGTGGTTAAACTCGGCAGTGCCGTGGTGACCAGAGGAGATGAGTGCGGCCTGGCATTAGGGCGCCTGGCATCTATTGTTGAACAGGTAATTATCAAGGTGGAAAATTCTGCTAAACTAAAACAGGGTCTCCGAGTCGATGCCGGAGGATCAACTTGTTGAGAACAGTGTGTGTGAGAATAGACGGCCAGGGAGAAGGCAAGCTTGAGAGCAGCTATGGGACCGCCAGGGAGGCTGGGAAGCAGAGTGAGCATCACAGCGGGTTGCGTTCTAGACCCTCCTCTAGATGAGTGCTTCAGCCTCCCAGGGGATGAAAGATGCTGATTGGAGGAGAGACTTGATGAAATGGCTGGAAGAACCTGGCAGAGACATTCTCCAGTCACCTGCTCACAGGGGCCTTATACACAGTCTTATCTAGACAGCTGGTCATTTTAGGTGGGTTCAGAAGGCGGCATCAGGTGCCATCAGTGGCCGTAGGTAGGAAAGTCTGCATGAGGACAGCAACTGCTCAGGTGCAGTAAGATGTCTGAACCCGTGAGTTCATGGTAACTTCAGGCACTCATTGATGGCAAGGCTCGGGGATGCAGCTCCGTGGCCCTGGGTTTGATCAGCACATGTCTAGGTTAGAATATCAGCATATTGCAAACCCCAAGGGAAGAGTGAATCAGTGGTGGTCAACAGTCGCTGCCAACATCACAGAAAGGAAGAGAACCGGGCATTAAGCTGACAACCTGAAGAAAATCCTTGGCACACGCCCCAGCCAAAGCCTCCGTACCTGAAGCGGACAGAGTCAGAAGAATGAGGGCTGGGAAATCATGAAGGGAGAGGAGCTCAGATGAGCAGAAAAATGTGAAACAGAAAATGGTGGAGAGGAAAATGTATGGATTAAAAGACTAATATTTTAACTGCTTGTGCTTGGTAGGCTTAACTTGCTTCACAGGCTAAGCAAGCTAAAAGGCAGCTGGGCGGGAATGTGAGCTCTGGCTTTTTGATCCGGAGGAGGCCTTTCACATGTTTGGGGTGATAATGGTTTTGCATACATGCATATTCCCGGGTTTTAAGAATTGCTGCTGAGATACCTACATAATGCATGAGGGCTGGGACTGAAGGTAAACCAGGGTGGAGCTGTGGAGGCTTCACTGGAGAGGAAAATTAGCTCTAGGAGTTAAAACTGGGTATGATTTATAAAATCATCCTCACCACTTTGATTAAATACTGATTTAAAAAAAAAATCTCCAGCCAGGCAGGGGTGGCGCACACCTTTAATCCAGGCACTTGAGAGTCAGAGGCAGGCAGATCTATGTGAGTTTGAAACCAACCTGGTCTACAAACCTAGTTCCAGGACAGCCAGGACTGTTACACAGAAAAACCCTGTATCCAGTAACCAAGGGGAAAAAGAAAAAAAAATCAAATGACCAATGCATCTTTAAAAAAGATTTATTTAATTCTGTATGCATGTCTCTGTGTGGGTATGTACACATACATGCAGGTGCCCATGGATCCAGAGGCATTGGGTCACCCAGGAGCCAGGTTTGCAGGTGATTGTGAAATGCCCATCGTGGGTGCGAGGAACTAAACTCAGGTCCTCTGCAAGAGCAGAATGTACCCATAACCACTGAGCAATCTATCCAGCCAATTCTGAAATTTTCTTTTATTTATTTATTTATTTATTTTTTATTTCAACGGCATTGTTGTTTTTGCCTGCGTGTATGTCCGTGTGAGGGTGTTGGATCCCCTGGAACTGGGATTACAGACAGTTGTGAGCTTTCATGTTGGTGCTGGGGATTGAACCTAGCTAGCTCCTCTGGGAGAGCAGCCAGTGCTCTTAACCACTGAGCCATCTCCCCAGGCCTCAGCTACTGAAATTTTCTAAGATAAGAATGGACTGTTTTAAGCTGGGCATTTGAGACCCACACCTTTAATCCTGGCATTCAGGAGGCAGAGACAGAGGCAGGCCTCTCTGTCTGTGTTAAGGGCCAGCCTGGTCTACAGAATTGACTGTTGTAGATTACACTTCTTAGCAGCCACTGTGAGTTCCACAGGTCGCAGGGTTCAGTCATTAGGGGAATGGACAGTTAGGAGCACTGACTGTTGCATTGTGAGCCTTCGATTTTTTTTCAGATAATCTATCCAAGGTATCACAAGTGACCATAGCTGGTCCTGGGCAGGGTAGAGCAGGGTCAGCATCTGTCCCTGGTGAGGGTGACCCACAGGAATCAAGAGTCTTCCTAGACTGCTTCTGTTTATAGGTGGTATCAAGTTTCCAACATTGTTAGCATCACCTACATCATCTCTTTTCTACCTGCCACCTGTTAAACAGACACTTGAAGCCGTGTAAGAATGTTTCACCCAAACAGTCCGAGCAGTTCTTCCTGAGCTGACCACTGTCCCCTAGAACAGTATTGGAATCCACTCACGTCCACCCTGCCTGGGTCTCTTGTGAGGAGAGAAGAGGGCGGTACCATGACTTGTGCGTTTTTCTTTTTCCATGCCAGGTCTCAGTGCTGCAGAATCAGGGCCGAGAGATGATGCTGGTCACCAGTGGAGCCGTTGCCTTCGGCAAGCAGCGCCTGCGCCATGAGATCCTTCTGTCTCAGAGTGTGCGGCAGGCCCTGCACTCAGGGCAGAACCAGCTGAAGGAGTTGGTAAGTGCTGCTTCCCTAACCCTGTCCCCAAAGTCCTCAAGTCTCCCCTCCTTCCCCACCACATACTGTCTGATTGGTGTGTTGCAGGCGATTCCAGTCTTAGAGGCCCGAGCCTGTGCAGCTGCTGGACAGAGTGGGCTGATGGCCTTGTACGAGGCCATGTTTACACAGTACAGCATCTGTGCTGCCCAGGTGAGAGACCGGGCCTCCCTGGGGGTGTGGGACCTGTGAGGGTGGTTCTTGTGGAGTGAGAAGCCTGCAAGAAAAGGCCCTGCAGCCAGGTGCTGCCAGCATGAAGGCCCTGCAGCCAGGTGCCAGCGTGTGGTCTTTTAAGTGTCTGTCTGAGTTTCCCCATCTGAAAAATGAAGTAATATCAGAACCTACTTCAGAGAGTTTTAGGAAAGGCTCAAGGAGAAAATGCATGAAAAGTACTTAAGATAGCATCTGGTGTCTGTACACCTCAAGTCCATAAGTTACTGAGGTAGTAACTCTAGAGCAGTGGTTCTCAGCCTTCCTAATGCAGCAATCCTTCAATACCCTCAGGCTGTGGTGGCCCCCAATTTTAAATTTATTTCGTTGCTAATTCATAACTATAATTTTGCTACTGTTATGAATCGTAATATAAATATCTGATATGCAGGATATTTGATGCATGATCCCCCTCCCAGGTATTCCCCAGTGCTCTAGAGACTGCTACTCAGGCAGATGCTCTTGAACCAGGCAAATTAGACTTCACTTTCATTGCTTTCTGTGACTCCAAGTAGCTTACTTCTCTGCGTGCCTGGTTGTCATATATAGTAAATACATAATCTGTTGATGGGAAATAAGAAATGCTGGTGAATGGCTTGTTTTACATTTATCCAGTGAATACTGGTCACTTTTGATGTACAAAGAAGTTTGCTTGGCTTTGGGGTTCTCTGGTACAAGGTTCCAATCCTCATGGGACTTACTGTTGAGTACTTACCTCTAAATGTTGTCTTTTTTCTACATTATTTCATTTTTACCTAAATGTCTTGACTTTCTTTAAACTGTGATTTTAATTACCTGTTGGGTGTGAATACATTGTATGAGGCCGCTTGTTTGTTCCTGGCTGCTCAGACCCAAAATAACCACTCAGAAACTATATTATTTGCAATACTGTTTGGCCAATAGCTTAAGCGTATTTCTGGCTAACTCCTATATCCTAAACTAACCCATCTCCATTAATCTGTGTATCACCACGAGGCTGTGGCTTACCGGGTAAAGTTCCGGTGTCTGTCTCCAGCAGGGCTACATGGCTTCTCCCTCTGGTGGCTGCATGGTGTCTTACTACTCCATCTTCTTTCTCCCAGCATTCAGTTTAGTTTTCCCAGCCTAGCTCTATTCTACCCTGCACAGACCTAAGACAGTTTCTTTATTAACCAATGCTATTCACAGCATACACACATATCCTCCCCTTTTCTGTTTAAATAAAAAAGGAGGTTTTAACTTTAACATAGTAAAATTACATATAGCAAGACAAGTATCAAGCAAGAATTATAGTTAAAATATTTATATCTAGTTTATCTTTTATAACTAACTAAGGAAAACTGTATCTATTCTTCAACTCCATCAAAGACTTCAGAAGAATATATTACCTAAGTAAACAGGAAGTGCATTGTAAACAACTTCCAAAACTCTAGAATTGACAGATACATCTTGCTGCCTGGACAGTCACCCAAAGGTCATCTTAATGTTGCAGGCACCGTTCTTTAGCCTATAGGCCCATACTGTCCAGCAGACTTTTCTGTGAAGCAGGAAATTTAAAGATTTATTCTGCCTTGTAATGGAAAAGTTTAGCAGTTGCTTTCTTCTGTGTCCTGCAGAATGTCTTGCAGACTCTTTCATGAAGCAGGAACCGTTTCACCTTTAAGCAAGTTCAGCAGTCATCTTTCTGTGGGTCCTGCATGTCCAATTCACACAGCATAACATCAAGCAGTCCAGGCAAGAGCAGTTTCTTCCTCAAATGGCTAGCAAACTCCATAAGGAACCTCTTCGATGCCCATCTTCCTCTTGAATTAATTGGTGCTGTCAGGAGCATGTCTCATTGCCATGAAAAGTCCTAAGTTCTTAAAACACTTTAAATGCCATATTCTGTGGTCTTTAAAAAGTTTGAAGAATACCTATCTAACTGAATTATATCTCTATATATCTAGAAAACCTAACTAACATGACTACAAGCTTGACTATTATAGATGATTATCTTTTAACCTATTTCTTAACTATATGTTACATTTTTAAATGAGTTGCACAAACATAATACCTTAATCAAAAGCAGAAATATATATACACAGTATAACAAAATTGACTTTAGATTTGTATAAATAAACCAAAATCTATACCAATGCAAAGTGTCCATCTCTGTAGCAACCTTTACAGCTGTGCAATAAATAAAAACACCTAAAATACAGTCACATAACTGGTAAAAAGCCTGATGTTATTATTTGCTGACTCCCCTGGTACCTTTGACCCTGCTAGTTATGTGTCAGTTATTTTAGATGGGAGATGTTTTGGGTTTTGTGTTCTCAGTTCTAATGCTTTTTCTGATTCTCTGTCTTCTTTGTGGTTGCCACCCACAGTCGTGTTCTTGTGTTGTGTAAGTGTTCTCAAGTGTGCAGAAGCAGAAGGTCCTGGAGTTCTTCCCTTATGGCCTGTGGCTGTCACCTGAGATTTAGTTTTCAGTTAGTATGGGGGTTCTTGACCTGTGGGTCTCGACCCCTTTGACAAACTTGTATCTCTAAAGATATTTACACTACAAGTCATTACAGTAGCAAAATTATATTCATGAAGTAGCAACAAAAATCATTTTATGGTTGGGGGTCACCACAACATGAGGAACTATATTAAAAGGTTGCAGCATTAGGAAGGTTGAGAACCACGAGTTAGTGTAAACACAATAGAAATCTCCTAATCTTTCTTCTCTAATCCATCAGCAGTGTTAGTTGTCAGTGCCTGGAGCCAGGTGAGCACACTATGGTCCAGGGACAGCACTTTTGGGTTTTTGTTCTTGTTGCTATTTTTTCCCTTGAGGTTGATGCTCTTGGACAGCTTTTGTTTAGCTTCCTGTGTAGTCACAGTTCATTAGAAGTCACTGCCACTGTTTGCATTGATAGTGAGGTAAAAGCTCTGCCCATCCTGTTCCCAGGAAGCTCCAGTCCAGGGCCTCTTCTGCTCTGGTCCCTCCCCAACAGGGGGTTATCATGTGTGCTCTTTGTACCTTGTACTGTGGTTCCTTCTTCTCTGCAGGAACCCTGTGTAGATGACCGTTATCAGCGGGCTTGAGACCCCACTGCACGGGCCTCAGGTTAAAGACTCACCCAAGCGCAGCAGTGGCTCGTATTTCCTTCACAGAGATGAGTCTGCCGTCTGCTCTCAGCCAATTCCCTCTTCCCAGGCACCTGCTTCCCCACCTGGGAGGCCCCGGCCCGGCCTTCCCAGCCAGAGATGCAGCCTTTGTGTAGCTACAGGTGTTTCCCTGGACCTTTAGACTTCCTGCTCACCCCTCCCACACCCCTCCTGGACCCATCTGCTTCTGTTCATCCTGCAGTTTCACAGGGGGCCAGAGCCAGTGGCTTCAGCTTTAACCCTGTGGAGTGCCTGCAGAACAAACACTCTCTAGAAATGCTTCCTCACCATACACTGTGGCAGGGGCGGGGCCATGTTTCCTAGCCAGACCCTGGTGCAGGCCTTACCGCTGTCTGTCAGCGCCTTCCTCCCACGTCGTGGCAGGGATTGCAGGGAACTTTTTCTCCCTGAGTATGCTATCGTTAGTTTCTCGCTGTCGTTCTCATTCACGTTCCTCCCTTGTTACCTTCTGCCTGATACTCTAATTCTTTAATGAAGGCAGACCCGTGGATGACTTTCACTCCAGCTGTCCACCCGTGAGCACCTTATTCTGATCTTTAAGTTCTGCCTAGCCCTTCTTCTTGCTCCAACTCCTGTTCCCACATACTCACACAGTCTTAACTCTGGTAGTGCTTGGCGTCAGAGCAAACTAGAGACAGCCTAGCCCCAGTGTCTGATATACTTTTCCAGACAGGTAACCAGTGGCCTCCCACCTCGCACAGAAGTCCTACTGTGGCCAGGCCCTGATTCAGATGCTAGAGTACAAAGATAGTTTTTCCATCAAGTCTTGGATCACTCTAATGTAGGTACATCAGTTTCCCAACTTTGTATGCAGATGAGATCTTAGCATAATTAAATAAATCATCCAGACAATTGTAATTCTTTCAGGGGTCTCTCAGACAGTTGGTTAAACATGCTAGCAGTATAGTTCAGTGCGAGTTTGCCTAACTAGAAAGCTAGACCCCAGTGTTGATCTCCAGTGTGGCCAAAAAAAAAAATTTGTTTCATTAAGATAGGAAAATCAAACAAGGAATTGGATCAGTATCCAAAGGCGTGTTTTAGTCCAGAAGTTCAATGCCGTTCCAAGGAAGTTATGGTTTTCCTCCCTGATGCATGTCCTGTTGAATCTCTCTAGATTTTGGTGACCAACTTGGATTTCCACGATGAGCAGAAGCGCCGGAATCTGAACGGCACACTGCATGAGCTGCTTCGGATGAACATCGTGCCCATTGTCAACACCAATGACGCTGTCGTCCCCCCAGCTGAGCCCAACAGTGATCTCCAGGGGGTAAATGTGGGTAACGTAGTGCTAAGAGTCGAGCATGCTGGCGACACTAACACGTGCTGTGCTGCATGTACTAACACTGGACGTTGAGCATGAGCCAAAGGAAGATTTGGGAGACCTGGCATTGCAGAACCACGGCAGCGGTGGCACCTCTGAAATGGGTTTCAGGCAGTGGGTGAGGTGCTGCAGTGGCTTAGAGGGTTCTGTGTGTGAGCATGGCTTGGAGAGTTGGGCATGCATGTTTGTGTGGGGCAGGCAGTGGGGCCTGAGCTCTGAGCTCTCATTTGCATATTTGAACCTTCCATATCGCCTGCCAGAGCCCAGCTGGCATCTCCTGGGCATTTCTTCTGAAACTGCACAGCTAATTCACTACTTTTCCCTGCCTTGTAGGTTATTAGTGTCAAGGATAACGATAGCCTGGCTGCCCGGCTGGCCGTGGAAATGAAGACTGACCTGTTGATTGTCCTCTCAGATGTAGAAGGTACACAGCAATGCCTTTTCTTTTGTTCACACATAGTTTGCCTTCCGAATGTTTTCACTGTGGACTTCTTTCCTGAGCCACGTGAGCTGAAGATTCTGTGACTCGGGTGGGTGTTTCTGGGAAATGCAGCTTGAATGCAGAAATTGTGCTTTCATTTTTGTTTGTTTTTAAAACATCTTTAAGGAAATAATCACACGCCACATAATTCACCTATTTAAAGTTTTCAGTTCAGGGATCTTTGCACTCGCTCGCGCACCTGTACAGCCATTGTCATTTATAAGCTGTTTCCCTCGCCCTGACAAGAAACATCACCCCTGTTAGCAGTTCCCAGCCATAGACAACCCCCAGTCTGCTCTCAGTCTCTGGGTTTATGTGAGTGGATCATATATTATGTGGTCCTTTGTTACGGACTCCTTCCACTTAGTGTAGTTCAAGGCTCATGCACATTGTAGCATGCACCAATGCTCTTTTTCTTTATATTCCAAATAATTTGCCACTCTGGACATACTGCATTTTATTTATTCAGTCATTAGCTGGTAGGCATCTCTGCTGTTACTAATAATGCTTTTATGAACCTACTTTGTATGAGTATTTTATTTTCACCTAAGAGTATAATTGTTGTCAAGTGGTGGTGGCATATGTCTTTAATCCCAGCACTAGGGAGGCAGAGGCAGGCGGATCTCTGTGAGTTCAAGGCCAGCCTGGTCTACAGAGTGAGTTCCAGTATAGTCAAGGCTACATAAAGAAACCCTGTCTCGGAAAAAAAAAAAAAAAAAGAGTGTAATTGTTGGGCTCCATGGTAAAATGCTTACCTACCAAGAACAAGACCCTAGAGCCAATCCCCCAGCTCTGTAATTAAGAGAGATGTGAGGAAGAGGGGGCAGGAGAGAGAAAACTTGTTGCTTCTTGTGCTAACTTGGTATTGAAAAGCCACCTTAGTGGTTTTCGCAGCCACTGTGCCATTTGATTTTGCCACCCTCAGAGTACGAGGGTTCTAATTTGTCTGAGGTACCTATTTGTTATTGTATGTTTTTCTGTGTTACAATCACAGAATGTCCTAATGAGAAATTCTTAGGCTGAAGTCAGAGGACAAGTTGTGAGAGTCATGTGACTCAGACTCGGGCTTTAGTGATAAGCGGCTTTGCCATCAAGTGTTCATTCTTAGAACAGTGTCCTGTGTTAAAGATCCTGAAGGTGGGGTTGAAAGGCAGCGGGGAGGGGGAGACGTAGGAAGAATTACTGCATACTGGGAGGGCCTCAGGAAAATGTCTCCCACAGTGCTACCTGAAACTGAGCGGCCCCTCAGTCTGCACCCGTCCCCTTCTAGGGAGAACCCTGCCCGAAATCCTGGAGCTGTGGGACTGCCTGAGCCTTGCAGGTCGGCCGGGCACTTACTGCTGCCCGTGCTTTAGCCTTGCTCCGTCCTAGGTAGCACCCTGATTTCCCAGTCCCAGAGAGGTTTCTCACAGACCGGGATTGTCCTGGAGATCTGGGACGATCTGGGTGTCCTGTGCAGGAAAAGCAGTGATTTAAAGCCAAAACCAGCTTGGGGTGGGGGTGGGGGTGCAGGTGGCTCTGGGCAAAGCCCCTGCCTTGCAAGCATGAGGACCTGAGTTTGACCCACAGAACAAACATTAACAAGAAAAAGCCAAGCCGAGTGGTGTAGGCCGTCATCTGAGAGCTGAGAAGGTAGAACAGCTTGGTGCCAACCAGCCTGGTCCACTTGCTAAGTTCCAGTGAGACTCTTGTCTTTAAAAAGTCAAATAAAGGTGGATAGTGACTGAGAAATGGCACCTGAACTTGTTCTTTGCCTCCCACACACCTGTGCATGTGTTTATACCTATGCACTCCTGTGTGCCAGCACGCACATGTGCACATAAACACAAAACCAAATGCTTTCCCACCTAAAATGTCCTGTAGGCTGTTCCCAGCCGTGGGCAGTGTCCCCCTAATGTGTGTCTCCCTTTGGTCTTGATTTAGCACTGTTTTCTCAGGCCCCTTTTACCCTCCTCCTTTCCCCTTCCTGGTCTCTGTGCTTTCAAAGTAAAACTGTGAGGGTTGTTTTAACCTCATGGTGTACGCTCATTACATTTCACTTCCCTGTGGTGCCCACCCCCTGCTCAGATGCATGCGGGTTGTATGTTCGTAGTAATGGATCCAGTCCGAATGCTGACAGCCGTAATCCTCCTGCTGACTTCGTCCACCCTCCAAGACACTCACTCATAAGCAGGAGGAATCAGTCAGAGGGTCCAGAGAGAGTTAATGAGTACCCAGTTCACATCTCATCCCGCCCAAATGCTCTGTGGCCACTGTGCTGTTCCTGCGCTTGTCTCTCTGACTTGTATCTTTGGGGCGCAGCAAGATAAGCAGTGATAGCAGAGGGAAGGATCCCACAGTGCTCTGGGCACTGTGCCGAGGATGTGACCTCGCTCAGAGGTCAGGAGACATTTGTTTAAGGCTGGTTAAGAGAGCACAAAGGTGCTGGAGCTGTTGCTTAGTGGGGTCGGCTCACTGTCCCTCACTGTCTTTCCCGGTGAGGCAGGTGTTCAGTACGTTCATTACTTTTGTTTGTTTTGTTTGTGTACAGTGACAAGTGCCTGGGGAGGCCTGTGGGGGACACACTTGGATCAGTGTATTAATGCCGACTCTCTTCCGCTCTTTAGGCCTCTTTGACAGTCCCCCAGGCACAGATGACGCAAAGCTCATTGACATATTCTACCCTGGAGACCAGCAGTCGGTGACGTTTGGAACCAAATCTAGAGTGGGATTAGGGGGCATGGAAGCCAAGGTGAGCTGCTACTGAACTATTTCAGTCTTCAAGCCCAAATGGTATTTTATCATTTTCTACTGCTAAACTTGCCTGAGAGCGTATGGTTCAGATACCACACACATGCACTTAAATATGTACATACCTAAGTATGTTTCATGACTGTCGTATACGTACGTTAAATCATGTGTTTCCATGTATTTTTATTAACATAAGCAGTACATTTTGTGCGTATGGTCATTACCTTTGGTTGCTATGACAGAATAGCGGACAAAGGCTTTTCTGGCTCACAGTTAGAGAATGAGTCCTTTGAGGCAGGGCCGTCATGGCAGTGGCTGACATGGCAGCTGGTCACGCTGTATCCACGGGGAGGAGATAAAGATGAGCGGGTACCCAGCTCACTTTCTCCGCACTCAGCCTGCGACCCCTGCTCACATTTAGGGTCCTACTTCTCCACTTACACATTTCTGGAAATGCTCTCACAGACATTCTGAAGTGGATCTCCGTGATAAATGCAAATCCAGTCAAGTAGACGATGAAAATTAACTATCCACAGTGTTGTAAGCCCATAGCGGACAGGGACTGTGAAATTTTCACACAATACATCTTTTATCATCTCAGCTATTTCTGGAAGTTTTTCAAGACTCCTTTCCCTCCCACCAATTGTTCCGTTAATTGTTCTGTGTACCCTGAGGCAGAGCATCAGACAGCAGCAGCAGCAGCAGGAAAGAGCAGCGTTGTTCGCACAAACTTGTTCCCGCCGCGTCTCTAACTGCTCAGGTGTTGCTAGGTTCAGGCATGACAAATCAAAATGCTCAGGTATAACTAATCAAAATGTGCTAATTTTGAGTCAGTTCTAGTGGCTCTCAGGGAAAACAGGGCACATTGGTTACCCTTCAGGCAGTGCATGCTGAGACTGGACTGGAAAGTGATGGGGGGGCTCTATGTGTTTTCCCAGATCTGAGCTGTTAGACACGTCCCTCCGTTTATTTCACTTGCTAGATAGCAAATTGTATCTTTTGTCATTGTGCAGGTTCAGATTATGTGTGTCTAGGTCTGAATTTCATCTCTGGGTCTAACTTAATCCCTTAGGTGAAGGCAGCCCTCTGGGCTTTGCAAGGTGGTACTTCTGTCGTCATTGCCAATGGAACCCACCCAAAGGTGTCCGGGCACGTCATCACAGACATAGTGGAGGGGAAAAAAGTAGGCACCTTCTTTTCAGAAGTGAAGCCTGCGGGTGAGTCATTCTGCCTCAAGTCCCAGGGCCTGTGGGTGACAGCCAGTGCCACCCCAGCCTAGATGGAACTGAAGCCTGAGCTCTCGTCCTGCACTGCAGATTCAGATTATAAAATCAGTGTGGCCACATCACAAACTCCAGGGTTTTCAACAGTTTACAGAACTGGATTGTGTTATAGTCTTAATCTACCTGCCTAGTTAGTCCTCCTGTTCTCCAAAATCAGGAAACAATTGCTAAGCCTGCACTAGATGCTAGGGACTAATGAGCAGTAGAGATGCAGAGGTGCTTAAGACGCGGTGTGTGCTCTGAAGCACACACGAAGATGTGCACATGAGAAATGTGCATGCCCAAATGAAGTTGAACTCTGGAAGGCACAGACTCCCGTTACGTCAGACACGGGAAGTTTCTGTTTATCCCTGAGTTATTCTGTCATGGATTAGTTTGTTTGTGGTTTTTCATTTTGTTGGTTGCAGCGGGGGGAGGGGGACTGGGGACACCATTCTGTGGCCCTGGTGATCTCCTGGTATCAGCCACGCATACCAAGATAACAGGCATTCTTATGCGGTCGTGGGCTGGGAAGGTGAGAGTGTGAAGCTGACCGTGGTCTGATGCTTGCATGTGCTCTTGCAGGCCCTACAGTGGAGCAGCAGGGAGAGATGGCTCGGTCCGGAGGGAGGATGCTGGCCACATTAGAGCCTGAGCAGGTGAGGCACTCACTCACGGTTTGGTAGGTTTTCAGTTAATGGTCAAGTCTGCTGGCCCCATTTATTCCTAGTGTTAGCAGAATTATCAGAATTAATTTTATCTCCCCTTTGAAGTCAGTGTTTCTGTCACCATGGTTTGATCAAAGACAAGATTAGGAAAGTGTGGATCTGACACTTGGCAGACACGGACACATGGGCGAGTTACCTCCTCCTGTCCTTTCTGAATCTCTGTAACACCTGGCAGGGAAGCTTCAAAGCCTCTGTGGTCCTCCCCTCCTTGTCCACGGGGAATAAGTCACCTACAGAGGGACGCTTGCGAGCCTGCTCTGTGGTCCTCCCCTCCTTGTCCACGGGGAATCAGTGTAAGCAGCAATGCCATAGAGCTGGAGATCACAGTGAGGCCAGGTGAAGGGGACTGGCTGCCTGGGGCTGTGCTGCTGTGGCTGGAGTGGTACAGGTTTCTTCTGTGGTGCACTCTGGTCTGAGAAGGGAGGTGAGAATAACTACAAGTAAGGAAAGGTAAAGCAAAGGAGGAGCCTGGCTCCTCTCAGGCCACTCAGCTCAACTTCAGTGATTGTCACACCTATGACCACATTTCCCAAAATGATATCATTTCCCAAAATGATAGCCAGTAATTGACCAAAAAGGAAAGCCAGAGGGCTGGAGAGGTAGCTCAGCAGTTAAGAGCACTGACTGCTCTTTCAGAGGACCAGGGTTTGATTCCCAGCACCCACATGGTAGATGTGTCATTTGTAACTCCAGGTTCAAGGTGATCTGGTGCCCTCCTCTGGACTTCTGAGACACTGCGTGCTTGCGGTGTGTAGATAAACATACAGGCAAAACTCTTATACACATAAAATAAAAGAAAAATTTTAAAGAAAAGCCAGATGTAAAACCTTACCTGGGAAATAAAATGTCTATGGATACAAAATCTGTAAAGTTGTGCCATGTGTCATTCCTACTTCATTCCAGCTTATCTCATGGACACATGTATCCTGTCCCCAGTGCTGAGCAGTGAGTCCCTAATGAGTCTGACAATGTCGGCTCCAGGGACAAGCCTGGCACCATGAGGGTAGACGAAGAAGCACGTGCATTCTGGGACCTACCTGGTGTCTTTATGATTTGCTTTTCTTGCAGAGAGCAGAAATTATCCATCATCTGGCTGACCTGCTGACGGACCAGCGGGAAGAGATCCTGCTAGCCAATAAAAAAGACTTGGAGGAGGCGGAGGGTAGGGAGCTGTGCACGCATTTATCATTGTCCTTCTTTCTTTTATGGCAATTCTTACGTCTGTCCAAAGGAGAGATTGTGAGAAGAAATCGCATTATGAATTACGTGTAGTTTTTATCGAGTGATACTTAAGCTTTTGCAAACTGTTCGTGGTCCTTACTCCTGCCCCATTTCCAGATGTTTTAGTCCAGCCCTCCAAGGCGCTTTCCCTGTTTGCAGTAGTCATGTGAGCTCTGGCTGCTGTGGCCGCTCAGCTGCTGATAGCTGAGACCATCGTATTGACAGGCTCTCCCAATAGGGTCACCTTTAAACAGCACAGCCTAGTGTGGCCGAGGGAGCTACTGCTCATTAGTCCACTCAGCAAGGCTGTCATTCACCCAATGTCACATGATCAACGGCGGGCTCAGGATTCCAGTTCAGATGAACTCTCTATATAAAAGAGCCACACAAGTGGTTTGTGTTGCCTGCAGTGAAAGATGAGCTATCTCCTGGGCCCTTAAACCAGTGTGCTATCTTTATGGTCATCACCAGGCGCTGTCCAGAGTGCTCTGTGTGGCACTCATGGTAGAGTAGGAGATATGGCTAATGTCGTATCCCAGATAACCAGTTACAGTCAGCTAGGCTAGGCCATTTTTCTTCCTTTTCTGTCTGTGCCAATTTAAGACTGTGGAGGCTAGCTGGGTGTGGTGGTCACAGAGTGAGACCCTGTCACAAATAATAATAAAAACAACAACAATAACAGAAAGAAAAAGAAGACAAATCATCATTGTTCTTGATGCCATAAGACCTGATATTTCACAGTTAGCATGTGATACCCCAGATAGCTGGCTTGTCGGTAGCCGTGGTGGATTATGTGTAACAACTACATCACAGCTTCTTGTCTAAACTGTCAGACAAGCATCCCTGTTTTGAAATGCTCTGACGTACTTGCTGCACACTGAAAGTGATGATTTTTGGGACACGAGATACAGTTTCAAGCCGTCCCTCCCGTCCCCCAGGAAGAGCTATGTGGACTGCATGTCGCTGCATCACCCAGACCCTCAGTTCCGTCTGTCCCTGCTACAGTAAAGCTGGTGGCCGAAGCCTGCCCACATTGCCGCTTTATCATGTCCTGCTGCCTTTTCAGGAAGGCTTGCGAGCCCTCTACTGAAGCGCCTGAGCCTCTCCACGTCGAAACTGAACAGCCTGGCCATCGGACTGCGGCAGATCGCAGCTTCCTCCCAGGACAGCGTGGGCCGTGTTCTGCGCCGGACTCGGGTTGCAAAGAACCTGGAGCTAGAGCAAGTGACTGTCCCAATAGGCGTTTTACTGGTGATCTTTGAGTCTCGCCCTGACTGCCTTCCGCAGGTGTGTGTGACCATGGCCCTGCCAGTGGGAATGGGTTGGAAGAAGCAGATATTATCAGGATTTAGAGAGAAGTCACCACAAGATGTGTGTGTGTGTGTGTGTGTCTGTGTGTCTGTGTGTATGAACGTGTGGATGTGTAAGAGAGAAAAAGATCTTTTTCTTCAACCCCAGAGATAACTATTTCCATGGCATTGTCAGTTTGTTATTGGGTGGGTTATGTTCTGCAACCTTCCAGGCATCCTAGCGCAGAGATGCAACCGGGCATTATAAAGTCAGTATTGTCACACTCATAAGTGTAGAGCTGTCACCTGAGCCCAAGTCATCCTGCAGGACGGGTAAAGCACTTTCCCGGCTCTCCTGGCTCACGGTGCACTGTGTTCTGAGACTGCACACCCTGTAGCCTGCTGCCGTCACTCACCTGACACCTGCCTACCCACACACACAGACTCCGTTATCAGCATCACGGAATGCTTCCTGTAGGAACGTTATTAGAAAAAGCGCTTCTGTTGTTAGTGGAAGTAGCATGCAGCCCTGATTCTGTGTGGCTCTTTATGAAATGACACCTCTCAGCTGCCTCACAAGGAATAGGCTTCCCACTGTGGCCAGGGCTCCTCACCTGAAGTGTAAGCCCTGGACAACAACACACAAATCCTAAAAATTGTGTGTGTGTGGGGGGGGGGGAGTTTGCATTACCTTCCTAAGGGGCGCAAGAGCAACTCAAGCAAATAGAAAGGAGTAAGAACCCCTAATCTGGAGATTTAGATGGCCAGGCAAAAAGTTTTGGTAGCCTTTTTCTCTCCCTTGCCAAACCTGGGTGATTTTCATTCATCTGGAAGGTATTCAGAAAATGCAGCTTCAGGCTTAGGATGACTGGACTGGCGTCTCTCACCGCTTTAATGGGGTAGCTCGTCCTTTCCCTGCCCTGGGCAGTGTGCTCCTCCTGGCGGGCTGCTGTCTCCGTCCAGGGCTGACTCGAGTTCATGTTCTCCAGGTTCTTAGCACCGGGCAGGTAGAACGCCCAGGTCAGTTCCACAGTGAGCTGTGGCCACAGGTGCCTCCCGGCCTCTGCTGACTCAGTGGAACTTGTTCTTTACCGTGAAGGGAGTTGAGCATCCCATTCCCCCCGTGACCAGAGTGGGGAGGGATTGTGTGTGACCCTGGCCTCTGAACTCAGGTCGCATTGTTGGTGCTTCTGTGGAAGCCATATGGGTTAGTTCCCCAGAGTCAGACATCTCACAGGTTTTCTGCCAGTCCTACGTGTATAAGCTGTGTGACCTGGGGGGTCACCACCCTTCCTGGGCTTCAGTATAGAGTAGGATAAACTGAGTTTGTAATGTACTTGGATGCAGGTAAAGATGATGTGGACACTGTATTAATAATGCACACCGGCACACAGAAAGGTGAACTTTACCCTCACTTGGCCTGTCTTCCCTTTGATCTGCAGGTGGCAGCCTTGGCTATTGCAAGTGGCAACGGCTTGTTGCTCAAAGGAGGGAAGGAGGCCGCACACAGCAACCGCATCCTTCACCTCCTGACCCAGGAGGCCCTGTCCATCCATGGAGTCAAGGATGCCATCCAGCTGGTAAGTCATAGGGCCAGGTGACGTCTATGGAAATGTGTAGCAAGTATTAGGAAAATTGTAGCCAAGATGCTTCTACAGGCAAGCTTGATTAGAGAGGCCACAGGCTCTGTGAACCCAGCCGTTCTGCAGAGCCAGGTGGGTTTTCATTGACTTGGGACAGCTACCACCATGCAGACATATCCTGGCACTGCTGGTAACTCAGTGTCAACCAGACCTTCACTCTTTGTAAAAATTTAATTTTCTTTATTCCTGTTGGAGTGTGTGTGTGTGTGTGTGTGTGTGTGTGTGTGTGTGTGAGAGAGAGAGAGAGAGAGAGAGAGAGAGAGAGAGAACAACTTGATGGAGCCCCTTTTCCCCTCCCACCTTTACATGGGTCCCAGGAATTTTGGGCTCAGATCTCCGGGCTTGCATGGCAAGCATCTTTACCTGCTGAGCCATACATCACTGGTCACCAGACCCTCTCTAGGGCTGGGTTCCTCTCATTGGTGGAGTTTATTAGGGTAATCATTTCGAGGTAAAGAATTCACCAGTCTTTGATAGTTTAGATTTGACTTAGGTCACTTTAAGGAAGTTTGTCATCGTGTGGTATGGACAAATGAAACCTTGTTGCTGCCACTTTTTCTGTGGACACTGGCCTGGCCTGAGCTGCCAGATGAGTGTGATGGGAACAGCTGGAAGTCGTGCAAGCCACTCTCATCCTCTCATGTTCCCCGCTAGAACCCCGCAGGGAAGTGCTGTTCATTCCTAGGCCCCGTTCTAGACCGGGTAAAACCAGGTTCTGGTACAGAAATGCACCAGTCTGTGGTAGGGCTTAGATTTGATTTAAGCCATTTTTAGATCTTTCTTTTCCCATGGAAGGCCCCTCCCTCCAACATCTCGGGATTCCTCTCTCCCTGCTGGGAGGGCCTGCCTCATTGCTTGCTCAGGGAAGATTCCAGGCTTAGGAACTCAGCCAGCTCTAGCACAACCTGGCTGAAAGAGTTCCCTTCTTTCCTCCTTCCCTCCCTGCCAATGTGTACCATACTTACAGTAGTACACAGATCACACACAGACTTCTCTCTGACTCTGTCTGTGTGCATACACATGGCCTCGTGTCCCCAGCCCACCACAGGGCCCCTCCTGCCCTTCCTGTCCACTGTGCCCACCACACCGTAGGGTAACCACTTTCTTTGACTGTCACCGCATTCGGTTGCTCTGTCTGTCCCTGAACTCCAGTGGAGGATCCATAACGTGCTATTCTGTTCCGTGACTTTTGTTTATTATTAGGTTGTGTATTTTTGCATCCAGCAGTTCTTTCTGCTTTTTCATTACCATGTAGTAGTCCGTTTATAGCCACATACTCAGTTCATCTTTTTTGTTGGTAGGTATTTGGTCTTGTCAAGGTGTTAATTTCATGAAATAAAGAAGCTATGAATATTCTGGCACATGTACCTTTATATTTCTGTTGTAACATGACTAGATGGAAGACAGTGATAAGTTCAGAAAAGAAAATGCCTGGCATCTCTCTGTCCAACCCAGGTACTTGTGAGAGTACAGTCTGCCTCCCAGGATAGGTTTTCAGTGATGTCTTGGGAAGTGGAACCTCCTAATGAGACCCAGCATTTCCTGGGTTTGGTGACCCACCCACAACTCTGCCCCTCCCGAGCATCCTCTGCCCTGTGCTGGGGTGAGCTGCCCCACCATCCCTCTTCTGGGACTGAGCTCTCTGAAATGCAGAGCATGGGTCCCAGCACAGCCCACAGTCCTGTCGCTGTGGCCAGCGTTTGCTGGAAAGCGCTTCAGTTCCCACAGTCAGGAACTTGCTTTCAGAGTAAGTTTTCCCAGGGCTGGAGTGCAGACATTGGTCTGTAAAGAGGAAGCTGCTGTTTCTATATTTTGTGCAGCCAGAAAATGCCGTCTTCCTCTTTGGTTTTCTCCCTCTTCAGGTGAATACCAGAGAAGAAGTTGAGGATCTCTGCCGCCTTGACAAAATAATAGATCTGATCATTCCTCGTGGCTCCTCCCAGCTAGTCAGAGACATCCAGAAAGCTGCCAAGGGGATCCCAGTGATGGGCCACAGCGAAGGGATCTGCCACATGTATGTGGATTCCGAGGCCAGTGTGGACAAGGTCACCAGGCTCGGTGAGCTGGCCCGGGGCTCCTGGGGAGTGAGCGGGTCTGGTGATCGTGTGTTCAGGACTCACTCTTTGCTCTCCGTTCTCTTCAGTCAGGGACTCCAAGTGTGAGTATCCGGCTGCCTGTAATGCTTTGGAGACGTTGCTCATCCACCGCGATCTGCTGAGAACACCATTATTTGACCAGATCATTGATATGCTGAGAGTGGAACAGGTACAGTAGACCCGCAGCAAAGTGTAGAGCAGCTTCCGGGCCACTTAGGGACGGTGTGTGACCCTTGCACTGTGCGTGCTGTGCTGTGCTGGGCACAGAGGTGGCAGTCTGCTGGGTGGATGGAACCCATGTCCAGATGGCCACGTGGATCTCTGCTGCAAGGATACAAAGGTAACAGACCTTATACCACCCTACAGAGTGGATCTTTACAGCGGGGTTTCCTTTGGGTGGCAAAACTGTATATCCATCTAGGCTTTACCTTTATGTAACATTTTTTAAAAAATTGTGCAGAAATGGCTTTGGCTTTGTGGTGAGGGCTTTTTTTTAAAAAGGGCGGGGTATGATTTATTCTAGGTGCATGAGTGTTATGCTTGTATGTCTGTATACCACATGTGCCTGGCACCTCAAAAGGCCAGAAGAGGACATCAGAACCACTAGAGCTAGAGTTACAGACAGTTATGAGCTGCCATATAGTTGCTGGAAATTGAACCTGGGTCTTCTGGAAGAGTAACCAGTGCTCTTAACTGCTGAGCCATTTCTCTAGCCCCACAAGTGTTTTCAAGAGTAAAATTTATATGCATTCACATAAAAATTACACATATAACCACATTCATGTTGCAGATACACACACATGTGCATGCACACACATGTGCATGCATGCACATGTAAAAATTTTAAAACTTACACAAACCCACAAGAGGAAAGCAGATGCCTGGAATCTCTGTGTGAGCACAGCATTGTGTATCAGTCTAGTCTAGAGGAGAATAGGCTGTCGGTAGATCTGAGCACAGCACTGTGCATCAGTCTAGTCTAGAGTAGAATAGGCTGTCAGTAGAAGTGGGAAAATGTGACTTCCTCGTGGGACTCAGCGTTTTCCTCAAGGCTGTAACTAAAGAACCTGAAAACTGGCAAAGCAGCCGCTTCCTTAGTCACCCCATAGCCTGCTGCCATCTGGAACTCTTTGGCTTGGCTCACAGAAGGTTCATTCTGTCATGGTCGGGGAGTGGCTCATCACGGGAGCCAAGAAGCGGAGGAAAGAGGAACACAGCCTTCAAGGACATGTCTCCGGTGGTCTCCTTCCTCATGTAGGCCCACCTTCTGCCTTCCACCCCCTACCAATAATGCTATCCTACTACAGATCCATCAAGTTTAATCCAGTAGGCCAGAGTCCTCAGGATCTGGGTGTCTCTAAAAAGCCCATCACAGACACAGGCACAGGTGTACCTCACGAATCCCAATCATGATTGATTAGCAGCCAGAACTACCTAGCACCAGAAGTCACTGCACCCCACAGAGTAAACGGGAATCAGAACACTTGACTACTCGTGTTCAAACCCATCCACTAGAGACCATTTGATTGACACCTGCAGGTGCCAAATATCACAGTCACTGCCCAGGAGGAAAGCCATCCTTGGCTAGAACTGAGCGTCCTCCTTTTACTGTGGGCGAACCCTCAGCACCCCCGGCATCAGGATAAAGATTGCCTTCAGAGGCTTCAAACCAAGATGAGGCAATGTGTGTCCTGCACACAGCACATTTGTATGTCGGAACCAAATCCTCGGGGTGACCTGATCACAGATGGGGTTCTCCCGTCCTGCAGAAAGTACAGTTCCAATAAAGTCAAGCCACAGGCAAGACAGATAGAGCTTGTCATAGCTGGAGTCAAGACCTGAAGAAGTCAGGGCATATACCTAGTCTGTGTGGTCTCAGAGAACAAGGCCTGTGTGTAAGCAGACTGATGAAGTCCCTCAGGTCAGCCCAGGATCCTTATGTCCGTCTAACAGGAAGAGGATCAGTTTGAGAGCCTGGAGCTGGCTATGACAGGCCAAAATCACACAGGTAACTAGTTTGAGGTAGTCTTAAATACCAAGCCAGGGCTTCCCTGGGGTGTAGGGAATAAAGATACATCTGTGGAGCCTTCTTTCTTGTCATGAGTCCAGCGCAAGTTCCACTTTCATAGAGAATGGGAATTTCCTTTACTCAAAAGCCAGAAGTCAAGGGCTTCCGTGCCTCATACATTCAAAGGCTTTTCGTTGGAATCCCTGCCTCAGGTTGCTCAGGGCCCTGTTGCTGTAAAAGTGGCCAGCAAGCCCTGGCCTACCACGGAGCAGAGCGTGCTGGTGTGAGGAGAGGGAGGTCACTCTCCAGGCCCACGAGTAGCTCATCACGCAGGCCCTGCTGTTGGTTCCTACTGCTGCTGTAGTCTTTTGTTTCTGTACTGGATCTTTCTCTCTGACAGGTAAAAATTCACGCAGGCCCCAAGTTTGCCTCCTACCTGACCTTCAGCCCCTCAGAAGTGAAGTCACTCCGAATAGAGTATGGTGACCTGGAAGTGTGCATTGAAGTGGTGGACAGTGTCCAGGAAGCCATTGATCACATCCACAAATACGGCAGCTCCCACACAGATGTCATCGTCACAGAGAATGGTCAGTATGCAGGACTTCAGGCCAGCGGGGCAAGGTTTCTCTATGGTTGGTGCTGCTCTATTCATGCAGGAAAGCACACTCCAGACTGACCAAGAACAGTCCTGGCACTGGAGTGCTCTCTGATCTACCTGTGGTCCATCTCAGGGCCCCCATTGGCAAGACAGAGATGATTGGTACCACTTTAAAGATGGCTTCCCCGGGCTTCAGAAGCCTTGTCATTACCTGTGCAGCTGCCTACCAAGTAGTTCAACGCCAGACATTCTGTAATCTCAGAACCCAGATCTCAGGCAGGAGGATTGCCACAAGTTGGAGACCTGCCCGGATTACATAGTAAGACCTTGAGTACAAAACAGAAAAACAAGTTTACAGCTGAGGGAACTAGTACTAGGAGGCTAAGAGCAGAGCAGGACAGACATATACTCATTCATTTACTGCCCAAACAGTGTATCAGTGACATGCCAGGGTGTCTGGCTCCGAGGCCTTGTGGTGCAGGAAGCCATATGACCTATGACCCCTGAGAAGTTCATAGCACCAAGCAGCAGCCATCATTAACTGATCACTTACCATGAGGCACTGGGGTCAGGGCTCTCAGGCCAACTGGCTTCATCCTCCATACTCTGAGAGGCAGGTACTGTCCCCTTCTCCTGGGTTCAGAGATGGTCATACACCTTCTCAAGGCCACAGAGCTAATGTGTGTGGTCTTGGAGGTCAGACCTATGCAGTCTGTTCCAGCATGGAGGCATAACTACCTAGAGACCCTTTTCCAGTGGTCCCCAACCAGCTCGGACCATGGGATCTGGTATCCATATTTCCCTTCAGAGCTCTCCTGAGCCTGTGTGTTTAACATGTGAGGACAACATGTGCAGTCAGATCTGTCACCAGGGAGTGGCCAGAAGCGGGCGTGTTCTCCAGGGGTCGTCCTCACTTGGTTCCTCTTTCTTCCCCCCTGTAGAAAAAACAGCAGAGTTCTTCCTCCAGCACGTGGACAGCGCCTGCGTGTTCTGGAACGCTAGCACTCGCTTCTCTGACGGCTACCGCTTTGGACTGGGTAAGAAAGACAGGGAAAAGGGGCCCCCTGTGGCTCTCCCACCACAGGCTCTAATGGCACCTCCTCCAGTCGTGTGTGATCTAGATAAAGAACAGAGAATTAAGAATAGGCCCATTTACCCGCCTGCGTTGGCAGACCGTTCACCTGCTCCTGATTCCTTTTCCATAAATGGGGACATCTAGAGACAAGTCAGATAACTTGCCCAGAGTCACACAGCCAGTGTCAGACCGAATATGCACAAGCCCCGGGGCCCCCATTGCAATGCAGGCAGGAGCAACTTATCTTGGTTTACAAGCTATTGTGGTCCCTGGATAGCATGCCGTTGCAAATTTGAGAGATAGGAACTACACATAGAACCGAAGGGGCTGGTCTTGGCATCTACACAGAGCCTAAGCACCAACGTTCGGAACCAGCAAGGAGGTGGGAGGTGGGGGATTTAGCCCAAAGCATGTACTTAGAATGCACAGGACTCTGAGTTCACCGCTGGCACCAGCACACATGTGGTCATAGAAATAGACACCTGGTCCTTTCATCACTTAAAAGGCTATTCCGGGGGCCTGAGTTTCAAAGCACATCCTGCTTTCACAGAGGATGCGGGTTCTTTTCTCAGTACCCACATCAGATGACTTCCAACTGAAACTCCAATTCTGGGAGATCTGACGTTCTCTTCTGGCCTCCATAGGCACTGGCCCACATGTGGTGCACATATATATACATGCAAATTTACACATACAAAATAAAAATAAATGGATCTTTTAAAAATAAATACTACTTTGGCATAATGGCTCATACCCAAAGTCCTACCACCCAGGAGGCTGAGGCAGGATGATGAAAAATTCAAGACTTGCCTGGGCTATACCATAAGACTATATCTCAAAAGAGAGAGGGGGTGGGGAGAGAGAGTAAGGACTGTTTGGGGAGATGAACTCTATACTAGACATTGTTTTTGTTCACTTCAAAACATACCAGGGTAACAATTGAGATACTTAAACTGATGCAGATAGATCTTCTAAAACTGTCAGAATCCACCTGGATGAAGGGCAGTGGGAGAAGGGGCATTGTGATCTGTAGTGACAGAACACACTCACTTGGGTGAGGAACACCAGCTTGCTGGCCAGGGAGGATGGCCAGAAGGTAGCAAGGAGAGAAGATACTCGTTGTGGGCTCACGGGCAAGCAGGCAGCAGTGGCTGGGAAAGCTACACCTTTCTCCATGATTTTTTTTGTTTTGTTTTGCTTTTTAATAGGAGCTGAAGTAGGAATTAGTACATCACGAATCCATGCCCGGGGACCCGTAGGACTGGAAGGATTGCTAACTACTAAGTGGCTGCTTCGTGGACAAGACCACGTGGTCTCAGACTTCTCGGAGCACGGCAGCTTAAAGTATCTTCACGAGAACCTCCCTGTTCCCCAGAGAAACTTCAGCTGAGAGGAGCCAGGCCATCAGGACTGCTGTGCAGACTGTCACAGTTGGGCTCCTCAAGGATCTGCAGAGAGAACCTCATCCCCACCTCTTAGAAGGGTCTGCCTTCCGGAAAGTTCTCCTATGCTTCTGGCTCAACTCAGCATTTCCTGTCTTAGCTAATGTTCACATTCCATCCCAGCTTCTCGTATGTGTCTGTTTCTGTTACTGAGGTTGACCGTAGGGTCTCGAACGTGCTAGGCAAAGGCTCTACCACCAGCCTGGCTCTCTAGACACACAGTCCAGTCTTTAGGAAGAGAACCATTCTTGCAGGTGGAGACTGGGCTTTCCCCCATCCCATCCCCCCAGAAACTAAGGGAGAGCCATAGCTTAGCATCTCACATCAATGACAAGGAAGTCCTGGCTGCTTGTATTACCTCAGTGAGGTAAGATCTCCTAGCATTAGACCAGGACCAACCCCGCCATCCTCAGAATCTCCACGTGTAATTTTATTTCTTTTATACATGCTCATCTTCGGAAGGGGAGATTGGGAATCTTTAAGGAGAGGCAACTCTTTAAAACCTTAAACATTTTCACCGGAAACGGTGCCTAAAATGGACTAACCTACATCCCTGGGAAGGTTGGCCTTCATGAATTTAAGGGTGCGCATCCCAGACAGCTGCAGTCTGTGTCTGGCCAGGGACACGTGATACCTTTGATGTAGTTGGAATCTGAGCATCACACTGGAGGTTTGAATCTCAAGATGTTCCTGCAAGTGGGAGGAAGAGCTACAATTATGCCTGACCTTTTTATATGAATTATTTTGTCATCCTGTTCTTGACCTCCAGAACAAAGATTAGAGGATTATTTTAATACTTTGGATTCTTTCCCCTTTTTTGAGAAATTAAATTCTTATAAAAGCCCGTGCGCACGTTTCAAACTTTTCTCCCTTATTTGTCCTCACCCTCGCCTGTCCTCTCCCTGCGTGGTGACCCTCCTCCCCTGCCTGCTCTCAGTATGCTGTTCTCTGGAAGTTAGCTGGGGCCGGTGTGTGTGTGTGTGTGTGTGTGTGTGTGTGTGTGCAGTTTCCACGGAAGTGGTGGCAGGAAGCCCTCCAGGGAGGGACTCGGGCCTCGAGAGGAGAAGAAAACAGGATAGAGGGCATGAAGAACTTAGAGGCTACTTAAATGATGATCTGATGTCTGGGGTGTGCACGACATGTCGTCCCCACAGCATCCACCCCACCATGACACTGCCCACGTCCTTGGTTCACGGTAGCTGTAACTAAGTTTATGCTCCTGACCTGTGAATTTATAATCTCCTCACTCCCTCCCCTTTAGCCTTGCACTTAGTCTCTGGTATTCTATAGTCTGCATTTCAAAGACATCTTGTTTCTCGAGAGCCCCCAAAAGAAGCCATTATTCACTGACATGCTGCTTCTGACCCTCAGAGTAGTTTTATGGGCATAAGAATCACAGTCGTAGAGATCATATTCCCAGTCTGGCTCCAAGCTCTACCTCTCAGCCAGACCCTTACATGGTCTGGCAAGTCACCCAGCCTGCCCTGCCCCATGAAGGGGGAGTTCTGACATAGCTTGCCTGAAAAGGCAATAAGCAAGGTCCAGCTGGAAAGACAACCAGCTCCCACCAGACAGCAGATGCCCCAGGAGTCTGAAGTAGCAGCCCCAAAAGAGATGAGCCCTGGGGGAGTCACTGATAACAAAGGCCGGGACATGGGCTCTGGGGGAGATGGGCTCTGGGAGTGATTAGTGGCAGAGCTCCAGCATGGGGATGAAACCAGCAAGTCTGAGAGCAGTGACTGCTGACTTAGGGCAGGTTATAACACTTGAAGAAAACAAGTCCTAGCCGTGGTGTTGGTATCATCTCTCCTGAAGATGCCATTTTTACAGCATGGGACAGGGATGGGGTATGATCTAGAAAAGGCAGGTGAGCTTAGTCAACAAGGTCATTTCCCGTAAACTTGCCAATTTCCACAGACACTGGGTCACCAGCACCCTCTCCTCCATCCAAAGTGAAGAAACCTAAAGGGGACTAGGAGGCGGCCATGGTCTTGAAAAACACTTGGGTGACCAAGTGTTTACTAGGTTGACCTATGGGAAGGAATCTCTTATTCTGAGGCTACTCCTGAGGTCCTGCCTCCTACCAACTCCTAACCACACATGCCACAAAATGACAAGCCAGCCCCGAGTCTCCCAGTTTCCACTAAGAGCAAAAGAAAAAAAGTCCCTCTGGCATATATAAGTGCATGATCTTACTCAAGCGGCAGTTGTAGGTTCTCTGTGATTACATCCCGTGGCAACAGTATGGGACATACCAACTTACTGGATACGCACAAGGACTGCGTGGGGAGAGGAATATCTGCCCTCCATCCATTACTTGACAAACCTGTCTCTCCCTGGCCCTGTCACGAGCCTGTCAGTTGGCATGGTTCAAAGTGGGGCACTACTTCCCTTCGTCTACAACTGGCATTCACATGATTCAGGGCTCATTAATCCCAACACTCTGCTGGGCATGTGGTTTAAATTTGACCAAATAGCATGTTGGTGGAATTTTTATGCAGTTATTAGGAAAAGCAAGCGCTAGTCTCCTGGGGCCATAAAGTCTATTAAAGCTGATTGTGTCCAGTCTGCCTACTGTGTGGGGAGAAGATGTGTAAAAGTCATACAAGAAAAAGGAGGAGGAGCCAGAGGCTGTGTAGTTAGCCTGGCTCCTCCCACCTGGGTCTGAAACGTACCACCAGACCCAACTCAGTAATTCAGTTTTCTGCTTAAACCAGTTTGAGCTGTGCAAAAGGACTGGTCCCCTGGAACAATACCTGCAGGATCTCCATGACTCTGGTGGCCATGGGATATCCCAGAGGAGTTCCGGTGAGGATCCAGTGATGATGGTGTGCCAGAAACCAGAGGCCTTGAACCAGAGCAGCGACTCATGGCAATGAATGTTTGCTAGTAAAGCTGATTGGACACACGGCTCCCAGTGCCACCAGGACAAATGAAGAGGTGTTACAAAGGCGGGAAAGAGGAAAAGTGAAGAAGGTTTTTTTGTTTGGGTGTTTTGTTTGTTTGTTTAGTTTTGTTCTTAGTTTTGTTTGTTTCTTTGCTTGCTTTATTTTGATTAAGTTAGATTTTTTTAATTTTCTTTTGGGGGAGTGCTGCAAGGGTAATGGATGGGAGGATATGGGGGACTGGGAGATGAGCTGAATTAGGGTGCATGATGTGAAATTCCCAAAGAATCAATAAAGAAATTTTGTTTAATAAAAAAGTTTTAGTTGGCTTCTTATTTCTTTCGAATTGGAAGACTGGATGATATAAACTGGATTCAGATCTCTGCTCTGCCACTTGGAAAATGAGTGGCCTGGTCAACACGTATTGCTTCTCTCTTCTCGGACTATTGCTGTGTCTGCTGCATAGATAATAAGGTCTGTAGTTGGCACAGCTGAGGAGGGAGAGATGGTCACTTGCTGTGAGTCCTCATGGGCTCAGTGTTGTTCACAAACTCCAGAAGCTTCTCGTTACTGATGAGGCTATGTTCAAGAGTCAGGTTTTCCTATCCTTGCTACATCTGCTCCCCGGAAGGCCAGACTTGTCCTCCCCAGGAACAGTGAGGTGCAGAGCCCAGTCTGACCAGCCATTTAAGCACCTGGCCAATGTGAGCACCTGTCATCAAGAAGGGCATGAAGCGACAGAGATTTGATTTTGAACCTGAAGTGTCCAGGAGACACACACTGGAGTCTCTAGTCATCACTGAATTTATGGGCTTCAAATACCTTTAAACTGCCCCAAAGATGGACCAGCTAAAACCGCAGTGAAACCAGGAACCAAGCCCTCCCCAAGAGCTGATTCCTGAACCTTGCACTTCCCCAGCTCCAGACTATTAGAAATAAATTGCTGTTCGTCCAGCCACCTAGTCTCTAGTGGTCTGTTATGGCAGTCTAAACAGTGTGGGGAAAGGGAATTGTCTTGGAGGCCTTGGGTTTAGAAAGGACTCCTATGGGGTCCGTGGGTAAGAATGTTTGCTGTGCTACATGAATGGCTGAGTTTGGGCCACCAGAATCACCTTTAAGACCCGGATGTACCCACATATGCCTGTATTCCTGGCGCTATGTGGGCACAGGCAGAGCTTGCTGGGGGCGGGATGGGGGCAGGTGGGGAGGAGGTTGCAATTAACCTCAGAGGAAAAGCTCTCACTGCCTCTGAGCCACCTGGCCCCGGGATGTTGCTCACACTAGGGGGCAGTCTAGCCCCATGGGTCTGAGCAAGTCTGCGTTACTTCAGCCAACCGATCAGCTCTCATTCCCATTCTGTTCTCCTAGGAACCACTAAACTGCACCTGGAGGCCCACTCTCCTATAGAGTAAGGACATGGACTTTTTAAAACTTTTATCCTTACTTGCTGTTTAACCAAGGGAAAGTCTATAACATTTCTGAACTCCTGAAATACTGATCCAATTTTTGAGATCAATACTGATCTCAAAAAAAACTGATAAATGAGTTTTTTGAGATCCTCTATGAGGCACGCAACATCATGTTCAGCACATGGAAGACCGGTTTCATGTTAACTTCTAAATGTGTACTTCTAAAGAATAGATTTTCCGCCGGGCGACGGTGGCGCACGCCTTTAATCCCAGCACTCGGGAGGCAGAGGCAGGAGGATCTCTGTGAGTTCGAGACCAGCCTGGTCTACAGAGCTAGTGCCAGGACAGGCTCCAAAGCCACAGAGAAACCCTGTCTTGAAAAACCAAAAAAAAAAAAAAAAAAAAAAAAGAATAGATTTTCCTTAGCCCTGGACATAACCTCCGAGCATCCCTTCCTAAGAGGTAATACCGTTCTTTGGACATAGCTACTGTGTTTTAGGTGGACATGGCTACTATGTTTCAACAGGACCCTTATAGATGATACTGCAATAATCTGAGAGAATTGCTATCTTTGTTTTATAAACATAGAAAGTGAGGGTTGGAAAGGTTGATAAGCATCTCAAGGTCACTTGGGAACCAATTGTTGAACCTGGATCTAAACAAGGGACAGTAGGCTTCAGAGCTCTCAACCTCCACTGAACTGCAGCTAAGAGTTTCCCCAGAAGTTTCTTGTGCCCTAGCTTCGAGGTGCATCCTAAGGCTGAAGGAGGTCACCATAGCCACTAACTGGACCCCCTTTCAAGTAACCAGATCCTCATTTCTGCTCCAGCTTTGCAAGAGGAGCTGCTGGTCTGGAAACTCTTCCACACCTGTCCTGGGAGGGCGCCAACTGCGTCTCAATTATTTAGGGAGTCTCTGGACACTTGATACAGACAGCAGGTGTGGATGCTTTGCTGACTTTCTGCAACATGCCTTTACTTACCCCTGATGAAGCGGGTGGCGTTCTTCCACAATCTGTGGGTGTGTCTGGCTCTTCCTTCATGCTTCCATTTTGGAAGACCTGGACCAATTTCCCCGCAAACATCAAGTTGCACCTGCTGGCACAGATAAGGACCCTAACTAGCAAATGGAAGACTCATTTTTTTTTTCTGTTAACACTTTTCTTTTCCCTGAGCCTAAATTACACAAGTCAAACCCAAAGATTGAATTTACACAAATGAAAAAAAAGTTAGATTTCCATACTGTAGATTTCAACTAGGAGAATGCTGAGGTGGGGGTCATATGCTTAGAAAAGGGACTGGAAGGAAATATGAATAGAAAGGTGGCAAATGGCCCATAGTTCTTAGGCCCCTACACATGATGGATTAGATGCAGTCACCAGGGTCATGCACGGCCCTCATCTGGGCACTCACATACCCCCAGACCTGAATCCTTCATTCTCACTTCCTTTCAGGTTTATTATTGTGTGTGCGTGTGTGTATGTGTGTGTGTGTGTGTGCGTGTGTGTATGCATGTGTGTGTGTGTGCATGTGTGGGGGGGGGGTCATTGTGCTGCTTGAGGTTGATCCCTCAGAAAGATCCGTCTTCAGATTTCTTCTTGATCCTCACTCTCAGCCTGTGACTGAACTGTCACCACTACCTTTCCTTGCTCCCCAGCCGCTTTTTAAAGCACAACCAAATGAATCCACTGAGTTCTAATCACAGACCTCCTTACAATGTAATAAGTAATCATTAAGCATCTTGTTTTGGAAGAATACCACACAGCTGAGTTTTGTCAACTTGTCAAAAACTAGAGTTACTCAGGAAAGGGGAATCGCAGTTGAGGAATCGCCTCCATCAGACGAGTCTATGGGGACATTTTTTGCTTGCTGGTAGATGTGGTAGTACCATTCCCAGGTAAATGGGCCTGGGCTGTATAAGAAAGTAGGTGAGCAAGCCAGTAAGCAGCATCCCTGTGATCTCTGGCTCAGTTCCTGCCTCGAGTCCCTGCCCTGACTTCCCTCAGTGACGGAGTGTGACCCGAGAGTTATAACATGACATAACCCTTTCCTTCCCAAGTTGGCTTTGATCATGGTGTTTATGACAGCAACCAAGAGCAAACTAGAATAAGTATGTATTGGCACTGGGAAGAAGCTTATTATAAAATGTCCATGGGAAACTAGACTAGAAATGACACTTCTCAGGTCAGCAAGATGGCTCAACAAGTAAAGGCACTTGCCAGTCAACCAAGCCTGACGATCTGCGTTTGCTCCCCAGAACCCACACCATAGCAGGAGAGAACTGACTCCCACACATTATCCTCTGACTTCATTCGTGAAGTAGCACGAGCCCCACTGCCCCACACAAAGAAACATTTAAAAACTTATAGTATTTCTCAAGTGTATATAGTTGTCTAGAAATGCTGAAAGAAAATATATCAAAATGTTCCTGAGAGCCGGGCGATGGTGGCGCACGCCTTTAATCCCAGCACTAGGGAGGCAGAGGCAGGCGGATCTCTGTGAGTTCGAGACCAGCCTGGTCTACAGAGCTAGTTCCAGGACAGGCTCCAAAGCCACAGAGAAACCCTGTCTCGAAAAACCAAAAAAAAAAAAAAAAGT
>NW_026067893.1:19154778-19307231 GCF_014885135.2 Alexandromys fortis
ATCTCTGTGAGTTCAATCAAGGTCAGCCTGGTCTACAGCGAGAGTGCCAGGACAGGCACCAAAGCTACAGAGAAACCAAGTTTCTAAAAACAAAACAAAACAACAACAACAACAAAAAGAAAGCAGGGCTTGGAGGTATCTGGAGACATAACAAGTAAGGGCCAAGTCCAGACTGTGGCCCAAAGCAACCCTGAAGAAGTGCTGGGCCTCAGAGACTAAATTGGACTTCTGAGGTTCCTTCCAGTCCAGGCTCTGTCACTGCCCTGTGCTGGTTCCACCCAGCGCTCCTAAGTCTCTGAAGACCATTGGAGGGAGTGTTCTGCTTCTGCTCCACCTGTATCTATCTTAGGGCTATATTGCTGTGATGAAACACCATGACCGAGTCAGCTTGGAGAGGAAAGGGTTTATTTAAAGGCTTACACTTCCACATCTAGTCCATCCCCGAGGAAAGTCAGGGTAGGAACTCAAGTGGGGCAGGAACCTGAAGGCAGGAGCTGATGCAGAGGACGTGGAGAGGTGCTGCTTACTGGCTTGCTCATCATAGCTTGCTCAACCTGTCTTCTTATAGAGCCCAGGTTCGCTAGCCCAGGATTGGCCCCATATACAATGGGCTGGGTCCTCCCGCATCAATCACTAATTAAGCAAATGCCCAACAGGTTTGCCTACAGTCAGATTTAAAGAGGCATTTTCTCAATGAGGCTCCCTCCTTTCTAGCTTGTGAAGAGCCGACACAAATCTATCACAGTTTCAGCTTGCACTCTCCGGATCCCTCATGAGGCCACATCTTGGATTCTGTTTGCAGATTCTGTTTCACTGTAGACAATTAGACGGTAAATAATTGAAGAGAACGGAAACTGGCAAAGTGGTGTGTGAGGTCCAAATAGCTCCCCCGTTTATTCTCTGGTGTAAACTCAGGGCTCATCTGCAAGCCAGGAGGCCTGAGCGGAGGTGAGATGTACAAACGCAAGAACCTCCTGTCTTCCCTCCCATCTTTGGATGCCACGTGGGGAACTCACTTTCCTGGTTTGGTTAAAGTTGGAAACAGCCTGGCTCAGGCAGATGTTCAGGTGACATCTTAGACATATCTGAAGCTCCTCCCTCTTAGGGTTGTGTGACCCAAATCCAGAAGCTCCAATTTCTCCTTCCTCCAGGACCCATTATCTAATAAAGCCGAGGCCTCCGACCTTCTCCATCCATGCTCTCTCTTCCTCCGTGGTGAGGGAGGTACCTTTCCACAGACCCTGCTAGACGTGTCTGTCACTATGGCAGCAGTCTTAGTTAAGACTCTGAACTCAGGTAACATAAACCGCCTCCACATAGCTTAAGAAGAAAAGGATCTGGATACAGGGGTGGGGGTGCCAGGTGTCCACAGAGCCCAACGGTGGAGATGGATTATGATGCTCCAGCCTCTAAACACCTGAACTCAGCTCAGGGAAATGTAGTTCAAGTCCTCAAATCACAGAAAAAGCAAGGGACAAGAATCAGGGCTCCAAACCTACCCCCACCTCACCCCCTCTCCAGAGTGAGGGCTTCATTTCTCTAGCCCTTCCTTGGTCAACTTCTTCCAGACTTTCCCCTCAACTTTGTAACACTTCCTCCCCACTGCAAGAATAAGAAGGCTCTTTCTCCCGTCTTTCCCCATTTCAGTTTAAAAAGATCCTAACTTGTCTACTTGGGTCATCGGTTCTCACTGTAATGGGTATAAGGAGATGTTGTCGTATGATCTGGGCTGACAGTCACATTTGTGTGACCTTACCATGGTTAAATATTAAAAGAGCTATGTGGAATCTCCTCTTCTGCATATGAAGTGTATGCTGCTAAAGTGCCTAGTAAAACTAGGTTTGGTATAACAATAAAAATCATATATNACAGGGGTTTCTCTGTAGCTTTGGAGCCTGTCCTGGAACTAGCTTTTGTAGCTCTTGTAGACCAGGCTGACCTCGAACTCTCAGAGATCCGCCTACCTCTGCCTTCCAAGTGCTGGGATTAAAAGCATGCGCCACCACCGCCCGGCTAACAATCCACAGAGAGCTCTGACAGCGATGAGGTCTAGAGGACTAAAACTTTGAGAGAAATGAGCCCTTTCTGAAATGAACTGGTCCTGACCGACAATTTTGTATCCTGTTTTGTTTTGTTTTGTTTCTTCCAAACCCAGGTAAGAGTTGAGGTCACAGAATGTCCCCAGTGTGAAGTCATTCCTGGGACAAAGAGAACATAGTAGAGTTTGATGGACAGTTTGCCCCAGGAAGCATCTACTTTGATGAGTCTGATGGAGTCTGATGGAGCAGCAGAAGCCTGGATCTAATGGCAGGATACATTTCCCATGGGCTTATAGTATTTGAGAAACAAAGTCCTAATGGAAAGAGGAGGCCTGCATCAAACACAAGATGGGTGTGCCTCTCAAGATGCTTGCCAAACTTGGGAGTAAGCCACCAAACAGCTTGCTTAGCTCAAGTTCCTAAGAACAGAATGGAATCTTCCACAGGCTTTCAGGAGTGAGAAGACAAGAGACTTGCCAGGCTGTCAGTCCAAAGCTTAAGAGGGCTTCATCAAACCATCAGAAAGACTCAGAGATGCACCGGGATGAAGAGAATTGGAAATTGGTCCAACCCAATGGACTGTGTAGCCAGACGGACACAATCAGCCCCTCACCACTTCTGCTAGCAGAAGAAAAGAAACGTCAATCGGTACCTGCTGCCTCTGGTCTCTTCTGTAATCAGAGTTGGTTAAAAAGCAGGAACATTACCTAATAATCAAGGAAAAAAAGCAACCATGAAAGCAGACCCACAAACGGTTCTAATATTTGAGTTAGCAGAGAAGGATTTTATAACAGAGTAAAAAAAATAAAAGAAAAGAAACACATTAGGTTAAAAGAGCATGTCAAGACAATTGGAGGGGGCTGGAGAGATGGCTCAGTGGTTAAGAGCATTGCCTGCTCTTCCAAAGGTCCTGAGTTAGATTCCCAGCAACCACATGGTGGTTCACAACCATCTGTAATGAGGTCTGGTGCTCTCTTATGGCCTGCAGACATACACACAGACAGAATATTGTATGCATAATAAATAAATATAAAAAAGACAATTGGAATCTAGGAAATAGAATCAAATAAGCATCAAAAATTGGAAAAGGTAATCTGAAATTAAAAACTCATTAAATGAAATATTTGCATACCAATGTATCTGTTCACACAAGCCTCCTGAGTTCCTGAGCCACATTCTGACCCACACTGGGACACTGGGATGTCTCCATGACCAACAACTAGGGAGCTGACAGCCAGGGTCTCTAGCAGCCCACCCTCTCATGGCAGCCAGGGTCTCTTCTGGGACCTATAGCTAGGTCTACAGCAGTACTTTCCCAGCTGCTAAATTTTACTGTCACCTTTTGGAAACCCCCACCAGATCAAAGTGACTGAAGCCACTCAGAAGGGATTTCCTTAAAAGGTACACTCTCAGAAGAGGAAGAGCATTTGCATGTGGAAAGAGATGTGTGTTCCTTGGTGAATCCCAGGCAGAAAGCCAGAAATCTAGGGCTGGAGCCTGCTGTTTGCTGAGTTAATATCTCTCTGTCTCATTTCCACCGTGATTAAGGGACTTAAGTGCACCATGAAGGAAGAGGTTAAGTGGGATGTTGGATGGCTAGACAATTTTGTTATGTTGTTTAGTCTCCCGTGTCTGGCTGTGTGGTTGTCCCCACGGTAATTCTTCCCAGGAAACTCATAGCAACCTTGAGGATATGTGTTCCTCAGTGACAAAACATAGAGGACACTCTTCTCGACTGCCATGCTTTGAAAAATGGTAAAGAATCAATCTAATATATATATTTTATATAATTTAATATAATCTAATATATATAATTTGGTGGGAGAGGGGAGACAGGATCTCATGGAGCCTAGGCTGGCCTTGAACTGGCTACGTAGCCAAAGATGACTTGGAATTTCTGATCCTCCTGTCTCCACTTCTGGGTTATGTGGTGCTAGAGATCAAACCCGGACAAAGCTCTGCCAAATGAGCTACACCTCCAGTTCTCAATCCATTAACTGGAAAAGGTAAATACAGAAAAAGGAGCAATAGTTATTCTGCCCTTCCTTTCTTATCTGTGTGTAAGATAAACAGGAAGTTAATGAAGGTTTATAGACATATTCCAACTGAGAAATGAGGTTACATTTCATTCAGAGCATTTTGCTGCTCTGAATGAAATAATGTATCTAGATAATCAATAGTTTCCAACAGCTTTAGAGAAATACAGAAATCTACCTATGCTATTGCTGAGCATTTGAACCTGGACCTCATCCAACTTTTGGCTTCACTGCCAGTTTGTATGGGATACAAGCGACCCTGTTTCTTCAACAAGTAAATCAAAAGTAGTTGAGAGTAGAATAGGGTTCTAGATTAGTCAAACTAATATGGGATTCTAGAGTAATCAAACTATAGTAGGGCTCTAGATTAATTGAAAAAGTATACATATCACACAGTAGTGAAACTTAGACCTTAATTTAAGCAAATTATTTTAAAAACCATTTTATGGCAAATCAGGAAAATTTGAACACTTGAATCCACAGTGAATTAATTTGAGAATGCATCATAGATTTTTAGATGAGATAATGACATTGCAGTTGTATAGTATTCACCAAGTGTTTGTCTTTTAAGATGGTACCTTAAACTGGGCATAATGGCACATACTGATAATCTCAACATTCTAGTGGCTGAGGCAATAGAATATGGTGATATGTTATTTGTATAATAAATAAATAAAGCTTGCCTGAAGATCAGAGTGTGGCGCTAAGCCACTAGTTAACCATAGAGGCCAGGCAGTGGTGGCATACACCCTTAATCCCAGCATTTGGGAGGTAGAGGCAGACAGATCTCTTTGAGTTCGAGTCACCCTGGGCTACATGAGACTGAATCCGTCTGAAAGAGGTGGCTCACACCTTTAATTCCATCAGTACGAAGGAGAAGTTATAAGTCTGGGCAGAGAGAGGAATATAAGGCAGGAGGAAACAGGAGCTCAGGATTCAATCTGAAGTTTGTAGAGACAGCATTCATTCTGAGGACTTGTAGAGACAGGATATTCCATTTGGTCTGAGGATTTCGAAGAGGTTAGAACTAATGGCTTGAGACCAGCCTGGTCTACAGAGCTAGTTACAGGACAGGCTCCAAAGCCACAGAGAAACCCTGTCTCGAAAAACCATAAGAGAGAGAGAGAGAGAGAGAGAGAGAGAGAGAGAGAGAGAGAGAGAACTAATGGCTGGCTGCTCTGCTTCTCTGATTTTCAGATTTCACCCCCCCTAATATCTGACTCTGGGCTTTTATTATTAACACTAATTAAAAATCACACTACAGATTATGAGTTCAAGGCCATCGTGAGCTATATAGTAACTGCGCGTCAAAAACCAACCAAGCAACAGCAACAAAAAAAGGGTACATTGAAATATCTGTAGTTGAAATGATAGAATTTCTGAAACTTGCCTCAAAATAATTTGCAAGGAGGTTTAGGGTCAGTTAGTGGAAGTACAGAAAAGCTACAGTGACCTTTGGGGAAGATTCTTCAGGGTGGGTGATGGGAATAGAAAATCAATTGTATGTTCTTTCTACATCTGTGTGTTTGGACCCCAGCAAGTACATCATTAACCGTATGTACAAGGAGGTACATGCTGTGGATACAGGAGCCACAACACCATACCAGCTCTAGAGAGACTTCAGTCTCTTCCTAACTAAAAATAAGGAGGGGGGGGAGAATCTCTTGTGACAGGGTTTCATGTGTAATCTAGGCTGGCCATGAACTTAAATCCTCTACTTCAGCCTCCTGAGTGCTGGTATTGCAGGTGTGCACCACCTCACACTTACTGCATTTGCTTCATTAGGTTTTTTTTTCCCCTCTTGCATTCCATACCCAATGGATCACTGGATAAGTGCCTTTGGTTTGTGATGATTTAAAAGTATTCTATCCCATGGACTGGAAAGATGGTTCCAAAGTTAAGAGCATTGGCTGCTCTTCCAGAAGGCCCAGGCTTGATTCTTAGCACCTACGTGGTTTCTTATAATCACCTGTAACTCTAGTTCCAGGGGGCCTGATAACCTCTTCTGGCCTCCTCTGGCACCAGGCATGCATTTGGTGCATAGACATACATGCAGGCAAAACATTCATGCACATAATAATAATAATAATAATAATAATAACAAAAAGGTTGTGAAATATTTAGCTATATAAATATATTACATTTGTTTGTGCTGTGGAATATTTAACTGTGTAAAGGTGTGTTACATTTGTTTCTGCTGCATTTGTGTAATTGTGAACAGATATATTGCTGTTTCACCTTGTCTGCCTAAGGCGCCTGATTGGTCTAATAAAGAGCTGAATGGCCAATAGCTAGGCAGAATAGAGGTGGGGCTGACAGGCAGAGAGAATAAATAGGAGGAGAGATCTAGTCTTGAATGAGAGTAAAGAAAAAACAGGGGAGAGAGGGAGATGCCCAGGGCCAGGACAGACAGCTGCCAGCCTGCAGGCACAGAATAGGACATACAGAAAGAAAAGTAAAAAACCCTGAGGCAAAAGGTAGATAAAGAAAAACAGGATAATTTAAGTTAAAGGGGGAAAAAAAAAAACAAACAGCTAGCCAGAAACGAGCCTAAGCTAGACTGAGCATTCATAACTAATAAGAAATTTTTGTGTCAGGATTTGGGAACTGGCTGGTGGCCCAACAGCAAAAGCCTGCCAATAATAATAATAATAATAACAATAATAATAATAATAAACACTCACAGTGTGGATATTCCAGACATTTAGTCTTTTATGGACCCTTAAAGGAAGTCTTGATGAGGAGTTCCCCAAAGGGCCCAACTTTCAAACTTTACAGAGGTGGAAGCTGAGCCCAGCAGAAGCCGCCCAGCTGTTTGGTCGCCAAGGTCATGTGCTAGCAATGGTGGAACAGAAGCCTCACTCTTCTGGGCCAGCTTCACTGCTTTTCCAGAAGAGCTTCACTGGTGGAGCGCAGAGGGGATCTGGAGAGTACAGATGGTCTTGGGTTTTGTGCTGGAGAAACAGCCACTCTACTAGACTGTCACCTTCCGTTCTTAAAGCCGAGCGACGCCAGCTCCTTCAACTTTTTCTCGTAGATTTTGTTTACTTACCACCTTCTGAGGTTAGTTCAAAGCTGTCTCACACATAGCTGCTGAGTCTAAAGTTTCTGTTTATGACGGGTGGCAGAACCTGTGTTTTCCTCTCTCCAGTTAAGAAGAGTGTGATGGGGCCTGAAGGAAGAGACGCATAGTCATACCTAGCTTGCACGGGGCCGGTTGACCAGTTATCCATTAATTGAGGTCAGCACAAAACAAGAGCAAGCATATAATAGAAGTAGGCAAGGAATCAGTAGAGGTGGACCTGGAGTGTCTCCGCAAAGCCTGTATATGAAAGGTTTGGTCCCTTTCTTGGCACTATAGGGGGCTGGAAAACCTTTCGGAGGGGAGGCCTCATGAAAGACTGTTTAGTGTGTTCGTGGTGCATCTACCAACGGGAATCATAAAGCCCTCATGCCATCCTCTTCTCTTCCATTCCCACCATAAGAAGAGCAGTTTTGCTATTCTATGTGTTCTGTCATATGCTTCCCTCTTACCAGAGGCTTGCAAGAATCTGCCTGTGCAACAAAGACTGAAGCCTCCCAAATCGGGTTGAAATGACCTTTTTCGTTGCCCTAACATGTATTATCTCGGCTGTTTAATACAGTAGCAACAAGCCAAGGAATACAGGAACTTTAGAGTTCATCAACTTTGTATCAGGCACAGGTTGGTGTTTTGGGAAATGACTGTGTGTGTTCATTACTTGCCCTGGAATCTTATCAGTGTGGTGTTCTCCCTGTCAATGTTTTACCAGCAGTGTCTTCTTCCAACAGTGCTTCCTGTCAGAGCGGCAGAAGCCGGCCCAGGCTCCTCCCCAGCCTCCCGACAAACTGTCAATACAGAACAAACAGTACTCCTTGGATGTCAAGGTTCCCACATGCAAATCTGAAATCTTTCAATTATTTTCAGATTTATTTGTTTTATTTTATGAGGACAAATGTTTTGCCGGCATGCAAAGGTGTTCACCACAAGTGTGCCTGCTGTCCGGAGAAGTCAGAAAAGAGCTCTGGATCCCCCAGAACTGGAGCTATGGATGGTTGTGAGCCACCACGTGGATGCTGGGAATCAAACCCAGGTCTTCTGCAAGAGCAGCAAGTACTTTTGACCACTGACTTAAAGCTCCAGTCCAGGACTGGACTCTTTAAAAGCCCTTTTAGATAGTTCTGGGATCAGGTCTTATCTCTGCTGGAAATGGTTTGGTTTCCTTCCTGGATTTTCTTCAAGGGGCGGGGACGGTGGAAACAAGTTCTGATTTGCCCAAAGCGGAACAGGAACCAGCGTTCAGAGTGGATTAGGAGGACAGGGAGCAGCAATCTGCAGGAAAGCTTCCATGCAAAAGGTAGACCGAGTTTCAGCTATCTCAGCTTCCAGTGCTGTTTTTATAAATTACAAGATCTAAAGCCCAACTTTGCTGTTGCTATACCCAGGGATCCCCTAGAGCTACACTGCAACGTCTCCATTTAAAAACTAAGTGTGAGGGTTAGGTGTCCCATGAAAGTCTCCCAATACAGGATGCTCCTTCATCCCCAGGCTGGCTGCCTGGCTTTGATCCTTTCTTCTGCTCCTTCTCCAACCTGCAGGAAAGCTACTCTGTTTTCCTTCTCTTCAGTGCTCCGGTATCGTCTAGAAACCCAAAACTAGTAAACTCAATGATGTATCATAGCTAAAAAGGTATGTAGAAGACAGCTCCCTCCAGTTGGATAAAGACGAATTATCCCAAAACCTAGTTGAGGGTTCAGTGTGGGGAGCCACAGTTAACAGTAAACTATCAGAGGAATTTTTGTCACAGCGAATGACATGACAGATAGCTCCTTTTGTATCGGGGATCTAACATGAGGGGAGGGAAGCTTCAAGGAGGGCATGAAGGACCATGGCTGATGGCCTGTTTTCCACGCTGACTTCTAACTTCCCTTTGTCCTCATGGTTACCTACCCAGTCTATGGCAAAGAGCAGATGCAAAAATAGTCACAGTTTAAGACGCCTCAGAGGAAAGAGACGTAGCACTTATTGCTCTCACTGTTTTTTTTTTTTTTTCTTTCTATCTGGAGCTAAGGTAGGAGCCAGAATAGACAACAACAACATATCTTACTGACTCAACTTTCCATACTTAAAAGAAAGATGTGCAAAACAATAACCAAGTGAGATTGAGCAAAAAGAGGAGTAAATGAGAAAGGGAGAATGGATAAGGGTGACCCGTGGAGGGAGGAGTTAGGAGGTGGAAGAGACTGGGCGGATCCTAAGGGGAGGAGTCTGGTTGAGAAAATGGGAAGAAACAATAGCCAGGAGGGCATTATCACGCCTGAAGAAATGAGGAGGTTCTGAGCTGGAACTGGATTTGGTATATCAATCCCTGACTTCTACAACTTGGCTCCAATGACAGCCCTGAGCCGCTGAGCTATCTGCTCATCAGCAATGGAAAGTTCCCCTAAAGCCTCCTTAGCCCATGACTTTGCTAGTTCAATGAGAACATGGAAGCCTACTCTTGGTTTTTGGAAAAAACAAAATTCTGGATATAATTTGCAACTCCCAACTTGCCAAAGGAATCTGGCCCAGGCTGGAGATATGCTGGGAACTTAGGCTTCCAGGCCTTGTCCCTGCCTGCTGTCTCCTCCCTTCCCTATGCCGTCTCCTCCCAGACTTTTATGTCTATCTCCTGAGACACTTTCTAAGTAAAACAGTGGCCTGTGAATCCTTATGTCAGGGCCTGCATCTTGGAACTCAATCCTTGACAGCAAGGACCTGATTTACATTTGTAAAATATACTCTGTTCCCTGGTAGAGAACAGCCTGTACCTGTGTGTAGGTCAGGGTCTTAGATGAACGATGAAGGAGGCTTCCTTTAGGAAGATGCCAATGGCGAGGGCAGAAAAGGGGACCTAAACTCTGTTTTTATTTAAACAAATCATTTTAGCTTTATTTTATGCGTATGGCTTTTTGCCTGCATGTATGTATATATACCACATGAGTGCCTGGTGCCCATGTAGATCAGGAAAAAGTGCTAGATCCTCTAGAACTGAAGCTATGGATCATCGTGACCTACTATGCGGGTGCCAGGAACTGAACCCCGTCCTCTGCATGAGCAACACGTGCTCATGTCTGCTGAGTGATCTCTCCAGTCCATAAAGTCTGTTTTGACGATAGAATGAGCAAACTTTGCTGAAAAAAGAAAAAAAAAAGAAAAGAAAAAGATCCAGGGTATTTTCTGGATTGGGTGATGATGTTTAGAGATGTTGGGAGAGAGAAATCCCCTCACTGGGCAAGGAGAAGAGCCTCAAAGGCCGTGCAGCCATTTGAAGACCCACCCACAAATCCAGGCTCAGCTGCTGAGCAAAAGCCAGGATCTAGCAGTGGTTACACAGGAAAACAAACTCAAACACAGAGAGCACACATGCAGATTGGCAGGTAGCTGCGGAGATCACTGAAGCTGCCCAAATGCCTTTCGAGTTATCTAATGGGCTGGTTCTCTTTCCCGCTCCTACAGTTCTCCACCCATTTGGATCCAGGTCATGTCAGGCATTAGGAAAGGCTTTAGGTGAAAAGGCACTTGTGTAAGAATCATGCTTTCTCAGTGGTGTGTCTTGCTTACGTCTTGGGTCATCTTGTGTCTGAGAAGAGCAAGATGTCTCGCTCTTGTCATAATCATTATCACTTACACTTACTGAGCATTAGAGAAGTGGCTGCTTAGCGCTGTGCAATATAATCAAATACCTTTGCATAGATTCTGTGAGGTGGTGCTCTGGTCTCCCCCACTTGGGGTTTATGCTTTTATAGTTTAGCCATTCCTCCAAAGGAGAGGAAAGTAACTCAGTTTGGGATTTGAACCAGAAGTCTTGTACCAGATACTGAGTCCTCTATGGGTTTGAGTAAACCCACTGGGGGTTGGGGGGGTGTACTATTCAGGTATCCAGAGCACTTCCTGTACTCCACACTGTGGTGCCCCAAGGCAGTACCATAAAATACCGACTTCTGAATTCCCCATTTTCCAGCTTCTCTCAGGGACATGCTCAGTACCCTCTGACTCCACCTATGATGGTTAAGATTGATTTTCAGCTTTATAGGATCCTGAGTCATGGAGAAGACAGCCTCTGGACTTGGCTGTGATGGATTATCTTGAATTTCATCAGTTAAAATGGGAAGACACCTACTAAAAGTGGGTGACACCTCTCCCTGTGCTATGTAACTGGACCGCATACAAAGGAGTGTCTAGGTTTCGTTTCCTGTTCATGTGATAAAAGTATTCTGACAAAAGCAACTTGAAAACGAGTTTATTTTTGTTCCCAATTCTAGATTAATACCTGGAATGAGAGGGAAGTTGCAAAGGCATGAGCTTTGGAAAACTGGTCACCTTCCCTCCACACTCTAAAGAAGAAAGTGACAGATGCATGCATGTCTGTGTCCAGCTTGCTTTCTCCACTCCTAGACAGTTCAAGACTCCCTGACTAGGGAATGGAGGCACCCATGGTGGGTGGGTCTTCCCACTTCAATTAATGTAACCGAGGTAATCGTGTTGGACATAACCACAGGCCATGCTGGACTAGATGATCTCTCAATGAGATTTTCTTCCCAAGTGATTCTAGAGTGTGTGAAGCTGAGAATTAAAACTAATCACCACAGGGAGGAAGGTCGAGATGCCACAGCAGGTAAAGGTAATCTCTTTTACCTGTATAAAGCTGACAAGTTGAGTTTGATTCTTGGAACCCACAGCGAATGAAGAGTATTCACTCCTTGATATTTTCCTCCCATCTTCACTGTGTGCTGTGATACTCATCTGCTTGCATTCATACACATACACTACACAGGTACACATGATAGCAATAAATACAGTCTAAAAATTTATAGAAAAGAGTGAGAGAGTCAAATGTGGTAGTGCAGACCTTCAATCCCAGCACTTGAGAGGCAGATACTTATGAGTTTGAGGCTAAGCTGTCTACATAAGTGAGTTTCAGGCCAGCCAAGTAAGACCTGTCTGAAATGCGGAAGTGGGGTGAGACACTAGCTGAACCTCAGCATTTATCACTAGCTCCTTCCTAACTGAATGCAATGTGGCCTAAGACCTCCACACCCTCAAACCGTGAGCCAAAATAAACCCCTTCTCTTTAAGTTGCTTTTGTCATAGAAACTTATCACAATAGAAGTATTTAAGACACCCATCTCTGCATCCCAGTTAAGATACCCATCTCTGCCTCCCAGTTAAGATACCCATCTCTGCCTCCCAGTTAAGATACCCATCTCTGCCTCCCAGTTTTCTGGCACCCTTTGGCTCTCCTCTGCACAGCAGGGTCCCTCCCTTTAAGTTCTCTTTCTCCTTGTTTTGTTCATGTGCATGTGGTGTAAGTATGTGTGCATGTGTTTGAGTATGAGGGGGCTCATAAGCATTTGTGCCAGCATGCTTGTGGAGGTCAGAGGTCAAGGTCAGGTGTATTCCTCTATCTCAATCTTACTGTTTGTTCGTTTATTTATTTATTTTGGTTTTTCGAGACAGGGTTTCTCTGTGGTTTTGGAGCCTGTCCTGGAACTAGCTCTGTAGACCAGGCTGGTCTCGAACTCACAGAGATCCGCCTGCCTCTGCCTCCCGAGTGCTGGGATTAAAGGCGTGCGCCACCACCGCCCGGCTGTTTTTATTTTTGAAACAAGGTCTCTCCTTGATGGCTAGCCAGTGAGTACCAGGGATTCTCCTGTCTCTGCACCACCCTCACATTTAATGCAGGAATTACAGCCACACCCTGGCTTTTTAAGCTTGGGGAATCTTACTTACCAGCACTAGCGCTGTCTTTTGCTCCCAAAAGAGATATGCTTGCAGTACAGTGGTTCAGGAATTTCCTTAGAGATGCCCCAAAGTAACTTGTTCTGAGCATGTCAGATCTGCTCAACCCATGTTCATCAAATGCCTGGTGGGTGCTAGACTGTTTGTCACTGAGAGGAGAAGTGATAAACCTTGGCTTCAGGGGACCCAGAAGGAAGGGCACTCATGTTGTCTAGGTGATCAGATCAGAAGTCTGTTCCCCAAAGCCGTGTGTTCCCAGTTGCCTGGAGACTTCAAGGGCTTTTTCTAGCTTAAGAGGAAACTTAAAGCCAGAAAGAATTCCTGTTCTGCAGTGAAATATTGGTTAAATCACCAATTCATTATCACAAACCATTAAATGTATTATTATAAACCACAAAACATTCTTGCAGATATTGAAACAAACAAGGGGGTTGGGGAGATGGCTCAGTGGTTAAGAGCACTTTCTGTACAAGCAGGAGAACCAGAGTAGAGTATTCATCATTCGCCAAAACCCGAACATGGCTGCGCACATGCCTTTTTCAGCCAAAGACCCTGACTCCAAAAATAGACAAAAACAACAACAGAAAGGAGAGTGATAAATGAAGACATTTGACATCCTCCTCTGGTCTCTGCATGTGCACGTACCTACACACATATGTGCCAAGAACACACACCACACCAGCACCACCACCAATAATAAGAACCATCTGAAATCACATGGATTTTCTAAGTGGGAATAAAGAGAACAAAGCACTTCACGCTGTGCGCCCACTGAGGAGAAAGGGTCAGTTGTTTTAATGATAGTTATTATCTCAAAATAATGAGTTCTCGTGGTTGCTTTCATTATAATTGGCTTTATGTTTTTTATTTAGAACTAATTCATTAGCCAACCTATCACTCCTCACAGATCCCATCATGAGAAAGCCCACTGCCTGTATCATGCCAAGCGAGAAAAGCACTGAGTGCGGAAGAAAAAAAAGCCCACACAACGGGTTTTCTTTTCCTTTGGAGGCTTTTGTATTTCAATGAAAAGACTTAGAGAAGACCACTCTCAAAGAGAAGGTACCATTGCCACACAGGCCAAGTCCTTCAAAGCCTGGTTGACGATGGTCTCCCTGACTGAGAGAGGACTGGAGCCTCTCGTTAAGACTGGGCTTTGAGATGCTGGAATCTCATAGATAACTGCGATGTTTTTTTTTTTTTAATCACCCTAGACCCATTAGTTCGTCTGTCCCCTTTCATCCTACCTCCTCCACTCAGTTCTAAATAACTGATAATTTACTTTATGTTGATAGAGAGCTCACTGTTCTGGCCAGTTTTTATGAATGGGGTCATACAATATGTAGACCTTCATGACTGATTCCTTCAAACTTTTGGCAAAGGTTCATCCATGTTGTAATCTGTGTCAGTACTTCCTGGCATAGTCATATTCTCCCCTATGTATATACCACACTTTGTTTACACATTCATCTGTTGGTATGTATTTGGATCATTTATTACTTTTTGGCCAGTCAGAATAATGCCAATCTAAACTTCATGTGAAAGTTTTTAATGCAGGCATATGTTTTTATTTCTGCTGTGTATGTACTTTAGTGGAGCTGCTAGGTCACATGTCTACCCTATGTTTAGTTATCTGGTGAGCTTTAGACTGTGTTCCAAAGTGTTTATACTATTTTGCATTTTCACCACTAGTGTACGAAGGTTCCACTTCTCTACACATTCCAAAGTATCATTTGACTTTTAAAATTATAGACAGGTGGGAGGTGGTGCCGCATGCTAGTTTTGTTTTCTGTTCCGTTGAAGATTAGGGCTGTTGAGCAGATTTTTTTAGTGTCAGCTACTTACGCATCTTTTTCCTTGGGGGAAATATTTATCCAGAGACTTAGCCTAGATCTTATCTCTTAGATATGATCCTGCATTTTTCTTTCTTGCTAAGGGAGCAACAGGCATATTCAGCAGTCGGCACTTAAAAAAAAACTTATTATGCATTTAGGAACTTCATACAGGGCATGTTAGTCAGAATTCCATCATTACAACCAAATGTCAGAGAGGATTAATGTATGAAAGGAAAGATTTACTTAAGCCCACAGTTTTGGAGCATCCACTCTGTGTTTGCCATAAGCGTCATATCGCGGTAAAGTGCACCACACAGCAAAACCAGTCACATCATGAATCGGAGCAAAAGGAGCAGGATTCGGGCTCCACAGTCTCTTTGGAGGGCACACCCTCAGGGACCTAACTTCCAACCACTGGGCCTCACTTAAGAGCCCATCGCCTGCTTGGATTCCACCCTAAAAACAAGTCCTTAACACATGGTACTTCAGGGGACCTTTAGAATCTAAACTATAGCTCAGGGTTTTTAAAGCCTTTCTGTGTTTTCCTGTCTGATTTTTGTTGTTTCTGTTATTGCTTTTTGTTTTTTTGGGAATTCATCTTCATCTGTACTTGTCCAGATTCTAAGCATCTCTTAAAAACTGCCCAGACCCTTGAGGCTCAGCGTTCTCCGTCCTTTTTAAAGTGACGTCATATTTTTGGTTTTCCCACAAATAAAATATGTTGCTTGCTGTGTAAGCTCTTGCCTTGCAAGTGTGAACACTGGCATTTGTATCCCTAGACTCCAAAGGCAGGGTGGTGGGGTTGCTCACTTGTCACTCCAGCTTGGGACAGCAAAGACAGGGCAATCTGCAGACCAAGTTGACCAGGGTGTCTAGTTATATCGGTGAGCTCTGGGTTTGACCGAAAGACCCTGCCTCAGTGGATAAAGTGGACGCATGATCAAGGATGTTTTCCAGCTAGGCAGTGGTGATATATGCCTTTATTTCCAGCCCTCGGGAGACAGATCTCTGTGAGCTCAAAGCCAGCCTAGTCTACAGTTCCAGGACAGCTAGAGCTTCACAAAGAAACCTTGTCTGGAAAAACCAAGAGAGACAGAGAGAGGGAGGGAGGGAGGAAGGGAGGGAGGGAAGGAGGGAGGGAGGGAGAGAGAGAGAGAGAGAGAGAGAGAATATTTCCCAATGTCACCTTGGGCTTCTGCATATAAGCACATGCATGTGCACTCCCTACATGTGCTTACACACATGCAAACGTGCGTACATGCACACACATATCACACACACATGAGAATGGAAGAAGGACACTTCATTTAGAAGTGTATCTGAAAGGTCCCCTGCAAGATTCCAACTGCAGGGCATTCTGGGAAAGGGCAAACCACAGCCTACGGAGACAGACCACAGGTTACCAGGGCTGCAGGTGGAGAAGGGTGTGATAGACTCAGTTTGAGCCTCTTGTCTCAGCTTCCCAGATACTGGGATCACAGGAATGCAGGATTAATTACAGGATCCCTAATTTAGGTTATCTTAGAAACAATAAAGAAAATTCTACCTCTTTCTTCCTTCCCCAAGGAAAATTCTTTTCAATTTTCTAGCCATTTTATACCTATTATTGTTTTAGCTCCCCCCAATAAATGGCATTAAAATATCTGTCTCTGCAAATTACCTTTTAAAATTAGACTTACCAGTTATTTGTTGCACATGAATATCTTCCTTATTCGTTTTAACTGCTTTGTAGCCTTCCATTGTATGAATATGAACAGGAGTTTTAAAATACTATTTCAGCACACATTTGGTGATATGAAGAATGCTAATGTTGGTTTATATTGTGGGATTATGGTACCTCCTATGTTTCCTTAGCCTGAGCTGTGAACAAGCGTCAATCTTAGGATGTTTAAAAATGTGATAAACAGAAACAGTACTACTGAAACAGGAGGGTAAATTTCTGAAACCGTCAAATCCTCTCTGGCCTCCACCCGTGACGCCTCTGATAATCTCCAAACAGTCCCACCCTGTTTCTGCCCAGCCACCTTGCAGGGGCAGTTAATTGGCCCCTGTCCCAATAGCTACATCTCCTTGGTCTTTGCAGCATATTGGGGTCGTTTTTGATGTCTGGTCCCCATAAAAGGATTTGGGTACAGTTAGGCCTGCTGTGATATTATGGGACTGGATATAAATATTCTTGCTACACGTGAACAGAGTTTATTTCTGTCCACAGTTAACCATCTGGCTGTGGTACACCCCCTCCTAGACGAGAGGAGGGAAGAACTCTATTCAAGGCAGGGGTAGAATGGGAATTGGATCAGAGATCTCAATCAACTTCTTGTTAATCATCTCAGCTTGTGTGGTGCTGATGGGGCTGTGGTGTCAGGAATCACAAAAGAGAGGCACAGCATTGCACAGAGCAGACAAGCAAGAATATCTCCATTTCTGTCCCTGTTATAGACCTGGGCAGGTTGGCTCTCATCTTCCCATGTCACAGTGGCTTTGAAGCCTCTCCTCACAGAGGTATTTGTGTGTCCAGCTTCTGCCTCCAACTCCCTCCCCAACTCGAGTCTCACACTCCTTTCTAGTCTCTGGCTAGTTCCCCTCTTTCTGCTCTGATCTATCGTAAAACTGAATTTGTATTATGCACTCTCAGATGCCTAACCTAAGGCTTCCTATTTCTCTTAGTGGCAAACGCCATTCTCCTGGTATGTAGGGGTCTTTGTTTGCTTTTTGCCCAGCTCCTCGTATCTCAGCAAAAGGCAAGTCTTGCAACACTTTCCAATATCTCACACAGCTCCTGCTTCTCCGAGATGAACAACTGAGAAACTATTTGCTAACCACGTGAGTGAGCAGATGCATGAAATGCTTCTTGAGTTCCATCCCCCTGGCCGCCTCTCTGGTTCCAGCGCTCATTACTTCACACCTGGGCTGTGGCAGTCACCTCTCAACTGGGTGCTCTGTCTCTTTACTTTCTCGGCACTCGCTCCTGCCATCGCTGCCCCCAGACGGTTTGCCCCGTGTGTCTCTTTCATCAACGGGCCCCTGTTTAAACGCTCTTGCCGCTTCTTCATTGACTGAAATAAAAGTTCGAAATTTGGAGTTTAGCTTTCAAGCCACCATGCGCCACATACCTGACTATATCGTTCGCTCACTCACATTCCCAAAACCTCTTCTTATTTGCTCGGTCCTCCCTACCCCACCCTGTGACAGGGTCTTGCTAAGGAACCCAGGCTGGCTTCAAACTCACAGCAATCCTTCCTGCCTCAGCGTGCTGAGTGCTGGGATAGTCATGTGCCGTCACAAGCAGCTGTCCTTACCCTCTTGTTCTGCTCTGCACATCCTGCTCTTGACCAGCTCCATAGCAATGCCCAGCCACCTGCTCCGTCTCGACAGACATTCCCCTTCCTCTGTGTTCTCCACACCTCACCATCTCACTGAGCCAAACTCGCATTTGTTCTCTTACATCACGCTTCCTCAGATCATTCTGGCCTGGTCTCGAATTTGGCATTGCAGGATGATCAGTTATGTTCCGAAATGTGCCATGCTTTTTTTGCTGCAGTGAACCTACTGCTTATCCCCCATGAGTTTTTCTTCCTTGTTTAAGTTTGGTTTAACTAAGTATATCATATACCCCTGCAAGGGAGACAACTCGATTTTAGGATTTTTTTTTTCTTAAATGCGTTTGTGTTTCATTTCTGTCCTTCTGTGTATCTTTATCGTGGCATGTGACACAGGCCAGCCAATCCCTTCTCACTATTTCACGGATGACTTATCCTGGTTCATGACCCCAACTGGTTTAACCACAACCTCCTAAGGCATTTGTCATACCAGAGCTATCGGGGAGTTTCACCTAGGTTCTGAGACTTGGATGGGTGTGAGTCCAGAATCGCCAGGGTGCTTGTTATGTGGGAAAAGGTGGTCATGTCTGCAGAAGGAGAGGTTACAGCCCATACTTGGAGCACAGCAGAGGTGCGAAGCAAGATCCAGTGACAGCGCTGGGGTCCCTGGACTGAATTAAGCCTGAGCCAGATTTGCCCTTGACATTTTAATCACTAATCAAACACATTTCCCCCTTTTCACTTGGACTAGCTTGAATTTTCTGCTGTTTTAACTGGCAGAGGCTGGTATCCTGTGGTGAATGAGATGAATGAGTTTCTCTTGTATTTTCACACATGTCATTTTGTTGCTTTACCCATTTTTTATTTTTTTATAAGTTTGAGGAAAAATACATTACTAATCATTTTAGGTTATTTTGAAAATGAAGAAAAGTTTAAAGGTAACAATGAATACCACCCACATACCCAGCACCTAAAGCCCTACTAGATTCATTTGGCTTCTTTTATCCTTTTCTTTGGCTATATTATCCTTTATAAAATTGTGTACATGGTGTGTGTGTGTCTTTGTGTGAGTATCTCTGTGTATGTCTGTATCTCTGTGTATTTGTGTGTATTTGTGTGTGTGTTCCAGAGGCTGAGGCCATGTGTCTTTATTGGAGACAACCTCTTGCTGAACCTGAAACTCACAAAATTTTAGGGACCTACCTCTCTTTGTCCCCTCCCTCAAACATGGGATTACAGAAATAAATGTTCATGCTTGGGTTCTGGGGATCCAAACTCAGGTCCTTAAGCTTGTGTGGCAGGAGTTTTCCTATATGAACCTTCTCCCCAGCCCCATTATTCATTTTTGTTTTGTTTGAGACAGGGTTTTGCTGTAGCTTTGGAGCCTGTCCTGGAACTAGCTCTTGTAGACCAGGTTGGCCTTGAACTGACAGAGATCCTCCTGCCTTTGCCTCCCGAGTGCTGGGATTAAAGGCGTGTGCCACCACAGCCTGGCTTCCCTCTATTTTTATTAAAAGTAAAATCATTATACTTTATGTATTATATGTTCAGAGAGAGAGAGAGAGAGAGAGAGAGAGAGAGAGAGAGAGAGAGAGGTACTAGAACATTATGAGAGAGAAAGAGGAGAGAGCAGACACTTGTTTGCTTTAAGTCTATGTTTGATCCTTCTTGGTTCCCAGGAGGGATGGAAAGTGCTTTGTACTGTGGTCTTAAGCAGTATTCTAGATGTTTCATGTCAATGGCTGCTTGGACTGTTGTGGCTCCGTGGGTCTGTGTCCCCATGGGTGAGGAAAAGCTGGTTCTGCAGGCTGCAATTCAAGATGGCCAATTTGCAATCCTAGCAAAATCAATCTATTGGAAACTAATGAGGCACAAATAGTTCATGCACTTTGAGGCTGATCTGGCAAATGAGATAAACAGGGTTCAATCAGCAGGGAAAATCAATGATGCAAAAATGCATTTCAATCTAGCCTCATTTCCCTCTGGGATGCCCACGACATCACATTCTTTTGTTCTGATGCTTTTGTGGCAATTCTGGTCTAAGCCCCTGAAAGCCAGGCCAGGGCTTCACACCCACAGAGGCTGGCATATGCCAAGGTTTGGTGCTAAGACTGTGAAGCCTGGGCAGCCGGTATGTGCAAGAAGTAAGGACTTTCTGTTTTGTAATCAACCATAGGCATCTGTTTCTAAACCACCCTGGCCATCAGTGACACAATTAGCAAGTAATATGATTTTATGAACTATCTAGGAGAGCAAATCACAAATCACAAGAGTATTAAATCATTAATTTATCATTAATTTACATTTATAAAACAAAACATCTGGTGATGTTTAAATCATAATCTTTTGTGGCACTGAGCCCATTTTTCCTTAAATATACAAGCAAGATGGTATTATTATGAAAAATTTAGAAACTGCCAATAAGCAAAAGGAAAAAAATTAAGTAATATCAATTAAATTATATCTGTCAAATTTACCTATACACATAACTAAAACAAAGAAGAGAAGCATGGAAAGATGCCTGAGCAGTCAAAAGAACATATGCTCTTTCTTTGAGCATCTACATCGGTGGTTCTCAACACCAGCAGCTCTGCTTCCAGGGACATGCAATACCTCTGGCCTCTGCAGGCACCTGCATTCAAGCGCACATACCCCCACTAAACATAATTAAACAATAATTTAAATATGACAATATGATATATGCTATTCAATAACCTGCAGGGCTTTCTCCTGCCATATATTGTGTGTGTAAAATACTCTGTATTTTTGGAACCTGCTAGGTCTTCAGGAGACCTGACTGGAGTGAACGTCTTTGCTCAGGGAAGTGTGTGTGGTACTAGAAAGCACCAGGTCTCATTCTAGATAGGGTGTCTTACAGGAACCAGAACCCAGCAAGGATTTGAGTGCCACAGGGCTGGCTGGCCAGCTGGCTCCAAGGCAACCAGTGGCAATAAACAGCCACTCAAATTCCCCCATGGGGTCACGAGGTTAAATTCAAGTGTGGTTAGAAAATGGAAGGCACAGGTGAGATCCAAGACCTACATTAACCGAGCAGATTCAGGGTCAGGCCACCTGGGGCTCTACAGAAGCAATGGATAGTCTGAAAGAGCTGCCTCTCTCCTCAAGGAGAAGGACTCAGTCAGACTGTACCAGCACAGTGGGGAAGGAGGGAAATTTGGTAAACAGCTGGTAAGTAGAAAAATGCTGGTTCTACTGCTTCCTAGGCATCCCAGACATTAGCTCCCTCAGGAAGACTTCTGTGGCAAGAATCCTCCGCTTATCCTCTCTACCCCCCGCCGACATTTTAAATGGCACTCTCCTCTGCCATTCATACGAACCCACGATAAAATGACAATCCAATTTAATAAGACAAAAATCTTTGAACAGATAGTTCTACAAAGAAGATATACAAAGGGCCAAAAGGACACAATACTCAATACTGTTTGCCAAAACTACTCATTAGCATGGCTGTCATAACTGCAGACAATAACATGTATTTGTGAGGCTATAGATTGCAGCCCAACTGTGCTGTGTGAATATCAGCTGGCACCGCTGCTTTGGAAACCACCTGCGAGTTCCTTAAAAAGTAAAACAGAGTATATGGCCCCACAATTCCACTTGTATGCCCAAGAGAACCAAAAACACGTTCATACAAAAAGTTGTTCATTAAGGTTCATAGCAGCGTCATTTATAACAGCCAAACAGTAGAAATAATGTAGGTGTCAGTTAAATGATGAGAGGATAAAAATGTAGCATGTTTATATAATGGAATATTATTCAGCCATGGAAAGGGGCAAAGTACTGGTACATTCTACAGAGGTATACCTTACAAAAGAATGGAGCCAGGCAAAGGGGCCAATGTTGTATGGTTTCATGTATATGAGATGCTCAGAACAGGCAGATCTATAGAAACAGAAAGTATAGTAGTGACTTCCAGGGGCTGAGAAGAGGGGAGAGGTGGAAAGTAACTGCTGATGGAAATAGAATTTCTTTTTGCAATAATGAAAATGTTCTGGAATTAGATAGCTGTCCTAGATGGTCACACAACGTCACCAACTGGCTCGTTGACTACAGTGTCTAGCACAGTCTTGTAACTGCCTATGAACCTACATCCTTTCCCATTAGACTGAGCATGAGGGGTAGGCTTTGTCCCCTCTTTCTGGTTCTCCAGCCCTGAGAAAGGACCTGGAAAAGAGGAGGCAGCCATATAATGTTTGTAAATTGAATGGCTAGACAGTTCTCTTCCCAGAACCCCAGGTTTGCTTATTTGGCTGTGTTTCAAACTTGCACACCTTTGGTTGTTAGAAGCCCCAGTCTAGATCCAGCAACCTCTAGAGTCAAAGAGTGGAACTCACAGACCCGGCATCCATGTCTAGGGTGGCACTGAGTCTAAGCAAAGGAACTGCCTCTGGTTCCAATGGGGCCCTTGCTTACATCCATGGAGCGTTACTGGGAACACCTCTTTCTCTGTGCTGTAGATGGCTGTGGAAACCTGGTGCTAACTTGCTTTCCTTCTCTACTTCAGCTGCAAGGTTAGAGTTCTTGGCCCTCTTGGCCTAAGAAAGAGATAGACGTCTCTGTCCAGTTCTCTTTTTATTCTGTCATTGGACAGGATTGATTATTGGGCTACCCTTCCTTCTTTCCTTCCTTCTTTCCTTCTTTCCTTCTTTCCTTCTTTCCTTCTTTCCTTCCTTCCTTCCTTCCTTCCTTCCTTCCTTCCTTCCTTCTTTCCTTCCTTCCTTTCTTCCTTCCTTCCTTCTGTTTTTCCTTCCTTCCGTTTTTCCTTCCTTTGGGCTTTACAGGCATGCTAAGCAAGCACTGTTTCCCTGAGCTTATATTCCCAGGGAACAGGTGACTTCCCCATACCTCCTCTCACTGGGTGCCTTTGTGCTCGGATGAACTGTTGAGGGTCAGCTCATCAGGGAAGCAGGTGGTCAGATCCCTAAGAAGCATGGCCTGGAGACTAAACTGCTGTTCTGGGCAATGGGTTGAGGAAACAAAAGGATTAGGTTTTGCTGAGTGAGGACAAGGCAACCAAGTTTGGGGCAGGACAGGTGGGCTGAGATAATAAAGGCACTGACACCTTGTGGGTACCCTAGCCATCTTCTATTGGGGAATATTATTTTAAGGCATATGACTTGTTTATGATGCATTTGTTTAACGCTGTGAAGCTGAGATTCTTTGCCTGTCTACAACACCTAATAAAGGGCTGAATGGCCAATAGCGAGGCAGGAGCAAGGATAGGCAGGGTTGGCAGGCAGAGAGAATAAATAGAAGGAGAACGGATGAAAAAGGGAGAGCAACTAGAGAACACGGGGAGGACTTTAGGGGCCAGAACCCAGCTACACAGCTAGATATGGAGTAAGAAGGAAAGAAAAGGTGTACAGGAATACAGCAAGATAAAGATAGATGAGATAATTTAAGTTAAGAAAAGCTGACAAGAAACAAGCCAAGTTAAGGCTGGGAATTCATAACTAAGAATAAGCCTCCTTGTGTAATTTATTTGGGAGCTGGGTGGTGGGCCCCTCAAAGAGCCAAGAGAGTAAAACATTACACAGCAATCTTACGCTCTTTTCCCTTAGCACTCCTTTTGACAAATGCCCAAGAAGCAGAATTTCCCATCCCAAGGCATCCTTGTGACTTAATTTGGTCTCCTGAAATGAGTCCCTCAGTGAACTCCTCCAATTACCTCAGATAAGTCTCCCGCAGCTTCCAGAATGCCAGTTATTCTCTCTAACATCATTGCTGTTGATTTTTTACACCCTTATTAAATTGCCATTTGTTTAGTAAGGCTAGTTTCTCCATCTCTGAAGTTGCTGTATTTTTCCCTTGCCCCATCTAACACGGTCTCCCAGGCTTTCCAGGTTCACTATCCTTCCTCTTTCTCTGAGCCAACCTCTGATTCCTCCTTCTGCGTTTTCTCCCCCTTTCTCCAGCCTCAATCAGAATGCCTCTTTGAGAGTTGTCAGCTGTAAGATGCCCACCCTAAATATGGTTTTCTGAAGTAAATACTCCATTAATTAAATTACTCTACAGCAGAAAGCGTCTGAAAGTCAGCATATTCTAACTAATGACTCTCCTGTCCTGGTCCGAAAAGATACATCGTCTTTCAACACCGTCAGTGGGCTGTTTTGTCTCTCAACCTTCTGAATCTCTGACTAAGGGTGGTGGACCCTTCTATAGACACAGGTTGACAGTAGTGTATTCTGATTTCTACCAAAAGTCTATTTGGGACACGTTTATCGTATTTATTTTGACTATGTAACAGCATATGAAAATATCCAAGTCAACCCCTGCAACCAACCTTGTTTGGTCAAATAAAATACAGTACTTGGGGTTCCACTGTATATGCATGCCTTTATCCAAGGAACAACATAAAACACATCTGTATTGTGGTTGTAGCTTGTTGTTTGTACACCTGTTTGTAGCTTGATAAACACAAGTTTGGTAATTGGAATCTTAGGGTTAGTGATTTATATATGATATCCTGACTCTTCATCCCTCTTGCTCTTGTTTTTTTCTACCTGGCTCCATAGACGTGTTCTGGCCAATCTCCACTCCTTTCACCAAGTTTCCCTAAGGCAGTGTTTACAGCCACAGACTTTCAAAGAATGTGGAATTCCAGGAAGTGACATTCCATTAAGTTTTGTGTGTGTGTGTGTGTGTGTGTGTGTGCACGTGTGTGTCTTTCTGAGGTACTGGGGATGTAACCCAGGAGCTTGCCATCCTCGGCACAGAGAGGTGTCCCCCACAGTCCTTTATATCAGTTCTGTACTTTTAGGCACATGTTTTATGGTTTTGCTTTCTTCTCCCCTGCCTCTGTACGACCATGCCAGGATGAGAACTGACTCTTTAAGGACTTTTGTTTTGTTTTGTTTTGAGACAGGGTTTCTCCGTTGTAGCTTTGGAGTCTGTCCTGGCACTTGCACTGTAGACCAGGCTGGCCTCAAACTCACAGAGATCTGCCTGCCTCTGCCTCCAGAGTGCTGGGATTAAAGGCGTAGCCTACCACCCCTGGCTCTTTAAGGACACTTTGCTGTATCTGTAACTTGCCACTGATATCTGGAGATCTACTACTAAACCTGTGTGATCCCAGGGACAGCAGGGATCCCAGCTTGTCTGTAAAACCTTGTTTCTTCCTCTTTTGATTTCTTATACAGATGGCCCGCTGAGAGATGCTGGAACTTGCTGGACTCTGGCTTGTGTGAATGACTCTCCTGTTTCATGTTTTTCTTTCTTTTTCCAGTAGTAGAGAGACTGCTGGGAACAATCCGAAGCACGTGAAGAGAAAATGAGGAGTTACTAATAAGATTAAATTAAACTTAAGTGGATTTTTTTTTTTTTGCAGCGTGTGAGGAACAGTAGCATGCAGCATTGAGATGAGCAGACACAAGCTAAGACCTCGTGGTATTTGCAAACTGTTTAAAGAGGAGCTGAGGAGTAAAACTACAAGGAAATATACACGAGTTCATGCCAAAATATGGTAAACTCCATATGAAAGGAAGAGGCAAAGTGTTGTGGGGCTGGAAAGCAGGAGCGGTCCCATATCCCTGGGGAGCTGGGAATGAGATGGGCCATACGAGAGACACTTGTATGTCTTCACTCTAGGCCAGTGGTTCTTAACCATATCATATATATAGTCTGCATGTTAGATACTTACATTTTAATTCACAGCAGTAGCAAAACTTACAGTTATGAAGTAACAATTAAATAATTTTATAGTTGGGGGTCACCACAAAATGAGGAACTGTTGCAGCATTAGGAAGGTTGAGACCCAGTGCTCTAGGCTCTGACATGAATGTTCACCATTCGCCTTGGTGTCGCCCCTTCTCGAGACTACTTACATAATTTATAGGGCTCAGTTCTTGGATTAAACCCAGGGCCTAACACATTCTAGGTATTCTACCATTGAGCTTTATCCCTAACCCAAGAGTCTAGCTCAAAATAAAAATTCAGGATCTATTGTATAAAAATAAAGAGCTCCAAGAGAGGTGAGCACAGCATTAAAGTGTGGGCTATTTCTTGGTGGAGACTGCTTGCTCTTAGCCTGAGACTGACCCATGCTCTGGTCAGGGTTTCTATTGCTGTGATGACACAGCATGACTAAAAGTAATTTGGGGAGGAAAGTTTAATTTGACTTACATTTCCACAGCACTGTTCACCATCAAAGGAAGTCAGGGCAGGAACTCAAGCAGGGCAGGAACCTAAAGGCAGGAGCTGATGCAGAGGCCACGGAAAGGTGCTGCTTACTGGCTTACTCATCATGGTTTTCCAGGCTGCTCTTGTAGGACCTGTAGTGAGAGCTGCGGTGGGCTGCGTTCCCGCCCAGCTCAGCAAGGCTAGCTTTACCTGAAATAATTACACAGAAACTGTATTCTTTTAAACACTGCCTGGCCCATTAGTTCTAGCCTCTTATTGGCTAATTCTCACATCTGCTTTAACCCATATTTAATAATCTGTGTAGCACCACAAGATGTGGCTTACCAGGAAAGATCTTAACCTGTGTCTGTGTTGGGTGGGAGAATCATGGCAACTGCCTGACTCGGCTTCTTTCTCCCAGCATTCTGTTCTGTTTACTCCACCTATCTAATTTTCTGTCCTATTAAAGGGACAAGGCAGTTTCTTTATTTAACCAATGAAATCAACACAAAACAGAAGACTCCCACATCAAGGACCCAGGATCACCAGCCCAGGGATGGCACCACCCAGGTGGGTTGAACCTCTCCCATCAATCATTAAGAAAAATGCACTACGATCCAATTGAGGCATTGTCTCAATTGAGGTTCCCTTCTTTTTGATGACTTTAGCATGTGTCAAGTTGACATAAACTATTCATCACAGCCTACATGAGCTTGACTGGCTCTCTGCTTCCTTGAGCTTCACCTTGGGCAGCAGGGAGACAGGTCTCATTCATGCCTCATATATGTAGCGCCAGGTCTACCTCCCAGATGAATCAGTGAATGGCTGGAGATAGGGTGAGTTGGTATAATTAAACCTAATCATCTCTCAGGTTGCCTTTATTATGAACTATTATTAGACCACAGTTGTGGATCTGCCCTTTCAGACAGGGCCTCAGTTTTCCAAGTGTTGGTTTCATGGGAGTGAACTGCCCCTCTCAGGTCTTCGTGGAAGGGATGTCTGAGGTATGTTTTGACGCAGAAGGTTTTGCTTTCTCTCTGTTTCTCCCAGTTGCCACCCTCCTGTCCTTTCCAGATTTTTCTGTTTCTCTTAGACACCCCATTTTATGCTTTCCAGAGAGAAATGGGACAGTTGTTGATGCTGCTAAGGGGTGACTTCAAGACTCCAGCATCGCTGTAGTCCCTTGAGTTTATCTCTCACTTCCAGGAATGATCTTGACTAAACTTCAAATTTCCCTGAACACAGTCTGGCATTTCATTTTAAAACTATTTTTTATTTGTACTGAACAATTTGATAGATCTTTATAAAGGTTAAAACAAAATCAGAAAACCAAAAATGAACAAAAGTAATTGTACATAATTCCAGAGGAAAACTTATGAATGGGGTTTTTCAATCAACTTTCCCATTCAATAATATAAGCATCTTTGAGTGTTGATGTGTCAACAGTTGGGCATGGTGGCACATTCTGCAGTGCCTGTCAATCAGAAGGCTGAGGGAGAAAGAACATTTTAGTTCAGGAGTTCAAAGACAGCCAGGGAAAGAAAGAGGGAGATCTGATCGTTTTTTTTTAAACGATTTGTTTATTTTATGTGTATAGATATTTTTTCTGCATGTAGGTACTTGTACCACATGTATGCCTGGTGCCACTGGAGGTCAGAAAAGGGCATTGGATCCACTGTGACTGGAGTTACTGATGGCTGTGAGTCACCATGTGTGTGCTAGAAACTGAACCCAGGTCTTCTGCAAAAGTAGTAAGTGCTCTGAACTGCTAAGCCAAACCCCCAGCCCTTGATATTCTTAATAACCAAATATACTTCCCCATTTTTCATAGCTACCTGGAACTCTGTCAAATGGTTGTATTGTTATTTTCTTAACCCATCCACCCAAACTGAACATTTGAATTGTTATCACTTTTTTTTCCCTATTCCAAATCCTGTTACCTGGATTTGATAGGTAGATAATAGACTCGGTTTCTCTGCCTTTTATTTCCTACCTCCCCAGGTTTGTACTTGGTATGTACCAGTGCACATAAAGCTCTTAGCATAAGTACAGAAGTGCACAGCAGACCAGAGAGGCAAATAAATACTGTTCTATTGTTTTACAGACTGGAGAGCTGTTTGTCCAGACTGTGGTATAAGTTAACAGACAACACAGTTCAGGACAGCAGGTGCTCAGCAAGGACTTGTCACTGTTCCCTGGTCTCAGACCCTTCACAGATGGGGATCCCCTCCCCTGTGCATTCATCAAGGCCTACCCTTACCCCACCACACAGCCCGCTAACTGAGAACATGCTTGGGCTGAAGATTCTTGCCAAAGGCAGCTGCAAAGAATTAGTTGTGCTCAGCCTGAAGGGTGACTATCTTACTATGTTGGAAAGTTTCACATCAACTTGACACAAGCTAAAGTCATGTGAGAGAGGGAATTTCAATTAAGAGAATACATTCATAATATGGGGCCATAGGCAAGTATGTAGGGCATTTTCTTACTGATGGATAGGGGAGGGCCCAGCCCATTGTGGGTGGGGCCGTCCTGGGCTGGTGGTCCTGGGTTCTATAAGAAAGCAGGTTGAGCAAACCACAGGGAGCAAGCTGGTAAGCAGAGCAAGCTAGTAAGCAGCCTCTGCAACAGCTCCTGCCTCCAGGTTCCTGCCCTGTTTGAATGCCTGTCCTGAGTTATTTCAATGAGGGACTATGATATGAAAATATAAGCCAAATAAACCCTTTCCTCCCCATGTTGCTTTGATAATGGTGCTTTTTTTTTGTCACAGGAATATAAACCCTGACTAGGACACCTACCTTGATGGATGTCCTTGGGATGTTGGGAAGCTGGTCTTGGAAGAACCAAGTTCCAGACTATTTCTTGCTGGCTCGCTGAACCTGCACAACAATCTCCCCACCCCATTCCTTTCTGCTATTCTGTAGGGAACTGGAAAAGGTCATGAAGCAGTAAGCATAAGGGCAAAATTGCACACCTGCCTGTCCTTGCCCATGCTTGTTTGTTACTCTTGCTCATATACAGATGATCTGGTTTATTTGTCCTTCCATCAAATGTTAGCTTCTTAAGGGGAGGGTCCTTTTCAGTAACCCCCGGGGTTAGTGCATTCATGCCCATTGAACCTTGAAGATAGGTTGCAAGAATAAAATCTCAGTGCCAGTCAATCAGAGTGGGGAAGCCTATAATCCCAGAGGCTGAGTCAGGAGGATAGCCTGGGGTGTGTATGTGGGGGCATACCTGTAATCTTAGCATTCAGGAGGTGGAGGTAGGAAGATGAGAAGTTCAGGGTCATCCTTGGTTACACAGTGAGTTTGAGACCACCCTAGAATACATGAGCATCTGTCTAAAAAATAATTTAAAAAAGAAAATTAGTAATAGGGTCTCTCTCGCAAGGCTGTGAAGATCAAATGAAAAAATAGGAAGCATTAGGCACCTGTCTGGTAGAATAGAACCAGAGTGACAGCGTCATGAGCAAGATTTGATGGATCCAAATGTCTTACATATGTTAACCATGTGAATAACTACATTCCACCAAAGGAGAACTATTGTGCCATTTTACAGATCGTCAAAGGGTACAGGGTTTAAGAATTTATATATAGCCAGGACACACTGGCTGTTGGTTTATGCTTACTGTTCCTTTCAAGCTCCCGGTGGGCGAAACCTTAGAGAGGCCACAGGACCGGGAGTCAGGACGCACTCGCGCCCAGCCCAGGGCTGAAAGGGTTAGCGGGTGCGCGCGCGCGTTCCCCGGAGTATCCGCGGGCGCGCGCCCCGCTCCCAGGGCCGCAGACTTGGCGGCGGGCTCTTCCTCGCCTCCTCATTGGCGCACACGCCCCTTCCTGTCACGGCCGGCCAGGCCCCGCCCCCTGGGCGCTGCCGGAGTGGACGGTTCCAGGGCATGCTAATGAGGGGCTGGCCGCCGCCGCCCATTGGCCGGCCGCGGAGTGTCGGTGAAGTCAGCTCGGAGTAGCAGAAAAACAGAGCGGGGCTGACTGCAGCGTGGAGCGCGAGCCGGGCTGGACGCGCGCAGCCCTCGCCGGAGACCCGCGAGGTAAGCGGGCGGCGGCTGCGCTCTCCGGAGGTGGCTCCCGGGCGGGCGCAGCGGGCCCCCGGAGCGGCGCCTTTGTTCCGCGCGCGCGGAGGAGGTGCTTTTAAAGGGCCAGCTGTTAGAGGGACCTGGGGGGGCTCCCTCCCCCAGAGCATCCCGGGTGGCCACCGGGGACCTCTGCCGAGCTGTGCCTTCAGGCTGCTCCGTGTCCCCCCCCCCCCCCCCCCCGCCCTGGCCCTACTCTTGTTCTTCCCTTCCCCCCCCCCCCCCCCTTCATCCCTTCAAAGAAAGTTGCTAGGACGCAGGGATTCCAGATTTCTTTATGTCTTTTCGGGTTGGGTAGGTGGAGGTAAGTGCGATCATGGCCTCTGCTAGGAGGGAATGTCCGCCCGCTTCGGGCTGGCTGCAGTGTGGGTGGATGGAGACAGGAGATCGCGGGTGGGTTAGTGCTGGAAAGTGAAACTGCCGAGGGTCTCCTCCGCGGTGGCCAGAGGAGGAAGGAGGGAGCGAGCGGCGGGATGGAGGCATCTCAGGTGTGTTCATTCATCAGCACCACCGCTCCCCACCTCCCCCCGCGCCCCATCTCCAAAGCCGAGAGCGGCGGGATGGGCGCAAGGACTACGCTGCTGGCCCATACCCGCCAGTACCCGCATGTGGTGGGTGTGTGTCTGGGGATAAGGTACTTCAACTCACCGCCCAGGCCCCTTCATCCTTCCAGTGGATGACAGCTTCTCTCTCGCAAGGCAGCCCATTGCCAAAGGGACAGAAGGCTACTCCATTCTCCTATTTCCCGGGCAGTCCTTCCCAGCTTTCCAGCGTGGTTTCCCTGATAAGCGGTAGTGACATTCAAGATAGAAGGAAAAAGAGGCTTAAAGTCATTATGGTCCTTTGAAGGGCGATGTGCTGTCGAATTCTGTATCCTGGTGCCTCTGCTTGTCGTACTACGGCTTTGAAATTCATCAGAGCATGCTTTTTTTTTTTTTTTTTCCGGGCAGACAGAATTTATTATGCATTGCTACATAAAAGCAGAAGGGATTCCTCTGAGCGGGCTCATTTCATCCAGTCCGAGGGTTTTCCCGGCATGTTCTGGATGAGCCTTTAGATTTTTGTTTGAATCGCTGAGCTCTGGGATGCCCTTGCTGTCACCGGGCCAGCCTACTGAAATGGCTCAAAATGATTTCACTGACAGTAGGTGGGAGGTTCATCTAGAGACATAATAGAACCTGGCTGGCATGTTAGGCCTCTGACTGCTTCTCCCCACCCTTCAGTACCCCCCCCTCCCCAATACTGGTGTGCCCTTTTCCTTCCTAGGTGAAGGCCAGGAGTGGCTTGTCTGACCACATGCTTCTTTGATTTTTGAATGCCTCTGTTTAGACTTGAGTGTGTGTTTTTGGTTGGAAAGATAGCTTGGTGGTGACTGAAGGGTGGATTAAAAGTGGGGTGGACAACAGAAGTGAACATCGGTGTCAATAACAGAAGACACACAGACACATGTTTGGAGATTTCTGTAGCTTCAGCCTTTGGGGAGTGAGATGTCTACAGAGTGAGGTGCGTGTGTGTGTGTGTGTGTGTGTGTGTGTGTGTGTGTGACTGTGAGGGGGAGGGGTGGAGAAGGAAGATACTGCCAACAGTTTTCTGCCCCACCCTCCTGCTACTGCCTTAAATAACTTCATGCCAGCCCTACCCTGTGGTCTCCTTCTTGAGCCGTGAGGGGAAAGGGTGGTCTTTTGGGCCACTCTTCCTCAGGTCATCTTTGGAGGTTAGGGAAGGGTTAGTTCTTAGGGGGGTGTCAAAGATGGTATAGTTCTCAGCTTGAGACCTGTGATAACTGTCTGGTGACTTCTCTACAGGCGATTAGTAACCGAAATGAAGTGCTTTTGACCCTGTGGGGTGAAGGACCACCTTCCTCATCTGTGGAATCCCTCGTTCCCTGCCCCCGGGGTTGTTAGCTCTATCTTCCTCTTCCCTGCTTTTATTTGTATAGCAATAGAGTTTCTGTAAACTTTTTGAAGAGATTGGGATTATTGGGATGGGGTTAGAATAATGGCAAAGAAGAAAAGAAAATTGCTTCTTCCTGGCAGAACAAAGACCCGTTCAGCGCTTCTTTTTCTTTTCTGAAATAGAGTGGGGCGCAGATAGCAGAGTGTGGAAGGATAGGGCCCAGAGAAGAGGGCTTTGTCTGTGTGGCACTGGTAATGACCTGGTCACCCCAGCTCTACTCTCTCTGGACTGTTCTCTGGCTGTGGAAGCAGAGAGCACCCACTGGCAATTTAGGATTTAACTGCTCTGTCATTGAAGGAGGAATGGATGACCCAAAGAAGAAGACGGAAAAAAAAAAAAAAAGAGATTTGGTGGAAGAGCTTGGACCAGAACCGGCACAGCCAACTTTGGCTCTGCCCAGCACCCTTTGGGCCTTGGATTTGTGCTTTATTCTATGTTCTTGGGAAAGTGGGCGGCTTTAGAGCAATGGCTTTCTAGGGTTCCCCATAGCACATTTAAATTCACAAGTACATTTTGTGATGGCGATTTTAGATCCTTTACTGTTTGGTGGTTGGATGTTAAATTCTCAGGATTTAGCAACAGGACTAAAAAAGCACTTTGAAGCTCGGGCCTCTGTTGGCTTCAGACTACCTTTTTCTTGATTGGTACGATTCATGTGGTTTTAGAGTACATAAATAATTCAGAATGATCCTGAGTGAGAGAAGCAGGCCTCAGAGTGAGTTGGTGTATGGGGGAGGGTAGGATGGGACGACAGATTGCAGAGGAAAGGGCGTTTCTGTAATTCATTCTCTCTCCATCTATGTTTTATTTATGATTGCACAGGTGAACATTTAAATGTTGGGAACATGGGGACCTCCCCCTATGATTGCTCCATTCAGCAGCCTTCACTGAGGAGTGAGTGTTGGGAAGCTTGACCATATGTCTGAGGTCACAGCTAGAAGATGCAGATGGGGATGTGAGTCTGGGTCTCATGCTGTGGAGGAAAACTCTCCCTTTTGTGAGAGGAGCCTAAGAGGGGAGGGAGAAGAGTGAGGAGGAGGAAGCAAGAGATGAAGAGGAAAGCCATAGCGTCAGCCTTTGGAGCCAAGAGTAGAGCATTCCTGTGTCCTTGGAGTGGAGCATCAAGTAAGGAACAGAGCCCCTTTGCTTAGCCGTGTGTGTGTGTGTGTGTGTGTGTGTGTGTGTGTGTGTGTATGTGTGTATATATGTGTGTGTGTGTGAATGTGTGTATATGTATGTATGTGTGTGTATGGTACTGAGGAGGTGTTGAATACTGATCTTGCCTTAGACTCTCCCTGCTGACTCTCTGATTGTAGAATGAGTTTGAAGCCGCTTGGTTCAGAGCCTAGCAAGACCTTTAGCCAGAGCAGGCAGAACCTAAACACGCGGAGAGTCAGGTGTGCTGCTGGTGGTGCTGGGGAGAGCTGAACTTGGGTCCGATTCTGCTGAAATTCCAGTTTCTTTTTGATGTGTGTGTAGTTTTTATTTTCTTTCAGCACAAAACTAAAGTTTTCCAGGGGATGAATCTCTTTTTAATGCAGGCAGCATTTTTTCCTTCTGACTTCCATACATTTTATGAGAGAGCATTTCGTGTACTGCCTTTTCAGAGGAGCGACTTGGAGACAACTGAGCTCCTGACTTGGGGCTCATCTTCGGGAGGTGGGGAGGCTCTGGCCTGCAACCTTCACTGTGCTAAGCATCACGGCGTTCTAGTAAACAATTAAAGGGCAGTGAGCAGTGGATAACCAGAGCATTAGCCATTCAAAGGCAAGGATAAAAGATGGTAATACTTTGAAGTCTGTGGCCCAAGCCACCAGCCACTAGTAGCAGGTCTTCCCTTGGCCAGCTCTCAGGCGCTGGGAAATCTTCCTGTGGCCCCTTCAGTCGCTCCTCTTTCAGGCACATTGTGAGGCCCTGTATCTTGTTGCTTTCCAGGCTTCCCCCCCCCCTGCATCTCCTTCCTCCATCCTTTTCCTTTTTCCCCTTCCTGTTGTGTCCTTCTTCCTGCTCTCTCCCCTCATCCTCTTAGTAATATATCTTTGTAGTGTCTTTTAATGTATTGTTGTCTCATTAAAATTTCATGTTCTCTGTTCTTAATTTAAAAGCAGTTTAGTCTTTTGGAATGTATATGTATTTCACACACAAAACAAAAAGCAAACCTAATTAAACTGCTTTTTATTTCTGTGTGGCCTTCCATTGATTTTCCTCTCCCCCTTCTTGTCTGTGGTCAGTAGTGGCTCTTTCTAGAAAAAAAAAATTCCCCCAAGGTCTCTGTCGTGTGGTTATTGTTTTAAAAACAAAACCAGCTACAACAGTAGAAAAAGTTTCCACCCTTATATTGTGAGCCACCAGGGACACCCTGTCCCAAGAGATGTATCCTGTTTCTTGACTTCCTTCAATGGCAGAATTATCATTAATGTGTTTAATAAGAAGGCTCAGACTGGATGGGTGCTGATGGTGGATATGAGTCTGGTAATGCTTAGGGGTAGGAAGCTGGCAGGCTACTGCCAAGAGAGTCCATCCAGGGAGAATTTAGTCTGATGGTTTCTTGTTTCCCAGGCTACCCAAACCCTACTGGCTGTAGCAGGATGCAGAACCCTTTAGAAAAAAATAAGATCCTATCACCTTTCCCATGAATGTTGGGTTGAACTCAGGGGTATCCTGTGCCCACCTTGGGCAAAACCACACACCAGCAGGTTGCTGGTGGGAAATTCTAGATGTTGTGATGGAAGTGTGTTGGTGAGCATCATAATGTCCTTCTGGAAGACTGAGTCTTTTAAACATTTCATTTATTTTATTATATGTGTATCTCTATGTATGTGTCTGTGTACATGTATGTACATGTGTCTGTAGATACTCTTGGAGGCCAGGAGAGGGCGTCAGATCCCTGGAAGCTGGAGTTGTATGTAGTTGTGAGTCATATAACATGGGTGCTGGGAATCGAACTTAGGTCCTCTGCAAGACTGGGAAGTGCTCTTAACTACTGAGTCATTTCTCCAGCCTTAAAATTGAGTCTTAGGGCTTAGTCGTCAGGCACTTCAATATCTAAAGGGATCCTCAAAAGCAAGAAAGTACCTTGAAGTCTCCAGTTTTTCTACTAGAAATCTGCCTGAATTTTGCGTTCAACTCTATAACATCTGTGCTGTTTTTAGTGTAAACATATTTAAATTGCTGTGCTGTTGAATACAACTGATGGACCAGGAAAATGCTGTGTTTATCTTGAGCTTGCTCCAAGTGCTCACAGTAGTCTATAACCGAGCTGGAGAAGCCGGAAGTAGGGCAGACTCAAACCTGTTGCCTTACCTGCTGGTTCTTCTACATCCTCAAGGCTAAGATTTGTTCCCTCTCCAGTGGCCTTTGCGTTTCTTTGTAGTGCCTCCTACTTTTGACTCCTTCATTCTGAAAGGCATGCATTTCTTTCTCTGTTCTTCTGTTTCTGTTATTCTTGCTGACTTCCTGGTCTTTTCCTCCTATATTGTGAGTTCTGGAAAGAGAGGGGAGATTGCATCTAAATGTTTTACACACACACACACACACACACACACACACACACATACACACTGTAGTATTAACTACAAGAAACATGTGAAGGTTTATAAAAAAGGCAGTATCATCCTGGCAACCCATCCCCTAGAGTCAGCCGCTGAGTAGGGTTTTCCTTTGCTGTGGGAACAAAGCTCCGTAAACTCAGTGATGTTCAGCAACCCAGGCTTATCTTAGCTTCTTTTAGGAATCTGAGAAGGTCTCACAGGGTTAAAATCACAGTGCTAGCAAGACTGTGCTTACTGTGAGAAGAGCCTGTTTGCCCACTGATGCCATCTTTCAGAAGCTGCCTGCATTCTCTACTCAAGCCTGTCTTCCTGGTCTTCAAAGTCCATGTCTTAGGATTTCTGTTGCTGCGGTGAAACATCATGACCAAAAGGCCAGTTGGGGAGGAAAGGCTTTATTTGCTTTATATTTCCTCATTGTTCATCACTGAAGGAAGTCAGGACAGGATCTCAAGCAGGGCAGGAACCTGGAAGCCGAAGCTGATGCAGAGGCCCTGGAGGGATGCTGCTTATTGGCTTACTCCCCATGATTTGCTCAGCCTACTTTCTTACAGAGCTTAGGACCACCAGCCTAGGGATGGTCCCAGCCACAATGGGCTGGGTCCTCACATTTCAATCACTAATTAAGACAATGCCCCACAGACTTAACTACAGCCTGATCTTGTGGAGGGATTTTTGTTCTTTCTTTTTCGAGATAGAGTTTTTCTGTGTATTGCTGACTGTTGTGGAACTCACTCTGTAGACCAAACTGGCCTTGAGCTCAGAGATGTGCCTGTCTCTGCCTCCTGAGAGTGCTGGGGTTAAAGATGTGCATACTGCCTTGGAGAGATTTTCTTAATTGAGTTTCCCTTTTCTCAGATGACTTTGCTCATGTCAAGTTGACATAAAACTAGCCAGCCCAGCCAGTGCCAGTGATGTCTGAGCCATTCTGCCACTGCTCGGCTCTGACGGGTCTCATTGATGTCTGTTTCCCTCTCTGCCTGTAAGGAGCGTGGTGATTATTGTGGGCTGCCTGGATAATCTAGGACAGTCTCCCATTTTAGCGCCAGTTGGTTAGCAATTTTTAAAAATACAGATTTCTTTCCCTTTATATATCATCCCTGCCATCATCCCCCTCCCCGCCCCCCCCCCCCGCCCCATCCATGTTAGTTTGTGCATATGCACGTGTGTGTGCAGGTGCCTACAGGGGCCAGAAGAGGGTGTTGGATCTCTTGGAATAACAATTATAGGCAGTTCTAAGCTGTTTGATATGGGTGCTGGGGACCGAACTTTGGTTATTTTGAAAGAGCAATAAGTGTACTTAACTGGCGAGATGTCCCTCCAGCCCCTCCGTTCCCTTTGCCACATAACTAAACATGTTAGGAGCTTAGGATCTGGACACCTTTGAGGGGCAATCATTTTTTCCATTATAGTTACTTTATACCCTTTATTATTTTTCCTGATACTATTTAATTCTCCTGATAATATTTCTCCCCAGCCTTTCTTTCCCATCCTTTCAATATGGCAGCGTCACAGGTTTTAGTTACATTGGCACTTAATACTTGTATTGTTTTGACTGAGCAAACAGTGTTTATGGTTGAGCCTTATAATATACTTTAATGGCTCTATCTTATGTAATTTACTGACTTAATGGCCTTACCGCTTCAAGTTAGTTTTTTTTAACCCCCTAAGCCTTACACAGCAGTTTAAAACTTCTCTGTGTTCTCATGTGTTGGTTTTTATTCTGTCACATACCCCCCACCGGCCTTCCTTTCGAGAGCCCTCCACCCTTCTCCACTGTTCTTCATTGCTGACCTGTAGGCCTGTGGCCTGACTCCTGCTGGAATTAGTCCATGGATTGCTACCTCTGTTTGACCTTTGGCTTGTTCCTCCAGAAGTTTCTGAAAGAGGGTTTGTGGGAACTGATTACTTCAAACCTGCATACACTACATAGTCTTAATTCTTTTCTAGTACTTGATGATTGGTGGTTTGGCTTATCTAGAATTTTTGGTTAAAAGGCATTTTCTATTACAGTTTTATCTATTTTTATTCTTTATTTTTTATTTTTATTTTTTAAAGACAGGTCCCTGGCTGGCCTGAAAATCACTATGTTGACCTAGCTGGCCTTGAACTCACAAGGATTTGCCTGCCTTTGCCCTCCACGCCCCACCAGTGCTGGGGTTAAAGGTGTGTATGCCACCACATCCTGACACCTCCATTATAGAATTAAAGGGTGCCAATATTGAGTCTGAAAATTAGTATACCATTCTTATTTTTGATCATTATGGGGACCTTATTAATATTTAGGATGTTTTCGCATTTCCTGTATTTTGGAACTTCCTTGTTTTAAACATTATTGGTCTAGGCCAGGTAAGATAGCGCGTGCTTGTAATCTCCACACTTGAAAGGCCTGGGGATCAGGAGTGCAAGGCCATCTTCAGATACATAATGAGCTCCAGGCCCTCTTGACTAGAGAAGCCCAGGCTCAGATCCACAGGGGAGGATAGGAAGCTGCACTTTACTATGCTATTTTGGTGAAGGCTTACATCCTTCAAAGTCTGAAAATTTTCCTACATATTAATATTCAGTTTTCTTTTCTTCATTTTCCTGTATTTTGTTTTTGGAAGTCCTGTTAATTAGACTTCTTGGATTGAGTTCATAATTTAAAAAGCTTTAATTTCTCGTTTTCTTTGTTATTATTTTTATATTTTGAGGAGTCTCTGTATCTTCAGCCCTTTTCAGTTCTTAAATATCTATATTCATGTTTTTACATGACATATGTGTACATGTTTTATTTCCTAAGACTGCCTTAGTTCCTGCAACATTACCCTCCCTCTTTTTCTTCCCCTCCTTCCCCCCTCCTTTCCCTCCATGTTCTAGGCTGGACTTGAACTCCAGATCCACCAGCCTGTCTCCTTGCTGGCATTACAGATGTTCTTTCTTCAAATGTCTGAAATTGCTGCTACCAAGAAAACATGCTTTACTCTATTTTTTCCCAAGCTTTCTCAGGCTTTATGTGGAGTTCAGTCATCCATGTCTGGGCATCACCACCACCCGGCTTAGATGCCAGGCTGCTGTTCTCTAGGGCAGATGAGATGAAGCTCCTACCCAAGATGGATGTAGGCTAGAATCTTCCTGGTAAGCGCACCTCGTGGTGCTACACACATTAATAGAAATGGGCCAAGCAAGTGTTTATATGAATACAGTTTGTGTGTTGTTATTTCAGGTATAAAGCTAGTCGGTGGCCGGGAGCTGGGTGGCAGGAACACAGCCCGCAGCTCCTTACAACAGTCTGGCTTCTTTATTTTTACTTTTGATTGCTTTCGGAAAATTTCTGCTGATCTTTGCAATGTTTTTGTTCCTTCCAAGTCCCGTTTCTGCTTCTTTTTTGGTTGTAGTGTTTCCCATTGGAGCCATCTTTCCATGTTTGCTGATCCTTGCTTGTTCATTTATATTTTAAGATGGACAGGCATCTGTGGGACATAGCGGGACCTGTTAGTTTCCTTGTGGGGTCATCCCTCAGAGAATCTTTTTATTTATCTCCACAAATAACCTAGGTGGCAATAGATATTTCTGGGGCTTTCCTACCGAAGGTTTTCATGGAGAGGGTTCAGCCTGCTCTCTCTCTCTCTCTGGTGTGTGTGTGTGTGTGTGTGTGTGTGTGTGTGTGTGTGTATGTGTATGCGCGAGGGCGCATCGGGTGGAGTGGGCTATAGTTATCTTGTTTTCTCTGAAGGCTTTCACTCAATCGCACTGTCTTCTAAGAGATACCTCCCTTTTGCTGGCTCTGAGTCGTCTGCTGACTGACAGAACCACCTGAGTACCTTCAAGAAAGGAACCCGGGTCTGATTGCTGTTTGTATGAACTTTCAGAAAGTAAGCTTTGTTCTCTATCCCTGTCCTGCTTCTACCCTTCCAATCACCGATGCCCCTGGGTTCCCAGCACTCCTCAGGTTCTCTGCCAGGGGATGGCCACTTGTTTTGTGGTTCCTTTCCCAGCTGGCACTTAGAGTAGACATAGCTGATCCCAAGTCAGCTGCTGTGTGGTGATCAACTGTGTCTCTCTGGATTCTGCTTGGCATAGCTTGGGTGGTGCCGTTGTTTTCTTTTCATTAAGAAACAAGCTTCTCTTTTGTTCTTTTAGTGGTATTTGAGGAGAAGATAGAAGACAAAATGTTCGGCTTTTTTTATTTTATCAGAAATTTATTTCATCTCTTTAGCCAAGCTGTTAAACTTATGCTGCCTGATACTGAGTATTTGTCCAAGAGATACCCACCCTACACACACCTTTGTGGTGCTATGAACCAAGGGCTTTGGGTATGCTAGCAAGTGCTCTTCCACTCTCCTGCAACCCCAGGCCTGAGATGGTTGCTAAACAATTTAATGCATGTTTTTGTGTGTGTGTGTGTGTGTGTGTGTGTTTTAGGACAGTAGACATTAGACTTCCAGACAGACCCAAAGATGCAATTTTACAAAAATAAATCATGGTTTATTTTGCAATGGATGTGATCACAGGCAGCAGTTACTGCCTGCTCTCACATGATATAGAAAGAAAAAGTACCATGAAACACGGTCGTGGAATGTTGGCATCATGAATGGCGAGGCTCAGGAGCTGTATTTTGCCCTATAAGTAGCAACATGAATTACCTCGAGAATCTATTAACCTATCTGGGTCTCAGTTGACTCACCCCACTTGGTCGGGTGGTGGCTTAGTTCCAGTGCTGAGGAGCTGCTGTGAGCAGAGCCTGTGTGTTGGATAGTTTGACGCCAGCTTGTCACAAGCTAAAGTCACCTGAGAGGAGGGAATTAAGAAAATGCCTTCAGGCCAGGAGGCAGAGACAGAGGGATCTCTGTGAGTTCAGGCAGCCTGGTCTACAAAGTGAGTTCCTGGGCAGCCAAAGCCCTATCTTGTGGTGGTGGTGGGGGGGGGGGGGGGGACAGGGTAGGGTGGGGTAGATAAGAAAAGAAAATAACTGGTAAGATCAGGCTGTAGTCAGTCCTGAAGGGCATTTTCTTAATTAGTGATTCACGGGGGAGGGGAGTGCCCCTTGTGGGTGGTTCTATCCTTAGGTTGGTGATCTTGGGTTCTTATAAGAAAGCAGGCTGAACAAGATATGATGAGCAAGCCAGTGAGCAGCACCTCCTTATGGCCTGTGCACTCTGCATCTCCTGCCTCCAGATTCCTGCCCTGTTTGAATTCTTGCTCCGACTTCCTTCAGTGATGGGCTGTGATAAGTGTAAGTCAAGCAAACCCCTTCCTCCCCAGCTTGTCTTATGGTCATGGTGTTTTGTCACAGCAGTAGAATCCTAAACTAAGAGAGCACGGTGTTAGGGTTCTTCCAGAGGTCACTGCTTGGGCAGCCATGTAGTGTTTTGCATGTTCATCTCTTGTGATATATCATAAGCTCTATGTCTTTCTCTAAAGCTTAACTCCATGTCTTATAGAGCAAGTCCTTCATATATCTTATCTCTTACTCTTTCTAGACGGTGGCTGCCTTGTAGGAAGGTTTTATAGTCGTCTTTTCATCTTTGGTGTCTTCCACAGTCCTTGGCACACGGGAGATTTAGAGCAACTTGATTTTTCCACCAAGGGTTCTTGAGAGAATATGAAAATAACAAGTCCGTCTGCCAGAATCTACAGGGTTTTCTCAGAGAAAAGGTCTCCATGTTGGGGTCCTGCTGCTCATTTCCTGGCCACTCATGCCGCTGAGAAGTTCAGATGCGTTGATACTAAGGTCGGTGGAGATAGAGGTTCAGGATGGCAGCCCTGACCTTAGAGGACTCTAGCCTCTAGAGTTGTAGTCATGGATTTGTTCAATGAGCCCAACATTGTTATCATGTAAGATGGATGTCATCTTAACTCTGACAATGAATTACATATAGAGATTAGATATAGATAGAGATTACATATAGATAAGTGTTTAAAAACACTTAAGGGCTTTTTTATAACTTACTTTGGCTTTCTTAGACCTTTGAGCTATGTGCCAGGATTAGTAAGTGGAAGTTTGAGGGGTTGATTGGCTCCACTGAAGACCTTTCATGGTGTGGGTGGCTCCCTGACAGATTGCCTGGGGAGACCTGAGGCACCTTTTCAGAAAACGCTCTCCTCCTACTGACAGGAATGCTGGAGAATCAATACCTGTAAGGGAGGTGAAATATTATTGAAGCACCTGGAAAGAGCTTTGCTTTTTATTTGCTCAGTGGATAGTCTTGAGCGCCAGGGAACATACTGGGTTCTAGAAATATAGTGTCAAAGGGAAATGGCACCTGCTCTCCTGGCACTTACAGACTAGAGTCCAGTTGTCCAGCGTGGTGGCCACTAGCTGTTTGTGACTATGTAAACTCATTTAAATGGACTATCTCTATAAATTGAGTTTCTCAGTCACATGTGCCCGAATTGAATGTTCAGTGTCTCTCTGTGCTTGCTGACCATTCTGTGGATAGCCCAGGATAAGAATGCTTGCCTCATTTCAGGCAGTTCTTTCAGGCAGACTGGACTGCAGCCCTAAGACTCGAGTTTCTCTACCATATGTCTGTGACTAGCTTGCTCTGTAGTAAAGACAACAGAAGCACAGAGCGTCGTTTGCTTAAGGGTACGAGGCTGGATGGACTAAGCTGGGACCAGGTCTCTCCTTGCTAAGTGTGGCTCTCTCCTTGTGGGATGCAGGGGTGGAGCGTGAGTAGGAGTGTGGACTCTGTTCCCAGGATACTTGGTTCAGGTCTTGGCTCTGCTGCTTCCTAGATCCTGCTGGAGCCCCAGAGCACCCCAATTTCCTCAGCTGTGAGAAAAAGAAGACTTCAGGGAAGAGGGTTAGATGATTCAATCAAGCAGGTGTTAGGACCTGGGCACAGTTGTCACAGTAAATACTGGTCAGAGTCATTATTGAAACAGAGTCTCATGTAACCCAGGCTAGCCTTGAACTTCATGATCCTCCTGTATCTACTTCCCAGGTCTGGGATTATAGGCAGGCCTTCATGTTTAGTTTTATGTGACGCTCACGTATCCTAGGCAACCATTTTTGAGGGGAGCACCATCCTCAACCCACTGATCACTTACAGAGAATGAAGCAAGGGCAGAAGTTAAAGGGTCCACAAGGCTTCTCTAAATAGGAGCCTGGAGACTGGGAAAAGAAATGGTCAGGGAAAGCTGTGTTTCTAGACCCATTGACCTCCTGGAGCAGGGCTGAACTGGAGATTTCAAAGCCAGGGGCTGCTTTGAATCCTCAAGTTGGTCACTCCTACCCTGGATCTTTTTCTGTCTCCTTCTTCCTGATTTGCCCTACCTAATTCTGACCTTTCTCCTGTTCCTGCCGGTTCCTCCTTCTGTCTCTGTCCTCTGGGAAGAGTGGGGTCACATCATACGCTGGGACAGAAATACGCACTAAAGGAGTTCAGACGAGAGAAGTGACAGAAGTTGGGTCATTTAGCTGTGGGGGTCTGATCTGTTCTCCAGGGTTTCAGGACTTGGTGATGTCATTCTCGTGAGTGCCTCATCTTGCCAGCAGGCCTAACTAAAGTAGCACATGGAATGAAGACAAAGTTCTGACGTTGGTCTCAGGGATGGTAGAGAGAGCCCTGCTTATATATGGAACTTAGTTTAGGAAGTGTCTTACAGATGGTGGGCAATGCACAGCCGTAACTCCAGAACTGGACTGCAGTTTAGGTTAGCTACATAAATACACACACACACACACACACACACACACACACACACACACACCACCAACAGCAAACACATATACACCAAAAAATAAAACAACAGCAACAACAAACCCTACCCCCGCAACAAAAAACCAAACCTCTAATATGGTTAGGGATGTAGATGAGTTGCCTAGCATGTGTAGGCCCTGGCTATGAACCCCAGCAGCTCTGCAGTCTGATTTCATTCATTAAGCAGGTGTTGTTGAGGAGGTTAGGCAGGGCTCCACCCTCATAAGTTTAGAGTAGGGTCCTGGCTCCCCTGGCAGGCAACTAACAGTGCGTTCCTGGTAGTGAAGGAGGATAGCTTTATTTGCTGTCACAGAGTGGAAGTGGGGAGATTCAGGCAGGGAGGGCACTTTAGACATGCCTGAAGGATGTGGCATCATGTCTCACCCAGGTTGGGAGCATAGGGCAAACAGCAGGTCCAGTGACGTATCTGAAGCACATGTCTGTAAGTGGCTGACCCAGCACTGACCTGTGAGGAGACTGTTCCCGACAACCTGAATTCTCCGTGTGGGGAAGGCATACAGGCTGCCTGAGTGCTGAAAGCTCAGCCTGTGACTGGCTGTCAGTCCATTCCCATGTTCTCCTTGGGCAGGAGGTGGGCACTCTGGCTTATATGTGGCAGCTATAAAGGGAATGGGTGTTTAGTAGATTCTGGAATTGCCCTTCTGCTCACAGGTCAATATGAATGCTTATTACTCATTCATATGGAACCTCATGCATTGATTATTGACAGCAGCCTGCAGGTTGACCTTTGAGCTTGGTTTCCCAGTACGAAAGGTCATACAGTGCAGAATCTAAACAGTGTCTCCTATTGCCTTGAGTCTGCGTGGTACCTGTATGCACGGACAGTTTCCTTCTCGGGTATACAAATAGGTGATTCATTTGCAGGTTGCACTTCTCTGCTTGGAGTGTGTCTTTAGTCAGGGCAGTGCCAGTGTAGGGTGACTGCCTCCCATGGGCACAGGGTATTGGTCAAGGCTTGTATTTGATTTAGCAAGTAGAGTTGGAAATGAGGACATCTCCTCAGTGTGTTGTTCTTAGGGAATCTTTCCAAGACTAGTACAGCGCAGACACTGCAGGCTCTCCTGCACTTGGCCTTGCTTCCTAGACAGTGGGCATGGCAGACCGTGACAGGCAGGATCTTGAGGGTAGGGATGAGGTAGGGAAGGGCTGCAACAGGAACTGGGAGATCTGAATCGCTGCCCCAGTGGCCTGGTCAGCAGAGATCTGAGTAGAGAGGCTAAGGCCAGAGTAGGATCTGTGTTTAAGCAGAACAAAGAGAATAGAGGCCCCGGAGAAAGCAAAATCCCAACAGGGACAGAAATTAGAGTCGCTGGAGGAAACTGGGAGAACACGGTTTGGTGGTGACTGCTGGACGTAAGATCGCCAGGCCCACAAACCCCGACCAAGGCAGTGGTAGGCCTTTTCGGACCTTTTCATGTTTGCTTTGTGGGACCTGGTGCGTAAGTGAGCCAGCGCTGGCAGGTGTGAGGGGGCGAGGCCCCTTGGGGAAAGGGAAATATTAGTCATCCCAGCGCACTGATAGAAGATATGGGCCTTGTCAAGACAGCTGCTGCAGGAGGCCCCACGGCTGCCAGCCAGCCTGCATGGCAGTCCACGTTCTTGGTTTTATCTTTAATTATTAAAGTTCTGGGCTATTTCAATGCTCACCTGAAGCAGCGTTGTGAATAATTTCCCTTTCCACGGCTCCAGTGGAGAGGGCGTTTTTGTGGCCTGTGGTTCTGGATTCTGCAGGTGGCTCTTGCAAGGAAGCCTCAAGGAGGACAGGGCACCCTTGACTGCAGGGCACAGAGCTTGTGGGCTGCACCTGCTCTCAAATTTATTTTGAGTGAGTCTTTAATTTCGGGAATATAGCGTTTCTTTTTACCCCGGGCCAGGCAGAGAGATTGCTGTCGGGATATGTAAAATAGTTAACACTTCATTAACCTGCCAGGAGCCTTTGATTGGTTGTACCTATGACAACCTGTATAGTTTTCCAGGGTCTTTTAGGAGCTCCTGTGCTGCTCAGAAAAGATGGGGTAGGAAGTCTATGGGTGCCCAAGGGCTTCTCTGCTCTGATTTACCTTGAAGTTGGGGTCAGGGTAGGACTGAGCTATTCCTTGAGAGGTTGGAGGTTGGGAGTAGACTGGCAACGAAGGCTCCTTGGCCTCAGGTACTCTTTCCCCCTTCCCTGTAGCTCCGCTCATCCTCAGACCTCACCTGAAGCAACATGCGCTGGAGGGAGACCTCCTTTGACCCTGCAAATGAAGTTAGCTTCTTAGCCTCTCATGGCTCTGTAGCTCTGGACAAAACGTTCTTCACAGCAGCTCTCTCAGCTGCCCATCCCACCAGTCTGTTGGCTCCGTGAAGAGAGTGGCAGGGCCATGTTCTGTCACCATCACACCCTCGCAAGTGTCTGGCTCACGGAGGGTGCTCTGCTTGCTGTAGTGTAAATGAGTCCATTGGCTTGTTTGCTAAGCTTTGGGTTTTGCACAAGATCCCAAGAAAACAGAGGAATGATACCACCACCACCACTATCAATAATAAATCAACAACCCTGCTTTCCTCAACTGACATCTCAAGATATCCGCTGAAGTACAAGGAAAAGGGGTTATCGGTTGAAATTCTGTTTATTCTTTAAAAGAAATTTATGGATTTCCTATTTATAGTAGTGCAGATTTTGTAATTAGCTCATAAATAAATATGCTTAAATCTATTTAATATTAATGGAAACTTTGGTGACTATTGCTCTCAGGAAGAGGTAGGCAAATGAAGACATTTTAACGTCAATGTCTGATAGGCACTGGGCTAGGCAAGGGTGACATATGGACACACAGGAAGGGGTGGGAGCTGGCCCAGCAGTAGGCATTCCCAGGAGAAGACAGCAACTGGCATGTGCCATGGTGAGGTGTGGAAGGCTCAGAGTGAGGGCAAATACTATAATGAGGCTGGAGGGTGGGTGGAAGGAAGGCCTGCTGGGTGCCCTCTACTCTGGTTGGGAGTGTTTGGCAATGGGGAATACCAGAATATCAGATGAGAAAGGCTGGGCAGGACAGACCTGGGCTGGGTGGGAAGAGAAGAATTGTGCAAAGGTGCATTGGAGGTCACAGCACAAGGAGTATCTAAGATTCACAAGGGATGGCAGTGTAGGGTAGGAGGGACCATGCTGTGCAAATCAAACGTGCTCAAGCTCACTTGGGTCCCTCTCTTCATTGCACAGTGGAGGAGTTGCTTTTTTCTAAGACCTGCATCAGATCACTCTGTGAAGGTCTTATTTTTCTGTGCCTAGCATAATTTTTTATCTTAATGTGACTTAGAACCCTTTTCTGGCCTACAACATTGCATATGAACAAGAAAGTGACATACAGTATATGTAAGCGTGCATATTTAGTGTGTTTCCTTACCTATGTAATCAAGCTCACTCTTCTCTTTTTGTTTTTGGTTTTTAAGCCCAGAACTTGAAGTAATTACGTAATTAGAATCCACATTGAGTGTGGCTAGATAAGGTGTAATTAAAGAAGAAAGCCTAATTTTGGAAGAATGATAAGAGGTCATTTGACTCGGTCTGGGCCCAAATCCAATCTTGGAAGAACAGTAAGAGGTCATTTGGATGTAGGGAGCTTGAGGCTACCCAGGAGCCCAGACTGGCCTGAGAGCTGGACAGATTCTGTTTCAGTTCACTGTGGAAGCCATTCAGTGGCATCCTTTTGGTACAGGGTATTATGGGAGGCCCAGCTGAGTCAGTACCAGAAGTCCTGGATTTCAGGGAGGACATGAGGGGACATGCTTGAGAACAATTAGGACATTCTAGGCAAAGAGATCAAGACAGCTGGCGTGGCGGTAGGGGTAGGGTGGGGGGTTTACAGGGCAGGTGCCTTAAGTTGTTCTTTGAAAGGTAAGGAGGATTTCAAGTGCAAGGGCAAGAAGCACTTGGATATTTTTGGGATGAATGCCATGCCAAGGTTGGAGGTAGACGGGGCATGGCCATGCTAACAGTGGTCATTTTGCGGTTTGGTGAGGTCATGCTTCTGTGACCCTGGCACAGAGAGACAGCAGGAGGCTGGCTGGGGGGCTGCTGGTGGTAATGCAGTGGTTCCTGGGTGAAGGAGTCGTGCAGGGACCAGGGCAGGCTTCCTTGTGAAGAGATCTCAGAGTTTTGAAGGACCAGTAAGAGAGGGGAGGGGAGATGGTTTCAAAAGGAGAGGATGCAGTTGAAAGAGCTGGGAAAGCTGTTCTCACTGCAGCCCTGCCTCTGAATCGATGGAGAGACCTTGATCAGTTCTTCCTTACCGGAGCCTGGGAGAGTAGTCACTGTTAGGGTTTGGGCTTCGTTCAGACTCTGCAGCGATCACAGTCCTGGGCTCTGGGCAGGGGAGGATCTGGGGTGGAGACTTGTGGGGCCACTCCAAGGAGGTGAGAGAAGAAACCACATAGTCCTTTTCCTTGTCCTCCTGGAATGGGCAGGAGGCAGGGGAGGCACTCTGGCGATCAGGTTTGAGTCATCTTACATTTCAGGGTGTTCTTGACACTGACATAATGGGTATGTAAACCTCACTGTACGGCAGTGTTGAAAATCAAGTGCTGCATTCTGGGTGGAGCAGAGAAGGAGTTAATCTTCCTGAACTCACAGAAAGGAAATTGTTAGGTTAAGGACCTGCTGGACTTGCCACCTCCCCCAAGGCCAGTCTTGGGAAACTCATGGCCTCAGTCTTGAGAACATCTGTGCTGAAGGCTTTCTGGCATAGGAGGATGTGGGCAGAGCCTCAAAGGATGAGGAGTGGAAGGAAAGAGAGGAGAGACTTTTCAGAGGAAAGGATGGTTGGAGCTGTTCTGCAGGCCTTACTGTAGGGGTCCAGGAAGAAGGCAGGCAGGCTATGCTTTCTGTTTGCTTGCTTGCTTTCTAGCCTGGAGAGCAAGCTGACCTCAAACTCAGAGATCCTCTGGAGTGCTGGGATTAAAGGCGTGTGCCACCAAGCCCAGCATACTTCCAAATACTCAGTGTGTATATACTAGCTGTTTCAAGCGCTTTCCTGGTCTTACTTTTATAATTGTGATGGCTAATTTTGGTTGTTAGCTTGACACACTTGGGATGAGAGGGCCTTAGATGAAGAATTACTTTTATCAGGTTGACCTCTGTTGAGCATTTTCTTAATTGCTAATTGATGCCAAGGGCCTAGCTCACGGTGGATGGTGCCACCCCGGGCAGGTGGAATCTGAGCAAGCCAGGGAGAATGAAGCAGTAAGCAGCGCTCCTCCATGGTTGCTGCTTCCATTCTTGCCTCAGAATCCTGCCCTGGCTTCCCTCCATGATGGACTCTGACGTGTAAGCCAGAGGAAGCCTTTCTTTCCCAAGCAGGATTTGGTCACGGCGCTCTCTCCGAGCAATAGAAGGCGAACTAGGACAATAATCCTTTCATCGTTTCTGCTTCTGTGATTATCCTGTGCCACAGATGAGGAAGGCTGTAGGATTGGAGGGAGGAACCTGTTTGTCTAGGGTCTTAGTGGTGTTTCGTTTTGTTTGGATTTCCAACTCCTGTGGCAATAAATACCTGTTATTCTGCTGGCTGCCTCGGAAATGTAGGGCAAAGAGAGTTACTTGCCTCTGTGACCCTCAGGCCCAAGTTAAGCACTTACCTAAAACATGGCTGCAGTATTCCAGGATAGTTCAAAACCCCAGGTGCTGCTGCTGGGGGCACGCAGAGCTCATCATGGCTAGACCCGTGATTTACAGCTCGGAAACTGGGACACAGAAAGGAGAGAGGTCAGAGGCAGGATGGAGATGAGAGGTGGAAGTCTGAAGACTGGTCCTTAGAGCTATTTTAAGGCTCCCTGTGGAAAGGTTTGTATTTAGACAACAATGGAAGCCTTTGTCCTGAGAGTTGGTGTGGGCAAGGGTTGTCTGCACGGTCCCCTGTGTGCGAGTGTGTGCGCACATCGGTGTGTTTCCTTCGCTTTAACCTCAGATGCCTTTGAACCAGCCCGAAGGATTCCTTCAAACCAGAAGCTTTGGACAGGTGGAAAGCGCCTAGGAAGAAGGGGAGAGATCAAAAGCCCCAGAAATAGAAGAGTAAACTGTAGGCTTGGCCAAGGGAAGTTTCCACTTACTGAACACTGACTGTACAAGGCAAACTTCGTGTGTCATTTTTGGACTTTCCATGGCTTCGCCGTAAAGTAGGTACTTCCCTCCTCCCCACCCCATAGTTTGATTTCAGATGAAGGAACTGAAATTAAGAGATTGTGGTGTCATCGTAGAATTTGTAAGATAGAGCCAGGCCTCCAGTCTGTGTGTGCTGGCCACTTTCCTGTCATTGGGATAAAATATCTGGGATAATAAACTTACAAGGAGGAAAGGCGTAGTTTAGCTCAGAGTTCCATGACGGTGTGGCCTTGTCAGCAAGGCCAGGGAGCACAGGATGGTGGAGGCACAGGAAGAGAGAAGCTAAATTGATCATGGCAGCCCAAGACAGAAAGACAGTCTAGGGCCCAGTATCCTTTTTAAAGACATTCCTTTGTCCCTTTCATTGGGCCCTACCTCCAAGGATTCAACCATTCTCCAGTAGCACTGCAGGCTGGGTACTAAGTCTTCAACACGCCGGGAGGTGGTGGCACATGCCTTTAAACTTGGGGCAGAGGCAGCTGGATCTCTGAGTTGGAGGTCAACCTGGACTACAAAGCTTGTTCCAGGACAGCCACGGCTACACAGAGAAACTCCATCTCAAAAAAGGAGGGGCAGGGGAGTGGGGGGAAGGGAGAATAAAGATCAGAAATAGAGTGGGGCCTGCTCAATCTAATACTCCACCTACCTGTACCCCCACACTATCTGCTGGACTTAGGATTGCAGTGGTTTGACCGTTTCAGGATGGACAGCACATTTAGGGAGGTTACTGTTTCTCAGTGACTCCCACTTGGGGTAATTGCACTTTAGGGGACAATATCTGAAGACTTTTGGGTTATTATAATTTTGGAGGAGCCATTGACATGTATTTCATCGTGATTGAGCATGTTCCTGAATTTCTTACATTATATAAGACAGCTCTCTAGAACATGTGGAGGTTAAGAAACCCGGCCCACTGGGGGCTTGGGATTTTCAGCATGTATTGCACAGGTGAGCCGAAGGCCTGTCTGAGAACCTTTAGCTTCAAGGACTTCTGCTGACCGGACTGGTTATGTGCAGTTTGGGCTCCTTCCTGTTCCGTGGAGGCCTCGTGTGATGGTGGTAGTAGTTGGAGACTTGGAAGCAAAGTTACAGCAAGGCACGAGCGCTTGTGTGGCCCAGGGCTGCACGTGAGCTGAGCAGGTGACAGGTGGGTAGGGTTCAGTCCAGGCTGCTGAGCATTGACTGGGCTACTTCTCTGTGAGTGTGGAAATAGCTTGGATCCAGCTAGCTGTACTTTCTTTCCTTTATTAACGTGATGCCCTTATTACTCAACATTAGAGCTGTCTGAGAGGGCTAGGGCTAGTTCAGTGGTAGAATGTGTATGTACAGAGTGCTTGGGCCGTGGGTTTGAGCCCCAGCACTACAAAACCAGCAAACCACACTCATTTTAGACTAACTAAGTAGGATTCTTTCATGCTAATTTTTTACTCAGTATTTGTTTATGGGGTGATCAGCATGTGTGTGTGTGGGGGGGATCTCTATAATTTCATGGCTTTGTAGAGTGAGAAATATGGTTCTGGTCCATTACTCTGTCCATCTCCAGTGGTGTGCATATATACATATGTAGGCAACCCTCTCTCTCTTTCTCTCTCTCTCTCAAACGTACACACACACACACACACACACGAGAGAGAGAGAGAGAGAGAGAGAGAGAGAGAGAGAGAGAGAGAGAGAGAGAGGGGAGAGAGATTCATGAGATGTAGAAGTGTTTTAGGTTTGTTTCTCATTTGCCAGACACATACTAAGCAATTGGTGAACATTTGTTAACTTGGTGCAGTAGTGAGTAATTTGCATTCTGAGGGAAAGATAGAACTTAGATCTACATAGACGGTATGGGGGTATAACAGTCTGACAGTAGGTGGATGCAGAAAGATGAAATGAAGTGGGCAAACGTCCAGAGACAGCAGGCCTGAGGCGTGCGGAGCAACTGTAGCCTGTAGTGGTGACCCTATGATATGGTCAGAATGCAAAGACGGGAAGCTGGAGTGGGTCAGAAGGTGGGGAGCTTGAAGTAAGGCTCTGCTACAGTGATGGGGTCAGTTCTATAGGAGGATGGCCTCACCTTGTTTTCTGGGGATGGTTATACCATTTCTCCTGGTGTAATGACTAACAGTGCCCTTGCCAGTTGCAAATGACCCTGTTTGGATGATTGGGTTCAGCAGTCCATGAATCATTATGGAGCGGTCTGTGAAGGTTCCACCGTAGGAGATGGTGGAGCAGGCTTAGGAAGGACAGTGGCCCTAGTACCAGCCATAGTCTGGAAGCTGGTGACGAGGTGCCCTCTAGGCTGGCAGTTCAGGCCTGAGCCTCAGGAAGGGAGTAGTTAGAAAGTGACACCATCATAGTCTCTAAAACGGGTCCAGACAGCAACTCCAGAGAAACCTGCCTCCGGGTTGGGCAATCCAACAAGTCTTCTTTTAACTGGAAGTTGATGATAAGAAAAAGAAATACTACCATGTGCCCATTTCCTGAACAATTAAGAGTCAGAGAAGCTTCAATCCAGTGTCTCAAACGACCTGGCAAAACCCTCAGCTATTCACTTTCTTAAGCCTGCCATTGTCCTCTGGAATTTAAAATAGGTTATGAATGCACTTGATGTCAGGCAAGATAAATCTGTGAGGAGGATTGTAGTCAATACATTTCCTTTTTAAGTAGAAACAATATAAAGAGCTTAATTCAGGCCTGAATCAATCTCACTTTGTTGCCATGATTGTGTAAAACCTGAGCTGCTCTGTGTCTGTGTCACACTGTTTATATTCCCCGCTGTCCCTCCATCCTAGCAGCCCCACATGGTCTCCCAGCCTTTTTAGGCCATGTACAGCTCTCCCCACTCAGGCTGTTTTCTTGGGCCCTGCGAAGAGGTGGTGGCACTGTGGGTGGTGGGTGACTTTGTTTTTTGTCTGGGGGAGCTCTTCGGGTGACTATTCAGCAGTGTTCCCAGATGAACCCTTTGATCTGAAAAAATTGGGAAGCTAAATTCTTAAGCTTTTCCCCGTCTAATAAAAGACTGTTGTTACTTTTGGGATATTTGTTGTGCACAGAGTTTGGCAATCAAAACACTGTAAAATGCACGGATGGCAGTAGCCATGTCTCTACTGGGTCTGCTCCCCTTCTAGGCTCCGTTTAGGTAGAGTGAGCATGTCCTCCATTTTTCCCCATACAATTCCAGTGTTTGTTCTTTGACCCAGCGTACAGTCAGTAACATTCTCTTTCTCAGAAGCAATTATATTACTCAACAGATAGGCAATCCTTTTTTATTAGTTTCTCATATATTCTTCCAAGATGTCTGAAGGCAGTTTCGCGCATATGGGGGAAAAGTGAGCTAACTTGCTTGTATCACTTAACAGTGTGTCCTGGAAACTCCATGTGGAGGCAAATGGAGTGTCCTCATTTTGCTACACTGTCTCAGAACAGTGTTTGTCAAGACCAGCAGGCCTTATCTTTCCCTTAGTTCACTAATTACTATTGAGGGGTTATGTTTGTCTCTCTAAGAAGCAAAAGGCTGTAGGAAGTGAAATGAAGCCCCCCTCCCTCTACCCCTAGACAGGGTTTCTCTGTGTAGCCTTGGCTGTCTAGGAACTCACTCTGTAGACCAAGCTGGCATCGAACTCACAGAGATCCACCTGCCTCTGCCTCCCGAGGGCCAGGGTGATAAGATTCCCTTGAAGACAAGTGACTTCAGTAGTAGACTCATATTGGAAGCGGTTACTAGACAACAACTTTGTATGTACCGTGGTTCTAGGCACTTTGGAGGAAGTGGGCTTTAGCTGCGCTTGGTCTGGCTCGGCTCCCTCAGCCCCTCAGCAAAGCTTTCTTGACTCACTGGCCACAGTTCCTTGGAATCTCCAGTCATTCATTCCTTCCTTCTTTCCTCCCTCCTTTACCTCCCTCCCTCCTACCCTCATCTATCTATTTTACTAGCTAGTGTTGAGTGAGTGTTTCCCAGTACCAAGCCTTTGTTAGATATATACCGGTGGCGAAAACGACGTGAACTTTGCTCAGAGACTCAGCAGACAGCCAGAAACAGTGCACCATGGTGGCTGTGGTGATAACGTTAGACCCAGGGTGCCGAGGAAGCACCGAGCAAAGGGTGCATGGCCTCTGTGGAGTTTGGTAGGGATGGGGACGCTCCCTAAGATGGCACTTACTCTTTGATTTCTGTCACATCTGCCTTATCTCTGCTGTTAAATCTATGACATTTATGTTGTCTTCAGCTCTGTTCCCTGTCTTGTCATTACAGCTCCTGCATTTAGCACTTTTTCAGGCATTTCTTGTACTGGTTACAAAAAAAGTCCGCATTAGTTAAATGCTAAATGAACCTAGAATCAGATGCATTAGCGTTGAAAAGCAGAGGTGAGATGCTCATCACTGCTCTTGGCCTTCAGGGTCTGTGTGGTCAACTGGCATCCTCGAAGGCTCCCTCTGAGTTGGTGCCCGCCCCTCCCTTTAGCCTCTTCTTTTATCAACCCAAGTCTCTGTTCTCCCTTCCACACATTAGCTGTGTGAGAAAACCCACTCCCTGTCATTCTGACAGTGCGGAAGGGGAGCCACAGGCCAGCCCCACTCTGGAATGAGGGAGATGGCTGTGATCCCTTTGGGCTCTCCTGTCTGGTGGCCCAGCAACTCCTCCTTTAGTCTGATAACTTCAGCTTCCTTTGTAGCTTCCTGGTGCCACAGGGCTGATCATTCCAGGATAAGAAATAGCAAGTCCAGGAAATGGACCTTTTAATACAGTTAAAAAGGCCAGTGGGAGAATGGGGATGACCAGTTGTATAGCCTTGAGAACAGCTACAGTTTTTCTGTGCTGTGGACCGTGGTTAGCATGGCAAGCAGGTCCAGGTGATGTCCCCAGCTGTGGTGGCTCAGATACAGCAGCAGCAGTGCTGGGTTGTCATGGGAAAGGCTTTTGGCCAAATGTTAGCAGCTGGTTTCCTAATTCTGTGCAGAAGCAGCCTCTGGGAGGAAGAGGTGAGATTTGTTTAACAGCTCAGATTCCCCTGCATCTATTCTTTCCATAATAGCTTTCCCCAGGAAGTAGGGAGGTGGGATGGTCTTTCTCTGGGAAGTCTGTTCTGAGTCGATGTTTCAAGTGCATCCCGTGTGCAGGATGCTGCTCTGGAGTCTCCGTGGTCTGTGAAGTCAGCTATTACTAAATTTGGGGGGACAGAAGGACCCTTTGTGGTTCTTATTTATTGTGTGTATCATTCCCTATTGGGATGTTAAAAACCTGCATTTTTTTTCACATGCTTCCTAGACTGTGCAGGCTATATTTTATTTGGGTATTTTCAGTTTCAGGTAACAAAACCTAAGCTAGAATGACTAGCAACTGGGAAAACAATTACTTCTTAGACAAGAGGGGCTTCTTGTGGCCTGCACTATGAATTGTGCCCTCCTGACTTCAGACAAAGGCTGGGCCTTGGAGTTGACCATTTCAGTGTCTGAAAGAGGGCAGCAAGTGCCCAGGTCCTATCTATCTTGCCATCATTAGCATTGGGGGCTGCAACATTTCCAGAAACCTGTCAGGCACTTCAGGCCTGAAAGCTCCAGATGGATGCTGGCACTCTGTCAGGAGTTTGGAAGCTTCTGGAAGTACACCATACACTCTTCTCTTCTTAAATCATAGGCTGGATTTAAGTCACATGTCTTTCTTGAGCCAATTATTGTTATTGGGAAGGAATTACCCTTCTTGTCCATGGTGTAGAGGAAGGGGGTGGGCTTCTGAAGCCAGATGTAGGGCGGGCTTTATTCCGTGGTAAAAGAGGAGCAGTTCCCTCATACACAGAGACTTGGTCAGGAAGGGGGAATCAGGATCCCAGGCTGGCAAGGCTCCCACCAGGACCCAGTGCACAGGTGTTTTGCTGAGCACACCCAGGGACAACTGCTGTGACGTCCTGTGCCCTCAGGGTTGCTGAAAAGGTTATCTCTGCTGTGCAGCTGAGGAAATGAGGCTCACTGGGCCTTAGTGACTTGTCTCAGATAACCCACAGTGTGGACATGGGGGTTGGGAGAGAGAGGCCATTGGCTTCAGGACAACAGACATATTATATTTCACACCTGTGATGTCGAAGCGGTCCCCTTCATTTCTTCTCTTCCATGACTGTAATTATTCACGGCAGGAGGCAAGAATAAAATCTACCTCATTTTCTCTAGCTCCAAGTTGTCTGTGTCTGACAAATGGGGACAGTGCTGTGTGTTCCTGCTTCCTAGGGGAGGTCGGCCTGCCAGCCCCTGTGCCCCATATGCTCGGCGTACATTGTTTTAAATCTGCACGTAACCTTTTAGGTTAGGTGCATCGTCTGTGCTTTATGGATGGGGAAGCAGACTCAGAAAGGCTGTGGCCAGAGGGTGTCTCACAGTTTAGGAGGCAGACTGCCTGCCTCCTGGCCATGCTGCTTCTCCATGCAGTCCAAGGCTTATCAGTGGTAGCCAGCCTTGTTGTGCCCCTGAAGGAAGGCACTCAGGAAAGGGGGTTTCAGTGTCACAGGTTTCCGAAGGAGCTGAATGTTCCCCAGGAGAATAATTCTCAGGGCATTAGGAAACATATCCTGAGCACAATAAACACAAGAGAGAGTCAGGAAATCTTGTTTCTGTATGGCAGTTAAAATGTGAAGGGAGGGGGGAAAACCCTCAGAAAGGTCTGAAGGGTTGTCGGCTCTGGAAACGGAAGGTTCTGACTGAGGGCGAGCAGACATGCTGACTGCGTAAACTTGTGATAAACGTGGGCAGCGTGGCAGCAGGCAGAGCATCTAGACACTTCCCTGTGAGCCCAGTTCCGCGGCTGTCCTCTTAAGACAGTGCCCACAGTTACGAAGCAGGGTCCAGACTGGCAGCGCAGTGGGCAGAGGGATCAGGATCAGGGCGGTGGAGGTGAAGCCAGCCACGCCATCTGCACATGCAAAGCCTGACACCGGGTTGGCACGGCCATGTTATAAGCTTAGTGCACTCTCCCTGGCTGGAACTTTCCCAGAGGAACGGGCTCTCCGCTCCTGGCTGAGGGCAACAGTCTGGCTTAGGCCTTTCTTCACAGTACGATCCCCTGTCTGAAATCTTCCTCTCCAGCCCTGCGTGTTTGGAATCTCTCCCTCGGCCTGAGCTCTGGGGAGTCTTGGATGGAGACTGCCACCTTGCCAGGGTACCACGGGAGAGTGATGAGCAGAGTGCCAGAGACTCCTTTGCTAGGTGTGGAAGGGTGAGGAGGAGGGAGCTGGGCATGGAGGGTGGCTCACAGGTGTGGAGAAGGGACATAGATAGTGAGACTTTTCACAAGTGCAGCAGGGCCCAGTCTGATCATCCTGGCCTGGGAGAAAATACCTCGACTTTTCAGATGCCAGCACAAGAAATACCGTAATAGGCCCTGCTCCCACGGCCCCGTGAAACACATCCACAGCTTTGTAGGGTCTTGAGTCTGTGTCTGTGGAAGGTTCTGGATTACTCTCTCCCTTTCAGTTTTTCTGCCCGTGTCCCATTCATTTAACACCATCTAAGCATTGGTCGTGCTAGTGTTCCATGGCAAGCTGAGCTTGGGGCTGAGGTTTCTCAGGCGGAAGTCATTGCCCTTGAGGAGCTGCCTGGTAGGTAAACGAGATGATTACAGAGAGGTGTGATAAGTGCTACCAGGCCTGTGCAGGGTCCTGTGGGAGAGGGAGGGGGGTGCCTGGTTGTGCCTGGCGGAGGAGGAGGTGGCATCAGAGCTGGGCTGGGTGGGAAGTGTGCCAGGTGCAGCAGTGTCTTGGAAGGCGCTCTAAGGGCCGAGGGAAGTAAAGCGCTCATTCCTGTGGTAAAGAAGTTTATGAAGACCGCCCTATGATAGAGATGGCCGGCGTCCAGCGGGGCCCTGCCGGTGCTCAGTTGTGTGACTGGGAAATAGTGCGACTGGGCTGTGAACAGAGTTCTCTAGCAACAGACGAGCTCTATTTGATCCGGTGGTGTTTGCTTACCAGTCTTTCTGAGAAGGGACCCCGTGGAATCATCTTTATGCATCTGACGTTAATGACTAGTACCGTCTCCTGATACCGTGACAGAGTAGTCTAGTCTGGGTGCTTTACAGAGCAAAGAGGGTTCTTCAGCTCCTAGTTCCAGACGCTCAAGAACATGGCCCCCAGCATCTGCTCAGTTTAGGAGAAGGCTGCATGGTGGGTGGTATCACAAGGGTTGGAGCACATGAGGAAAACAGTCATATGGTGTGACAGGAAGCAGGAGGCCAGAGAGGGGCCAGACTGGCTCTTTACAACAGCCCATTCTCTGGGCAATGACCCAGCTTCAGTGAGACTTGGATTAATCCACTTCTGAGAGTTCCACCTCTTGAGGTTCTAGGTTCCTCAGTACTGCCACCCCCGGGTCCAAGTTGTTAGTACTTGGACTTTTGGGGGACAGTCAAGTCATACTCAGTCATAGCTGTGTTTGAACTTAGGAGATTTGACTTGGGCGAACCATTTTACCTCTGTGGCTTTTATTTTTTTTCCCACTCATTCATATAAGTAGCCAATTGGATCCCTCCAGTCTTTGTCAAAAGGCTAGCTAGAAACCATTTACCTTAGAATGGTCCCTTATTAGAAAAAATGGTTTTAATGTACAAAGTGAAAAACAGCTTTACTTAGCTGCCCAGGAATTCCCTAGTTTCTTATTCATTACTCGTAGGTATCTCCTAAGTGTCTTCAACACCTTGTGTCCTAGGCCTTACCAGTTGAGAACCATCTCGTGGGTCTTGGTTCACTGTTTCCGTCATTCCGTGTTGTGACTTTCCTTGCTCTGTAAGTACAGATGTCCAGCTAGTAAGTTGTGATGAACCAGTTGGCGTCACCTGGGTGATGGGAATCCACATCTGTCTTTAAGCTGCAAAAGTGGTAGAGACAAGAGGCACCAAGAAGGCGAACCTTTTCTGTTTTCCTCCAGGGTCTGCATGGTTCTCTGCTCAGAAGAGTTACACAGCAAATGGCTATTGGAAATATGGCTTTAACGTTAAAATAAAGTACTACTATGATGTGTGTGTGTGTGTGTGTGTGTGTGTGTGCCCTTGCACATATGCACACTAAGGCTTGTGAGTCTTTATGTGGGTCCCTGGCATTGAACTCAGGTTTCTAGCTTTTGTGGCGAGTTCCTTTACCCATGGAATCATCTTGCTGGCCCAAGAATGCCTTTTTATGATATGTCAGTTATTTAGCTGGTAAAAACATGGAACGTGAAGGTTGGATCAATGTGGTTTTGAATTTGGCCCTTGGTTTCTTTACAAGTTTGACTTTCATGGAAATAGCAGTTAGATAAAGGATTAGTTGCAGTGTAGAACTGCGGCGGCTGAAAGACAGATCTTGTGTGAGTTTTTAGTACTGTTTGCTAGTAAACAACTTGGTCAGATAAGCCCAAGAACTGGCTAACAGCATCTTCCTTTTGTGCTGTGAGAAATGGAGGCATAGCGGTACAGCTGGTGTAAGTTATGCCATGAAGCTGTTGGCCGGTTAGTTCCCCAGAAGCAGGTGACTTACAAAGCACTTGCTCTCTGCTGGAGCACGAGCAAACTCATTGTAGTTTTGTGAAAGTGTTAGAGGCGATGGGCGTCAGCTTCCCATTGGCTTGGAGTGCATAGGTGTTTTGTGACATTTCTGTCACTTAGCTGTGTAGCCTCTCCTCGTATTTTTGGATGTGTCTGTAATCCCAGCCCTTGGGAAATGGAGGCAGGAGGATTAAGTTCAGGGTCATCCTTGGATCTCTTGCAGCTGAGGCTGACTTGAACTTGCTTCGCTGCTGAGGATAACTTTGAACTTCTGATCTACCTCCACCTTCAGAGTGCTGGGATTATAAATTTATCACCATGCTTGGATTTTATGTGGGGCTGAGACAAACCTAAGACTTTGGGCACGCCAGGCAAGCCCTTTACTGACTGAGTTGTATCCCTAGCTTACTAAATTCTTTAATCTGAGCTAAATTTAGCCTGTCTTCACGTTTCTCTTGAGCACCTAGTTTCACTGTGTTTTTTTTTTTTTTTTAAATGTGTGTGTGCACGTACGCACCCATGGGCAGGTCTGTGTGTCCCTGCATGCATGTTCCTGTCTGTTTCCTCTCATTTTATAGAGCAAGTTCTCCCGCTGGACTTGCAGTGCAAGTTCATTGGCACAGTACACCTTGTAAAATGTTACATGCTAATTAAAAGTGTAGTGACAGCTCTGTCTTCTAGGGAGTAGTTCTTACAGTCTAGCCTGGTCCCTGGACCAAAGCATCAGTATCACCTGGGAAATTATTAGAAGTGCGGATCCTCCAGCTCCACCTAGACCAGCCGGCTCAGAAACTCGGGGGGCGGGGCCCCCAATCAGTTTTACAAGCTCTTGGTATCTGGCCTAGTTAGAGAACTGCTGTAGGTTGGAACAGTAGCGCCCAGCCTTGTGAGCTGTCTTAGTTTGGTTTCTGTTGCTGTGATAAAGACCATGACCAAAAGCAACTTGAGGAGGAAAAGCTTTATTTTATCGTACAGCCCCACAGTCCAGCATGAAGGGAAGGCTGGGCAGGAACCTGGGGCAGGAACTGCAGCAGAAGTGAGGGAGGATCATTTGAAATACATTTTCAATTAAAGTATAATTACATCACTTCTCCCTCCTCTTTCTCCCCCCCCCCCGCCATCCCATTCCTCTTCCCTCTAACCCATCTCCTGCCTCCCCTCACTCTCAAATTAGTAGCCTCTTTGATAGTTATTGTTACATCTGTTTATGTATACAGGCACCGACATAGAAATACAACTTGATGAGTCTGTTCCGGTTGGTTGTGTATATGTGGTTTCAGGGATGATCATTTCGTATTGGATAAACAGTTAGGGAGTCCATCCCTGGGAGAGGGTAATTTTCCCTCTCCTAGTCGTCATTCGTTGTCTGTAGTTCTTTGTCTAGTGCTGGGAACCCCGAGAAATTTCCCCCTTCCGTGTTATTGATGTTGTCCTTGGTCAGGTCTTGTTTACACAGCCATTTCTAGGTGAGGCAGTCTCGTAGCAGACAGCTTGGTATTCTGGCTCTATTGGTCAGGGGTCTTGTTTACACAGCCATTTCTAGGTGAGGCAGGCTCGTAGCAGTCATCTTGGTATTCTGGCTCTCACAACCTTCCTACCCATCTTCCACAATGTTCCCTGAGCCATGGATGCAAGAGCTTTGCGGCAGATGTATTCATCTGGGGCTGGGCTCCAGTCTGGTGATCTCTGCATTGTGTCCGACTGTGGTATTCTCAGTTTGCTTTCTGACATACCCCAGGATCACCTGCCTGGACATGGCACTGCCCACAGTGGGCAAGGCCCTTCAGTGTCAATAACCAGTCAAGAGAATGCCCCACAGGCCTGCCTCCCTGCCAATCTTATGGAGCTATTTTCTCATGCCTCTTCTCAGCTGACTAGCCTGTGTCAAGCTGGCAAACTGTGCACACTGGAGTCACCTGAGTGTTGAGTTGTTAAGAGTATGCCTGATGATGGCACCTGAAAAGGTAACTGGGAATCTGCCGTAGTTTCTGGGCAGCATTGATACAGACAAGTCTGCGAATGCCACTCTGACCCCGGGGCCCAGCCAGGAGGGGACAGGGTTGTAGGGTGAGGTACATGGACTGTGGTGTTAACCTGGCTTGGTTTGAGTGTAGGTTCTTTCTTTCTGCTCCTGAGCCTTGACAAGAGGACTGTGACCTGGGTTCCATACCTGCATAATGAAAGGCTAATGGTACCTTCCCCAGGGTGGTTGTGACGTCAGTGGGATAGACACTTGCAGCTCTGCATCGAGCCCAGCAGCAGGACTGAGTGCACTGGTGCCAGCCATACTCACCTTCCCCTCCACAGCCACTTTTCTCCACCCTTCACTTTAGGTCTTCCTTCTAGGGCCAAACTTTTAGCCTCTCTTTTGGAAAAACACTCATTTATCTTATTATTGTTTAAAAGGTGACATCCAGTTTGACAATATTTATCTGGATTATAAAGTTCCATTTGTTGGATTTTTTTCCTACAGGAGTATCTGTGTAATTGAGAAAGGGTGTGTGTGTGTGTGTGTGTGTGTGTGTGTGTGTAGCAAAAAACGGGAGTAACCCAAAGTCCATCAGCATAAAACCATCACACAGTGGAGAACTGTGCAGACTCAGAAAGCAGTGAGGCCTTGGGCTCTGTGGGATTGGAACTGTAAATTTTGGTACACTGTGTACCAAAAGGGAAAGGACAGATATTTGCTTGAGTATATATAGCACCTCTAAAAGGGTCCATGAGAAAGGGGTGATGTTGACTGAGGGGGTTGCACTTCAATGGTAGAGTGCTGGTCTATCAGGTACAAGGCCCTGGGTTCAATCCCTAGACCACAAAAAGGGAAAAAAATGACACATATATGCTTATCACTTAGGAATTATGACATATTTTAGCTGAGAATAGTGGTATATGACTATAGTTCTAGCACTTGAGAGGCTGATGCAGGAGGATTACTGAAAGCAGAACACCAACTTGCGCTACTTAGTGAGATCATGTCTCAGAAAGACGAGAGGAGGAGAGAGAACTAGGCATCTAAGTGGAGGGGGGACTTATCATGAACTGTTTGGTGCCTTTTCAAGCATATGATTAGAGTCTATTAAAAATACTTTAAGAAGTGTATCCTGAGAAGAGACCCCATCTGTGACTGGATGGTGAGGGAGCGGTACTGGGTTTTGTGAGCTGCACACTGTCCTACTTTCGCTGCCGGAAGAGATTGTGTTACCTGCACTGTGGGCTCTGATGGACCTTGCCACACTGTGAGTCTGTGGATTTGGGGAAGTTGAGACTGAATCCCAGCCCATTCTTGCTCAGTTGGCTTTGTGTTTGGCCCACAGGCTGGACTCTCAGGATCATCTGAATCTTGACTCTGTTACCTAAAGCACGAGCTCCTCTGCCCTTTTTTGTGCCACCTGAGGTCTTGATAAGTCTGCCTCCTGTGTCTTTAACCAAGTCATTGTTAAAGAGACACTGGATAGGGTGTGGCTAAGAATCAAATCCCGTGTCATGCTGCCAGCAGCCTTTTTTCTTGCTGGTCATCTGGCGGACAGTGATGGCAGTGATCACCTAATCACTCCCTAGATGTTTACAGTGTGCCAGGAACAGTGGCAGTGCTGAGGACCAACAAAGGAAGTAAGACAACCTTCTTGCCTGAATAATGAGGATCAGCTCCTCACAGAGGTGGGCAAGCTTACTCTTGAAGTTCAGTTCCTTGAACTCTGTTGTAAGCAGTCAGTTCTTCCACCGTTGTACCCAAGAAGCCAGAGACAACACGTCACAGAATAAAACTTGACAAAAACAGGGGAGGGGCTGGGGCTGGATTTTGGCCATGGTGTTGTAGGAAAACAGATGGGTAGTCCAGCCAAACTTAAGTTCATGAGGGGTATGTATAAGTGTGATTGACCCAAAGGAGGGACAATTAGTGGAAGTGGTGATCCCCTATCTTGTTTTTCCAGCTTGTAAAAATGAGTTCTGGGTGAAGTATGTGTGTTGTGTGTATATGCATGTTTGTGTATGTGGTTGTGTGTGTGTGTTCAGGAACAGTCCACCTTGTTTCCTGGTAGGAGGTCTCCTTCTGGTACCTGGGGATTGTGGATTAGTTTATGTTGGCGGGTGAGTAAACTCCATGGCTCTGGCTATTTCTACCTCCCCAGTGCTGGGACTTTAAGCATGCACTAATCATGCCTGCCTTCTATGTGAGTTCTAGTGTTTGAACCCAGATCCCTATGTGTGTGTGGCAAGTCCTTTTACCAAGTAGCCACCATTCTAGCTCCTTATGGTAGAATATTTTAGATTCTGCTGAAATATAAATCTCTGACACCTCACCTGGTCTATCAACGTGATAACCACTATATGAAAAAGTGAATTTTTTTTAGTAGCTTTGTCTCTGTGTACTCATCCTGGGTTCCCCCAGTATCATTTGTTCTGTGATTGTGTCAAGAATCATCATTGGCTTATAGCTGTCAGGGCTTATTTATTTGTAGAATTCGAGAGCATTCGCTTTCCTGTTTTAAAATAGTGCATTGATCCATGTCGCAGGTCCTCAGAGTTCTTTCTGGCTTATGTGACTTTACAGTTGGTCGATAGTAGTTCTAAGAAACTTTTATTACAATCAGTTAAATATGCATGAGAGAAATTATATTTTGTCTACAGTAAAAACTGAAACCACATTTAAAAAGAAAATGGAAGAATGACTAAAACAAATTAGCCGGAGCTCTGTTGCTCCACCTTAGCCCGTGTTGACTTATGTCTCGGTACTACCAGGGAACTAACCAATGCTTACAGTCAGGCTGTGCTTCAGAGCCTGCTGACTTGCCTAATCAGTGGTATGTTAGATGTGTTCAGAGGAGGTGGCAACATAGACAAGGAAGGGGTCTGTTTCATCTGGGCAGGGGGTGGCTGGCAGGTGAGGTGCTATGATTTTTTTTTTAAAGCCACAATAGAAGTTAGAAGAAAGACAAATAAAATTGTGTATAAGCTGTGGTCACAACCATGTGCCAAATATTTATGAATAACTATAAAGAAATGTCCCAAAATAAAACTCTGGCAGGAATGTTGATAAGTGCGGTTTTATTTTCTCTTGTTCTAAATGAGAGTCAATTGCCTCTTGTAACTGTTTTTCCAAATCTCATGCATGCACACTCAGTTGTGGGGAGCTTAGGGTACAGAACTTGGCTATAATAGATCCCCGCTGGACCAGTTTGCTTGGAGCTGTATCTCCACCATGCTATTTTCATCCATGGTAGCTAGGATGAAATAGGGAAGCCAGCCCTGAGAGGAGCCAGACTGTTGTAAGGAGCTGTGGCTGCGTTCATGCCACCCGGCTCCCGGCCACCGGCTAGCATTATACCCGAAATAACAACACACAAACTGTATTCATATAAACACTGCTTGGCCCATTTCTATTAATGTGTGTAGCACCCCAAGGTGCGCTTACCGGGAATATTCTAGCCTAAGTCCATCCTGGGTCGGAGCTTCATCGCATCTGCCTCAGAGAGCAGAGCTATGGCGTCTGTCTGAGGAGTCTTACCTCACTTCCTCTTCCTCCCAGCATTCTGTTCTGTTTACTCCACCCACCTATGTTCTAACCTATGAGGGCCAAGCAGTTTATTTATTAACCAATGACCTTCCTCCATCAGGGCGAAATTTCCCCCTCCCCATCTTTAAGTTGGGCTGATAAAATTGTCCTCAAATTTGTTGTAAAAATTGATTTAACCTTGTCTTTAAGCACCAGTCAGATGCCTGATCTATAAACATGTGCACAATACAGTAGTGCCAACTTTGTAAATTGGCTCTTGTGTGTCTTCTAGGTGGCCATGCAGAAACAACTCTGGCCCTGTAGTTGTTCCTCTGGCTTTTCGTATATGTCCCTTTTGCCTCCTGATTTTGAGTAATGACCTGAAGTTGTTGGAATGTGGGGACTCATGGGATTTGTTTGTAGTTGGCTTTTGGAAGTGAGTGATGTCATTTCATTCTTTTTCCTACTCCTCTCAGGTCTTCTTTAATTTCAAATTTTTGTTTTATTGGTGAAGAGAAGCAAGGTGACATCAGAGAAAGATTTCTGCCTTCATCAGGAAGGCCTGAAGGCTGGGAATAGCCACTCAGAAGCCACTTGAGAGAGGATGATGGCGGTTTGCAGGTCTCCATGATGATGATGTCGTAGCTAGATTGGGGTTGGTGTCACCTTTGCCTTCAGTTGTTCACTGTGTCTGAAGGATGGTGTGCTCTTCTGTCATTTTTCTCCATTCTTAACCCACATGGCTGTTAAGGACTGGGGAAACGGTGGGCCAAGTGAAGGGAATCTGGTACACAGTTCACTTGGGTTTGACACATAGTAGGTGTGTACACTCTTATCTTTAATAGTTATCACTGAGGTAATTGAATTCAGGATGTTAACAGAACAGGAACCAACTATTGCAGACTAAGTGGGACTCAATGTTGATGTTGGTTATATAAAGACACTTGAGGTATCTTTTTTTTGAAGTGTTCATTTTAGCTACAGCAAGAATGCCTGTTGGATTTGTTTTAGCTGCCGTGACCACCCCTTTCCTCATTTGGAGATCTGTGGCTTTGGATCTAATAGATTAGATTTATTCTCAGTCTTGCTTTTTTTTTTTTTTTTTTCTTTCCGAGATAGGGTTTCTCAGTGTAGCTCCAGCTGTCCTGGAATTCACTCTTATAGACTAAGCTAACCTCAAACTCAGTGATCTGCCTGCTTCTGCCTCCCAGGTGCTGGATTAAAGACGTGTGCCACCACCGCCCGGCTCTGTTGTGTCTTTTCTGCTTGATATTTAGGGTAGAATTTCAGGCCTCACGCTTGTTTTGCTTTTGTTTTTAAAGTCAGGGTTTCCTCTGTGTAACTTTGAAGCCTGTCCTGGAACTCACTCTGTAGACCAGGCTGGCCTTGAACTCAGAGATCCTTTTGCCTCTGCCTCCTGAGTGCTGGGATTAAAGGTGTGTGCCATCACTCCTGGCTCAGGCCTCATTTTTGCAGGGCCTTGATTAGGAATAGGGGTCCAGAGCAATAGTATGGCAACAACAGTATAAGATGGGAGAACTTGAGCAGGGCCTTGCTCTTTACACTCCCTCTCTCTCTTTCCTTTTCCTTCTCTCCCTCCTTATTAGTCCTGACTCTCCCTACTTTCTTGCCCCGGGAATGTTTTGTGTGTTCCTAGGTTTGATGTTTAAAAACGAAGATGGATAGTCCTTTTCTTCCCTCTCTGTTTATGATGATCCATTTTGTAGGATGTCTTTGGCTATTTCCCCCATGCCTTGCTGTACCTATTAAAACTGCCTTGGGCTTTGTGCAGTGCGAAGGCTCGGGTCATCCTATTATGGTGCCGGGGCAATAGGGCAGGGTGCTGGGGGTGGCTGTGCACATTCTTGGTGGGAACTGGCAGGGCGTAGGAACCAGTACAGGAGTAGGCGTGTGTGCGGCTGAAGTCAGGCCAGCAGCAGGCTCAAAGGCTCCAGTGCTGCCCGTCCCGTTGCTGACTCTACGTTATGGCTGTTGGGATTCTGTGGTGTCATTTGTATCGGCCATTTAGTCTGGACTGCTCCACAGGCTTTTCATCACAGGAATTACACAACACAAACGCTTTTGACCTTGTAAGGCTTTGTGAAAGGGACTGTAAATTCCAGCTCTGTACAGCAGCGCAGGGGATGAAACTAGGGAGACCTCGTTGTCGGATGGCCCTGGCGTTGGAAGACTGCCCTTCAGTTGTGTAGATGTTGGGCATGTCCCAGAGCGGGTTGTGCTGCAGAGGTAATTGCTGATCAGTGCCAGCTCAAGGAGGTTAGGGGGCCGGATACTTGTTCCCTTTACCGCGTTTACCTTCAACTTCCCACAATAGAAGGAGGGTTTGAATTTATTTAGATGTATGTAATCAGTCTCCTTTTCCTTGTTTATTGTTGACTCGTTCCAAGCTCCAGGCCAGTTTCAGGGGGCCCCCGTGAACAGTTTGTTGGTCTCTGTCATTTTGAAAAGGTTCAGAGCTTCTCATAACCTGCAGCTTGGGTGAGAGCTTAGCAACTGCGTGGCTGGGTCCCCGGCCAGGCAGATGTCATTTCCTGATAGGTTTTCACTTTTAAGAACTTCGTGGGCTCTGCAGTGCTGAGTCTCTTTCGGACTGGTCATGTGCTGTGCTCTTACATCAGCGGGGAGGGAGTGTCCCCAGAACCTGGTGTGGTGAGGCGACTTACCCTGGGTCACAGAGCAGTGGAAGAACCCAAACTGGAATTGTCCCCTTTCCCCAAAGGCTTAAATCCCACTGGGTGATCGGTGGCTGAGTGTGTCCCAGGTTCTTTGCATTCAGCTCCTTTGGGTTCTAGTTCCTGACTGTGCTGCTTATTTACTTTGCTTGTAAACATTGGCTTAAGCGCCCCGAGTTTCAGTTTCCTTTTCTGAAGCATGGTGACCACCCATCTCAACAGGTTTTGAAGGTCTCTTAGGACTGTTTCTGGTGCATGTCGGCACTCAGTAGTCACATTTAGCAGCATTGTTTTCCATGGCTTGGTGCAGGCTTCTGGCTGTGGCAGGACTGATTTAGGGAGGGCTGCAATAATCTTAAAACTTTTATGGCACCCTGCACCATCTTCATTTCATTTAATGCAAGCCTTGTGAGCAGACCAAAATCTGGGCTGGTGTGCACCCAACTGGAGGAGGAGGCCTGTGGGTTTAATCACCATGCATTTCCTAATCAGCCATTTGGGCTCTGGTGTTGTTCTTCCAGTGTTATCCGCTTTGTGTGATAGGATCTCCCGTTGGCCTGAAACTTACCAAGTAGACCAGACAGGCTGGTCAGTGAGCCTCAGGGATCCTACCTTTTTTATGTGGATCCTAGGGCTGAAACTCAGCTCTCGATACCTACACAGTAAACTCATCACAGACTGTGCTATCTTCCTAGCTCTAAACATATTTCATTGGTACGGAAAAAGTTCTGTGTGCTCCAGGTAGCCCTGAGTCCCAGACCCCTAACTTGTGAGCTGTGTGCACATATGACTTCCTCTTGCCTTTATCCTTCCTAGCGCAGCTGTTCTCGTATGATTCAATCGACAAACACTTGAGTGTCTGCTGTGTTCCAGGCATAGGGCAAAGTGCCAGAGAGAAAACACATTACTCGTGTAATTCACGAGTCTTATGGCTTGTAGGAAAGACAGACGTTAAGTCAGTAAAAGTCAATTCAAAATCACTGTGAGTTTTGGTGAGGAAGTAGTGGAGACCACTGAAGCACATACTGGAGATGTCTGACCCCGTTCAGGGGGCTACAGAAAGTTCCCAAAGAAGTGACTGCTGAGCTGATAGCTGAAGCAAGTCCAAAGCAGAGGGAGCAGGGGATGCTCGTACTACCACCTGGGAACTTATCACCTTCTTTTCCCTTAGTCTCTCTGGAACCAGTCATTGATTGAGTGTTGTTGGTAATCTAGACTATGCATGCTGTCATTTGATCCTCCCAACAGTCCTTCAAGGTGAGTATTGTGACTATGGGTAAAGAAACTGAGGTTCAAGATGCTAATGTGGGCTTTGTTCTCGTGTTGTGTAACTGATAGGAAGCTGGTCCTCCTGCCTCTGCCTTTTGCGGACAGGATTTTGTGGCTTGACCTGGGGTTTTTAGTCACTGTCTTCACACCAATATTGTCCTAGGAAGACACAATATGAGTTCCAACTCTTCACCTGTGAGCAAACTTCTGGCACTCAGCCTGTTCTCTAATTTGAGGCAGTTGTCTTGTGTCTGGGCAGCTTTGAGACTAAGTATGACTCATAGTGATTTTAAAATCCCCCCTTTTTGGTTTATCACCACAGTTTATGGTGGTCTTAGAAGTAGTCAGTTGGAGGTGAGTACCAATGGACTCCATACAAAGAAAGTGAGTTTCACTCCTGTCAGCAGTGTCTCTCTGGGTTGTGGAGAAAAGAAAATAGTGTGGGCTGGTAATGTTTAATTACTTGGAATTAAGTCTCTGATAGCATGAGGTTGTCAGTGAGTGGGCTCCAGGTCCCTGGGTGGGGTTAATTTGTACCAGCCCTGCCCCGACTTGAATCTCCTTATTTATAGGCAGGATAGTGAAGGCAGAAGTTCCTGTCCCTCAGGCTGCTTCCGAGTAATCACACGGAGGCTAAATATTAATTATAAATGCTTGGCCAATAGCTCAGGCTTGTTATTAACTAACTCTTACATTTAAATTAACTCATATTTTTAAACCTAAGTTTTGCCATGTGACTTGGTACCTTTTCTCAGCATGGCATGCTCATCTTGCTTCTCTCTGCATCTTCTTGAGACTCCTGATTCTGTCCTTCTTCCTCCCAGCATTCTCAGTTTGACTTTCCTGCCTAACCTTATCCTGCTCAGCTATTGGCCAGTCAGGTTGTTTATTAAACCTATAACAGCATAATTTATACAGTGTATAGAAGGATTATTCTACAGCAAGATAGTACTGAAGCTTTTTTTTAATTTTTTTTTAAATTTCAGCACTGCTCTGAGGTGCAAAGTGAATCGTAGAGCCCTAGGATCCAGGGCTGTATGTATCTCTAAGGTAATATATTAGGGATTGTGCAATTGATGCTATATTTGTTGATCAACTATTGTGGATCATACTATCAATAGCATAACCCACTGGTCCTAGACTTCAGCCGTGTCAAAATCACACGGAAGGCTTGGGAAGACTTGGGTTGCTGACCTCTTTCCAGAATTTCTAATTCGGTGGGTCTAGGGTAGAATCAGAGGATTTGTGTTCAGTATGGACACAGTTTTAAAATGTGATCTTTTTGGTTAGCATACAAAGTAATGGATTTCATTATGATTTTTTCAAATGTATCATTATTCTTCTGTCTAATTGCCCTCACTACCACCATCCTTCTCATGTGCCACCCTTCTTTGCCTGGTCCCTTTCCTTCCCTAGACAGCTTCCCTACCCCCACCCCTGTAGCGCATGTATTCCATTATCTCTCCCCTCTTCCAAGATCTCATAGACAATGAAGTTTAAACAAGTGCTTAGGTGATGGTGGTGGGCTGGTAATCAGCTTTAATTTTGTTTATTGAGGGAAGCCTGCTTCCCTGTATGCCCAGAGTGGCCCCAAATTTGAGTGCCTGCTTGGGATTATAGGTATGGGCCATCACTACTGGCTAAGTGGCTCCACCTATAGAAATCCCGCTCAAGTCACTTAGTCCAGCACAGCCGTACACCTCAGAAGTGACAGGTGGAATACATGTTTTCTTATTGTTGGGTGAGTGTGTATGTCAGCTCAGGTGTTTAGATTGGCTAGAGCAGCGGTTCTCAACCTGTGGGTCAGGATAGTCCCACAAAGATCGCTTTAGACGATTGGAAAACACAGATATTAACATTACAGTTCATAACAGTAGCAAAATTACAGTTATGAAGTATTAACAAAATAATTTTATTTTTAAACCCATTTCAGAATTGGAAAACTCTTGGCAGTGGTTCTTACACTTTGGGAATGATGTTGATTGGCTGGCTAAAGGCGCAGGTCCTCTTGTCATGTTCAACTAATTTGATTTCTCAGGCCTCGAGAGATCTTAGGGATTCTAATGCCAGGTTCTGAGATCCACACTTAAGGAGGTAACTGAAGAGAATTTGACTCACTTTCAGTCTGCCGACATGTTGTAGGTACCACAGTTGCCACAGCTGTCCACAATGGCTAGCCAGCCTCAGGGTTTCCATTATAACTTTGAAGAAGGTCTGTTAAAAGCTAGAGTGTCTACTATCAATACATTGCTATCCAACTCTACTTCTGCCTCTGGGCCTGCTGTGCATCTGAAGTCTGGTGCCTTTGTAGTCCACACTTAATCCATTCTCACAGCTTCTTGGTATATCAGTAGGGTTTGGGGTTTTGTTTTGATTTGTGTGATTGATAGTTTAGCTTCCTCTGGGCTGATTTCATTTCTGAAATTATTGTGCTGTAAGCATGGTAGATGTGATAGAGTCCACAGAGTGCTGGATCTACACATATTTCATTGATGATGATGGATAGATTGGTTCACCATGATGCTTCTAACATAAAGTGACTTCCATTTGATCTGTATACACATCTCAAATCCATGATCAAAACTGAGTTGATCCCTTTAGTTATGATCTTGATAGAGTAACAGTGTTCCTAGTAGTTCTTCTAAGGAGACCCCCAGGCAGGTTTGGTTCATGACCAGAGTAGGGTATTAGCCAAAACAGCAGCATCAGGGTGGGATCAAACCAGACAACACCCCCACCGCATCAGTGGATGGCAGAGGCTGCTGGCTATGACAAAACATGCTGGCCTTAAACCATGGCAACGGATTGCTCATAAGCCTAGCTAAGTGAGCATAAGAGAGACGCAGGAAAGAGTCTTACTTCAAACAACATTTTTCCTGGATCCCCCAATAGTGTGTTTTTCTCTTTTGACTCTCTCTCTCTCTCTCTCTCTCTCTCTCTCTCTCTCTCTTTCTCTCTCTTTCTCCTACAAAATAGTCAATATTCAAGATTGTGTGAAACACACAAACAATCAAAACCACCAGAAACAAATCAAGAACCCTTATTCAAAAGGGCCTGAGCAGACTCAGCATGCTTTTGTTAGCGGTTCTTTCCAGCCTAGGGAGCTTCTGACATAGTATCTAGGCCAAAGTCGGCAAAATTTCTCCTTGCTTTGTCTAGTCGTTGCCCATAGTCCAAAGCAACCTCCCAGTTCATGCTATTCCTTGTTAATTTTCATGGCCTATCACATTTAAGTGGCTTCTCTTAAAAGTGAGAGCAGTAAACACCACCTCAGGCTCAAAGACAGAGCTGTGAGACTCTCCAGCAGCTCTTATCTGGCCTTAGGTCCTATGCCATGGTGTTCTGCATCTTCTCCCTGCCCTGCACTGCCATGGCAGGAATCCTGGCTTCCCTTTGGTTCTCCTCTTGGCTGCCTGGTGGTGTGGTCAGCAGAGAGAAAAGGGCTTCTGTGCCTCTGGTCGATGGAACCGTTGGAGGACAAGTAGACTGATGAGGAACGGTACATTTCTCAGATTGCATTTTGAAACAGGCTGGGAATAACACTGGCTGTGAAAACATTATCAAAAATCTGCAAAATCAACACTCTTCCTTCCTGGTAAACACGAAAAGCTTGGCAGCTGCACCTCCCCTCACACGTGTGCGGCCAACTGCTGTTCAGGACATCGTGCCTCCCTCTCTGGCTTATGGGTGCTGATTTAAGCCAGGATTGGCATTCCAGCCCTTTGCTGGATAGAGCAGTGTGTTTCAATGCTCTTAAAAGCTGTACCAGTCATGGCGCAATTGAACTTCACCGTAGTATGCACCCTCCATCCAGGTTCATGTGGATCCCACATACCTGGTCAAGACCTGGTGCAGGCAAAGGCCCTGGACCCTTGTACAGGAAAAAGTGGATCGTGGGTAATCTCTTTCCTTCAGAATCCTCACTCACCCCATAGCCTCTGTAATTCAAGAAAATCTGTTTATCAAAAACCATCCCCTAAGATTTGGGACAAATCCAAAAGGGACATTTGCCACCATATGAAAACTCGTATTTCCTTGTGCTCTTTGAGAACAGGTCTCTCTGAGTTCTGGACCTGTGGAAAACTTAGTTTGAAAATGTGTTTCTTTCAACTAGAGCTATCTCTTGGCTTTCTTGGGGGAAACACTCTGGAATCATTGAACTGCCTGTTGTATGCTTTCATGTCTCTCCTTCTTTTTGTATATCTTCACCAGGAGATGGGCTGAGAGTCGTTGCCAAGAAGAGTACAGCAGAGTGCTCTATTGTAAATCCTTGGAGTATGAGCTTTGCCAAGTCCTGTCTTGTCTTGCTTAGTCTTCCCTCCCTCTTTCCTTCCTTTTTTCCTTCTTTCTTTCATTTTGCCCAGGGTGGCCTTGAACTTGCGACCCCCTAGCTTCAGGCTCTCAGGTGCTAGAGTTACAGATAGTACCACCATGCCTGTCTCATAGTCCTTTCTTGACATGGACTGAGAGTTGTATTGTAAGTACAACGCAGTGTATTTATTGATACAGTGACAACTGACCAGAAGACCCTATTAGGAGCCTATGGGGTCTGGGTGCTAAGATTGCAAGTAGGTTCAGGACCGACTGAACTAGCAGATTAGATTTGCATCTTCTAATGGAGGCTTCTTGTGGTGACTTGGGATCACTCCTGGACCTGCCATGGTCAACACTTTTATGAGACACATTAGAGCTCTGAATAGCGACCATGTGAATTGTACAGACTTCTGAGATAGACAAAGAGAAGGGGAGGGAGGGAGGGAGGGAGGGAGAGAGAGAGAGACAGAGACAGAATGAATTAGTCTTAGAGTCATTAGAATCTAAAAAGCTCTTGTAAATTGAGTCTAGCATCTAGATTACCCAAATATCCTCAACTGGATGTTGTGGCCCATGCCTATAATCATACTGTCTGGAAAGTAAGTAGAAGCCTGAGGCTGAGGAATTCAAGGTCATTCTCTGCTACATAGTGAGTTCAAACTCACTATGCCAGCATGGGTTATGTGAGACACAGTGTTAAAACAAAGCAAAGTAAAACAATTCTATGTATAGGGTAAGGATGACCTGACTTAGAAAGAAGCTGGTGGGAGAAAAGAACCAGGCATTTGGAGCCCTCAGAAACAGTCATGATCTTGAGTATCAGCACCTGAGTTGTTTCCCTCCCCAAACAAGAAAGGCAAACCCTCTGTGCTTGGTTTACATTGCCTTCTGGACCGACTGATGCTTTCCCCACCTGGGGTGATGCTGGGCTGGGGCCCCAGAAGCGGTACAAATTTGGCTGACACTAGTTAATCTCCTTCTTCTCTGGTTTCTCATCTAGGAAAATGTTCCTTACATATGCAGAGATTTCCCTCAGGTCTGTGCTGGTGTCTCTAGACAGGGGTTAGGCCTTTCTAATTGCTTTTCTGAGGGTCCCGTCGTGCCCCCCCCCCACCTCAGCTCCAAGATGATCAAATCCCAGCAATAAACAACAAAGCCAAGCAGAGCCAAGCTGGCAGCGGTAGACCCAAGAAAATGGGTGCATGGAGTACAGAGTACAGTGTATTCCAGTTTTAAACCCCGGGACATCCAACTCCATTCTGCAATATAAAAAGCCCCAATAAGTGCCCTCAGCTCCATAGTGTGCCAGGGTGGAATGGTAGGCCACGGGTCCCCACAGGAGAGGAGAATAAAACAGGAAACCAGGGTGCAGTTGAGGGAAGGAAGGCTAGTGATGGATAGGGAGACTTCTGTAGGGAGAGACCGGAAAATTCACCAGAGGCTTCTTAGCAGAGACAGAAAGTAGAAAAGCTGGGGATGAAGCCAGTTTGCAGGGAAGATCCCACCTCACTGCTGCAATTTATAGATGGAAATTCTCAAACAAAAAATCCCACCACCAACAACAACCCCCCCCCCCCAAAAAAAAAACCTCACACCGTCACTTTGAAGAAAGGGTTTTCTGGCTATAGCTCGTTAGCTTTCATCTTGTGACTGTGCCGTGTACAGCTCTCCATGCCTGGCCTTGTAGACTGAATGCTTGATATCGACTGGGGGGGGGTGTAAGAAGCAAAGGCCCAATTTATTTAATATACTGCCCAATAAAATAATTCCCCTTTTCCCACAAAAAAGCAAAAGTCTTATTGCTTTGGGGGCAAAAAACTTAAGACTATCGTGTGTTTCTGTACATGGATGTACATATAAAAGTGGAAACCCCTCTGCATCATGTACTAGTGCCCCCCTTTCTTCCATTGAGGGGGAAGCAATGAAAAATACTACTTTAATCAGGAGGATAAAATATAATGCTGTAGCTGAAAAATAGAGTCCAACAGTCCTTAGATATCGTTCACCCAGCGTGTTGCTTTGAAATGGCTGGAGCTAGAAAGCATCTGCATTAGTGGCATCTTAGCTCTTCTCCTTGTCTTCTCTCTGAAAGTTTTTCTTGGAGCTGGAGAGATGGTCCAGTGGTCACGGGCCCTTGCTGTACTAGCACAAGGACCTGAGTTCAGATGCTGGCACCCACAAGAAAAGCTGGATGTGGCTACTTGCACAAGCCTGTAACCCCAGCATATGTTATCCTTGGTTGGTAGAGACAAGAGAATTGCTGGGGTAACTGGCCAGCAGCCTAACCCCAAGTTCAAAGAAAAACCCTGTTTCAAGGAGAGAAGAAAGTGACAGGACAGGTCAGACACTCTCTGCTGGCTCCATGAGGATGCACACTCACCCCACTCCCACATTTTTCTCGGAGTTATATGTGCATATAGTTTTAGGGATCAAATCCTTTCACAGTGTCATGGTGCCTTGCCTCCTCTCCTCTAACACCTTCGTTCCCTGAGTATATTTATTTTGTATTTTTGATTCTGCATTTAAAAATAACTTTGATGCTTTCCTACTTTGGGGACATTATGTTGTCTCCCACTGTGGAGCCTGAGGGTTTGGCCCCTTTCCTTCTCCTCCCTGTATACCACACCCCCTTTTGTTTTTGAAGGAAGAAAAACTCTGTCTTGCTTTTGTGAAAGTCATGAGTGTCACATCTGTTCCAAGGGGACAAGGGCGCCTTATGTGGAGCATGCATAGCCTTTGGCCTCTTGGAATTTAGTTTGTCAGAATTTTAAAGTCTGCTTCAAAATTCTAAGTTGCAGGTTTGAATTGTGCCGTGTGTCGTTACTAGGCTGTCAACCAGAGAGAGACAAGAGCCTGTCTGGTTGGGATCGATGTTAAAACACCTTCAGGGGGGTGTTTTCTAGACCAGATTATTATGAACACAAGCCTAGTTTATCAGTTGGCTTTTATCTCAAAAGCAGGTAGAAGACATATCCCACCCCAGTGAAATGCTTGCTAACATGGTTAACCTGGGGAGGAGGGAAGGTGCCTTCCCTGAACTCTCAACTACAGGATACTAGCAAAATGCTAGCTTCTGTTTGTGTTTGGCTGGAAGTGTCCAGGATTTCTGAGCAGTGGGAAGATGCCAGGGTTTTGGGGACCCTACTAGAGTCCGCATGGAGTCCTTTGCCCCCGAGCTGCCCACAGTCCAGGATTCAGCATAGAGCATCTGACATTGACAGTTTCACTAAGTTTCCACCCCCCGCCCCCAGCCATCTCGGAATTCTTTGTCCATTTCCAGAGGCCATTCTTCCAGACTTATCCTGTTTCCTCCAGGTTCCTGAGTGGCTCCTACTTACTGCCTGTCCTTTGCTTGTCTATTTATGGCCCTTCTGGGTTCTGGAGGAGACTTCACTGGGGCTATGTCAGTGATCTTACCATCTTTTTCATTCTTAAGGCATGAGAGAAGCTAACAGGGGCAATGCCCTGTGGTTTCCACTTTAAAATACTTGGAGACTAGGAGTCTTAAAGTTGTAAGGACACTTGGAAGCCATGCAGTTGGAATAGCTCTGCTTTTAATACCTCTGACTGCAAGGAGCTCAAGATGGCTCTTCTAAACATCCTCCTCGTTAAGAAACTGTTGTTCTTGTCTGGCGGAAGTATAAGTTGGACGACAGGCACATTAGAAGATGTCACGGGCATTACACTGTACCAAGCAACATCAATGGACTTGTATGACCTAGATAAGTCAGGCTTAAACCTTCTGCCTTGTGTACCTCACTAGTCTGATTGGAACTTACAGGACCTCCTGTCCCATTAGTCCAGAGCATTGCATTAACCTATTTTAAGGAAACCATTTCCTGGAGCTTCATTTCATTGTTGAAAAGTACCACATTCTGCCTTTATTCTACAAAAGTATCAGATAGTGATACATAATAGCCTGGGCCACCAACTGCTTGGCTGAGGTTCCCTTTCATTTCTTTCTGTCTCACTTTATTTTCCCAGATCTCCCTGTATGTGACCATCTATGTGTGTGTTTAATTTTAAATCTTTTTAGAAGAAACATTTTAAAAAAGGGACTAGAGAGAAGGCTCAGTAGTTAAGAGCACTCACTGCTCTTGCAGAGGTCCTTAGGTCAGTCCCCAGCACCCACATCTACAGCTCACAACTCCTTTGTAACTCCAGCTTCACAGAGTCTGCCACCTCTGGCTTCTGAGGGCGCCTACTCCCTCATTAACTATGAGGCTGGCGTTGGGGGGCCAGATTTTGTAAATACTAGGAACAGGTATTTGTGTGTGTGTCTGAGTAGTGGTAAAGATGAACTGAGTCTGCGTGGTGGCACACACCTGTAACAGCACTTAGGAGGTTGAGGCAGGAGGATCATCTTAGCTGAACTCTAGAGCCTGTCCGTAAACAGATAGGCCTGATAGACAGCTGTTTCACGGTTTCCTGCTCGCCCTAGGATTTAGCTTTGCCTTTTTATGCTCTGGTACTTGGGACCTCTGGAAAACTCTCTAGGACACAGTTCATTGGAATGGTGAGAAAATTGCTCTTCCTATTGCCGTGGCATAAACTGTGTCGGGAATGGATTTATGAGGTACCCCCAGATGGAATCGTCCTAAGTTCCTGTTTTCTAAGCAACCGTGTGTTGCAGAAAGGCTCAGTTTTTTTTTTTTTTTTTTCCTCACTGGGATTTTGATTTACGGGAGTCTGATAGGACGGTATCAGTGACATTAGGAATAATTAAGGTAGCGTTTGGAATTCCGTCTTGGAACTGACCAGGACCTGACCCAGCTCTGTGCCAATGTACACAGGAGAGGTTTTAGAGTTTAAAAAATATTTTCCAAAATGCTCCTTTGAAATGGTAGACACTTTGATACTGAAAGAGCATTGTTTTAGTGGGTGGGGTTCTTTTCTTGATGTCCAGAGTTAAACTTCTTATATAAAGAGTGCCCATCACATATTCTGAGGGTTTCCAAGGATCTGAGAGGCAGCACCTGACACACGTGTGCGTGCATTCATGCTGTGCGCGTGAGTAGACACTTGTATTGTCTTCATGCTCCAGCCAGTCCTAGACTGTTCCCAGCGTTTATTGCTTTTATTGAACCTTCAGAACTGCTTGCCATCTTAGGAAGCACAGTGTGACATTCAGTCTTTCAGTAAAAATGACCTTAAAGCCAGGGCTGGAGGGGCAGGGGCAGCAATACATTAACATGTTAGTGTGGATGGGTTGATCTGGGCATTTATTCCGACACGCCATTGTTTTTCTGGCTTTTTCTAATGAACACGCATTAATTTTATATTGGGGGGGGATGTTTTGTTTTGAGAAAAGCATGATTGCTTTTGAATCCATTTTCAATCTGTCCAAGGGGTAGCAAGGTGGAGAATATGGGAGGGATAACAGATGGAGCCAGGGACATAGGGAGCCAGGGCTGCCATGGGAACTGTGTCTCCAGCTTTCTGTCATAGAAAATGTCCTTTTGTTGTTATTTCATGCTTGTTTACTTCAAAATACCCTTTGCTTTAAAGAGTATTTATTAATAATATATCTCCCTTTGCTGGTCAAAGATAGATATAAGTGCCTGTTTGAGTCACCTGACTTGATTTAGTGGCATTGACGCTGATTTAGCTAGAGCAGATGTATATATAATGTTTGAGCTGGCCTTTCTGTTAGACTCTCATGTGTCTTCATTGCTACCTCTGAGGAACTTCCCTCAGCAAGTATTCTTAATGTTGTAGTATTGTGGAATATCATCTGCAAAAGAACTCAAATGCCTCTAGTTTGCCCTCCCATTTTGGAGAAATAGAAACAAACAGGGATGTAGAAGCTTGCTCAAGGCTCCACAGCCAATCCGTAGCAGGGCCAGAACACAGATTGTCACCTCTCTCCAGCGCAAAGTGCACCCGTTATCTCTTTACTCCCTGTAAGAGGAGCTGCAGCCCAGGGAGTCGCTTTTACCTTATATGGATCTCATCCCCTCTGCCTCTTCCTTGACAGCAGAGGCTGAGTCAGTGCACAGTTTCTCCTTCCTCCTCTGTCTCCCACTGTCTAAGTGCGTGTAACGACCAGATTTTTGTAAGTAGACCCATCTCCAAAGTCCCGATTGGTGTTGGGCTCACAGTTCTTCATGCTGTGATCATCTCAGACACACGGGTAGATCTCTGCTGCAGACTGAGACCCAGAATTACCTCTCACCATATACTGCGTTCAAACATTTAGTATGGTGGTGGATACAGCCAAGCAGGAAGCTATTGGAAGCCAAAGTGCTGTGGTTGATTAGTGGCTGCTCTGAGGGCCTCTGTTCAGCAGAGATCTATCCTGGATAGGAAGGACATCTTTCTTGAACTTGGACCTGAGCTGGTCTGAGTAGGTCCGATATTTAACATGCCTAGACTGTAGCTCACTAGTCCTCGTGCCTTACCTCCATGAACGTTCTTGAACTTCTCTCTGCCGAGGAGAATTCCATTGCCTATTACTCAGCTTTCCCGATTACTCTGCCTTCTAAGGACAACTTTGTCTTGCTTAGCTGTATCTGGGCTTCCTCATATAGAGTGAGAGCAATGAGCAGAAGCTGAACTTGGAGGACCAGGGGCTGGAGAGGGTCACAGTTGCATGTGAATGTGTGTTAAAGAATGGCTGTACTTATATCTGAAAGTCTCAGTCCTTGTGTGTGAGAAGAACAAAGCGAAGCCAAAGGAAGGAGGAGGGAGAGAAGGCTTTAAATGGAGCAGGGTGGGGTGGGGGTGGAGAGCAGAGGACGGGACTAGGAGGAGCACTGGCCATCAGCAGGTAGAGACGCATGAAGGACTTTAAAGATCCTTCCTGGGCATCAAGAATTTAGACTCTGCTGCATGGAAGCCTGGTTGTATGTGGTTTCTCCAGCGCGCCCAGTCTGGAAGGCAGAGGCTGACAGGGAGAGGCGGGTTTGGGAAATGCTTTGCCTGAGGTCGCAGTGCTGACTGCTGGAGTCAGCTTGTGTCACTGACACCTTGAAGAACCGCAGGTCACTTTCCTGAATCTGAAGCGCAGAAATACGACTGAGGGTAGTGTCTTCCTAGTGTTTATGACGAGACTGGTTCCATCCCCGGTCTGTCATAAACTGTGCTTGGTGGAGCACACTTCTTATCCTAGTCCTGAGGTAGTTGGAGGGAGGAAGATCAGAAGTCCAGGGTTATCCTCGGCAACATAAGGTGAGATGCCAGCCTGAGCTACACAAGTCTGGCTCAAATATGAAACAAAATCCAACAGAAATGGCATTTTCAGACTTAGTTGCTTCTTCACTTTATATCCTATCTTCAAAAGCAGTTTGATGTGGTTTGGGTTTCGTTGGAGGAGTGTGCTCATTCATTCAGAGTGTCTGCTTCCCATCAATAGAAAAGACATTTGCGTTCAGGAAGAAAAGCGTGTGTTTCTAGGTCACATTTTAGTCACAAAAATATTCTTGGGGAAGGATACTTTAATTTTTTTTTCTCCAAAAGTAATTGCTCTTTTATACTGGTTTGATGAGGTGGGGTGCTTTTAGGGCAAGTGAAGGAGCAGGAGGTGTTTGGTTTAGATAAAGAGTGCTTTCTTCTGGCAGCCAGCCTCCTGGGGTCCATTCGATTTGTGCATGCTGCCTGTCCAACATTCATGTTCCATGATGATTCTTCTCCAAGAGGCTAAAGACCCAGAATCCGAATGCTACTGAGATTTGCAGGTCTGTGCCTTGAACCCTTTGTATTGGTTTGGGGATAGCAGGAACTTCTTATGCAGAAGAGTGGCCTTTATGGAGCTTTATCAAGGCCTGGTGCCACTGGGTCACGGGCAAGGGAAGAAAAAACATGTACTCTGAGCCTACTGGTGTGTGCTGGTGGAGGGCCACACTGCATAGTATTATTAACCTGCTTGCCAAAGCCTTAAGGTGCCATGACATTGTCTGTAGTATATGTGTGTGTGTATATATAAACTGACCCAGGTGACGGGGTCAGTTTTCCAGATGACTGGTTGGAGCCCCAAGTGCTCCTCTCTGCAGCCTAGTTGGGATGGCTCTGTATCTTAGACATTCACTGGGCAGTTTCCATGGCTTGTCTGTGACTGTGCCCTACCTTTCCAGGGTTCTTGAGTTCCACCGCCGTCTTTGAGGGGAATGGTGGTGTGGTGGAAGGGCAGGGCATAATCACCCCAAGCGCCCGCCCTTTCCCTCCCCTGCTTCACACAGCTGCAGTTTCTTATTTATCTAGTTGTGACCCCATAGTAATGGCAGAGGAGCCTGCCAGGAAAGAAAAGACCAAGAAACCAGCATATTTAGGGAGAACAGGATACTGTGTACTTAAGATGTGTTCTTCTTTGGTGGTTTGTTTAAAAAAAATGTGTTGAAGTTGGTCCCAAAGAGCAACAACTCAAGGGTTTGAAATCTCAGATACCTCAGAGACCAGGCAGGTAACTTGGGTGGAAGATTAAGATCAAAATGGATGGAATGTTCTTTGTTTTCACAGGAATGTTGTGCTTGCCTTCTTTTGGTGGGTGGTGGTGGACTTGAGACACTCTTGGTCTTTCTTTCTCTAGTTGATAGAGAAATAGTTCTCTTTAAGAGGAAATCAGTGCTTGCATCCATGATAAACGGCCATCAACACGGGCCTAGGTGTTGGGCAGATAACTGGTGTTTACTTTCACTATCTAGAAATGGTTTCTACTGAGCTCCATACAGTTGTGGTCCTTGAGACTCCACATCACCACATCTTTCTATTTTTAAGGAGAAGCCACCCTATAAAATTATAAAATCTTTGGTTTCATAATGAAAAAAGAAATAATTACAGATTGGTAAGAAGTGACAAAGTGCACCACTTGTTCAGGTGATAACATTTTGGGTAACTATAGCAAAGTGTCTAGTACAGGAAGTTGACATTGCTACAATGTATACACATTGTTATGTAGACTTTGTTATAGACCTCTGTCCACTGGAGTTTATTTGTGCTTGTGTGTGTGTGTATTGTCTCATGCAGTTTTATTGTGTGTACCATTTGTATAATAACAACTACAATTAAAATATTTGGGATCCAGACATAGTAGCATATGCTTGTAATCCCAGCACATGGATGTTAGAAGCTTGGGGATAAAAAGTTCAAATATAGCTTGGGCTGCATAGTGAGTGCTAACTAGCTTGGTGGAACTATGTTAGGTTCTATTAGGAAAGTGTGTACACACACACCCACACATACTCAGTGCGCACATGTACACGTTTGACTTTTAAGTTGTTTGTGCAAATAAGCTGAAAATCCTTGTGGTCCACAGAACATGCTGTAGGCCTGATGAGTCTCTAATTTTCAACCTCTATTCCAGTCTGTCTGTTTTTTTCTTTTTTAGTCAGATAAAATTCAGTCTCCATAAAATTCACTATTTAACCATTTTCAAGTAAGCAGTTCAGCATCTTCTAACATATTTGTCAAGTTTGCAATAGTTGCCACATTTCTTCAGCACCCCCTAATGAAGCCCCTTGTCCATCAGCATTCACCTCCAATCCCCTCCTCCCTATCCGCTTGCATCCGGTAATCTACTTTGTGTCTCTGTGGGCTTGTCTGCTCTAAACAGTTTATGCAAATGGAATCATATAATATATGCTCTTTTGTTTCTGACTGGATGTTTTCATCTTACCAAGGAAGAGATTTGAGGGCAGAGAGGGAAAATTACATTTCTACGATTGCATGGTGGAGGAAAGGCTCTCGGTTCTCACCCCTTTGTGCCGATCCCTCTGCCTCTCCCCATTCAGTGTTCAGTATGATGATCATGCCATGACTTCTTTTGGGAGGTTTGAGCAAACGTGCTTAGCAATAGGGCACTACTGTTAGTCATGTTGAGGTTCTTCAAGGAGTCACGGTGGATATGGGAACTATAAAGCAGTATGTGGTTCAGGTCACCTACTGTGCACCAGTCTCAGAGTCCACAGGGATCTGCTAAGTTGGGTACTGACCATTAAGAGACACCCAGTTAGGAAAACAGACATATGAATGATGATTTTTGGATGTTGACACAATAGTGTAGTGAGGAAGGACACTGGGCCCAGACCGTGTCTAGGAAGCTTGAGGTTGGAAGGAAGCTAGTGGACAATGAGCTGGCAGAAGAGCCTTAGACTTCAAGAATGGGAGTCCATAGCCACACTCTGTAAGTTCATGGTGATAGAGGGTAACGTGGGCTATGAAGGTGTGGCTCCAGGTGTGAGTTTGGGCCAGGTCAGCTACTGTAGTGGAGATCTGAAGTTCTCAAATGGTGTACGGCTGAGTGGGGGCAGAGGAAGAAGAGCCCTGTTTGGTAATTGAGTCTTGATGGGAACTCCAATCTGAGCAGTTAGGGTATACCGTAGAGGTATTCATTGAAATCAGCATCTAAGTAGTGGCAGAATTGAAAAATCACAGGGAGAGGCTTTAGGAGACTCACCCCAGGGACTATAATGAGTCATGCTGTGGAGCGTCTTCAGAGAGCCCTCAGAGCTCCTCCACCCACCTGCTCAGTAATGTGCCTCTTATTGAGCACATGCTATGTGCCAGGAACTGTCGTGGTCCTGAGGTTATAGAAATGAACATGTCAGACAAGATCCCTGCTCCTTTGAAGGAGATAAATATGATAGTGGACCATGGCAGATTCTGCTAGGAAAGGGGCCTTTGCTGGTGACAGAGAGGTTTCAGAATCAGAAGTGGCCTTGGTCAAGAGGTACTGTTTCCTCTGAGCTCTCAATGCTAAGCATGCCTCATCCTTGGCAAGATAGAAGGAAAGAGTTTTTGTTATTTGATTATTTTATGCACTAGAAATAGTATATGCAAATAGCATTGCTGTGTATTCAGGGGGTAGCCTCTGGCCATTTATAGTGTATGCTCTGCTTTGCTGAGATGTTCTCAAGTGCCCCAGATCAGACAGAATATGCCTCTGTGGAAGCCTGGTCCTACACACAACACACTGTTCCAGGATGCGGAGCAGAGAGGGGACCATCAGCTTGGGGGAAACAAATGCGTATTTAAGAAGAAGAAACAGCATAGAGTCCCTCTGAATCATTTAAAGTAGGCGTGCTTTTATACTTTTCTAAAGGGAAGCTAAAATTATTTTTTTTTGCTAGTTTCCAGCTAATTCTGTTGTATTTTATGAGTGTTGTGTCATTCAGAGAACTTGGAAACATTCATTCTTCCTCCTACCAAATTTGTGGAGTAGGTGGGAGAGCTTAAAAAAGCTCCCGAAAACCTACTTTCTCTGCTATGGGTGCAGGAGGAGGAAGAGGATCTCCGCGCTGGCATTGGGACCAGGGCGGAGAGAGCCACACTAGTGTGGAGCCTGTGAAAGCTTCATTGGAGTCTAGTCCCTTAGGGTGTTGGCACTGGTGATAGCCTCTGTGATTCCAGGACATCCCTTTCAATGTTAAAAAGGGGTTAGTTTTTTTAAGTTATAAAGTGATCTTAAATAGAATAGTGCAGTGTGATATGAAAACAAACGGAGAGAGTGAAGTCCTCTGATTTCAAGTTGGCCAGCTTCAAGGCTGGTTGCAGATGGTCTCTAGATTTGTTGCTGGTAGGAGAGAGACGTCCGCCATGAGCCGGGGAGGCAACTCGGGCTTGAATTAATTAAGAACAAAGAGAGAACAGCCAAGTCTGGCTGGGTGGTGTGAAGTTTGGGGTCTGTCTTGACAGAAACCAGAGTTTTGAGGTACTGCATTGGGATATGTGACTTGCAGTCAAACTTGAAAACAATAAACAGCACCAATGAGAAGGCAAAGCAGGATGGTATGGACCCTTGTTCATCTAGGGGTTGGGGAAAATGCTTTGTAAAAACAGACGTAATCCGTGCCGTGAAGGAGAAGTGCATAGGCTTCTGAGGACTCTGGGCACGAGGGCTCCTGACAGCCGGAATGGGTTGAGCGGTGGGCTGACGTTCGGTAGCAAGGAGCATGTCTGAGGTGGTTTTACAGCAGCTGGTACTGTGGCCTTGGTATAGAGTAGAAGAGAAGAGGGTACAGATGGAGGAGGTGAGGCCCCAAGGTGTCTGGCAGGGCCTGAAACAAAAACTGTCATCTCTTTTGAAGCACTGGACTAGAGACGTGTCTTGTTTTAGGCCAGGGTATGTTAGAACTTCAGGGAAATGAGTGAATTGTTTAAATTGAGAGTTACCAGAAGGGGAGGGGGTCCTTTTGCTTTCCACAAACTCCCCACTACTCCACACCCTTCTAAACTTGATTTTGGACTCATGTGGAGGATACTTAAGTTGAAGTGGTGTTCCGGGAGTGTCTCCGTGTTTTGTTGGAGGATAGTGAGGCATGTTGCGTGGCCTATTGTTCAAGAAGGCTGACCTTGGCTAGCTGTGGATTTCTTGGGATTCTGGGAGTGTCTCCTTGTTTTGTTGGAGGATAGTGAGGCTCCTTGCTTGGCCTTTTGTTCAAGAGGGTTGACCTTGACTCTGTGAATTTCTCTGTTGTTGGCTTTCTGAAGGTCGCCTGCTAGCACCTGGTGACGTCAGGAAGAGATCTCTCCCAGGCTGGTCCATTCAGGGAAGCAGCTTGCTCCAATCTGTCATCTTTGTGGCACATACATTTACTTTGCCATTTTTGGCTTGGGATGGCTGAAGCCATTACATGAACGCAGAGTGGAAATCTGCGCCGAGAAGTGCTCAGCTGGCTTGGCAGCCTTCCACACGCCACACTCATCTGCAGTGTTTGTCCTTTGATGGGAAGGAGGACCAGGTCAGAATGCTTACGTCCTGGATCCGTTCCTCGAAGGCCATTTGATGGCTGGGGAGTGCAGATCCCTTGGCTTGCTGGAAGGGGTATGCATGGGTATGTAGAGATGCAGGTGGACTGCGGGGACAAGGCAGCCCGAGTTCCATCTGGGGACACGCAGACTGGGGGTATGCCGCTAAAAGGAGGGAGGCCTGCCTCACACTCAGCTGCCATTTTCGCTGCCGGCAGGCATTCTGTTGTCTGCTTAATGGAGTTAAGCAACGGGTGTCGTGATGGAATAGGAATTAGATGGACGTACTGAGAATGAGTAAATATCCAAGCAGATACTTGGTGCTTTCCTGGAGGATGCTGAATTAATGACCTTGAAGAGACTGTTTTGGAGTTTCTGCACTCCTGGTAAAGTACACCCATCTCCAGCTGCCTGCCAGAACCGCCCATGGGAGTGTTTCGTGTTGCCAAACCAAAAATAAGATTATTTTTATTACAGTCTTTTTAGTTTTCCAGGTGATTTTCATTTTCAGCCAGAGAGAGAAACCTGCCAAACCTTTGAGGTTCTAGTGAAATTCTGTCCACCATTCAGGGGGACTGTGCCTGGTGTCCTCATACTGCTTTCAACCACATCTATTCCCACCCCAACCTAAGCCTTCACCTCACATTTGGCCTCTCGTCTAACTCTTTAAACCTTTTCCTACGCCTGTCCCCCACCATGTGTGTGTTTATGTGTGTGTGTGTGTGTACATATGTGTATACGCATGTGTGTCAACATTGGCTGTCCTTTTTAATCACTGTCCCCCCCACCCCTTAGTTTCTGATACGGAATCTCTCACTGACCCTGGAGCTCACCAATTCAGATAACCTTCCTGGCCAATGAGTCCCAGGGATCTTCCTGTCCCCCTGACCCTTCCTCCAGTGCTAGGATTATAGAAGCTGGCCGCCAGGCTGGTTTTTTACATGTGGGTACCGGGAATCCAAATTCAGGTCATCAGAGCTGTGCAGCAGCAGACGCTTTGCTGATGTAGCCTATCTCCCCAGCCCCGATGCTGGTGTTCCAACTGCTCTTGGTGCCTCAGCCCAGGCTGCTGGCTGCTACTCATCTCTTTCTGACAAATGAGAAAGCTTCACTTGGAGATTTGGATGGACAGGTATTCTGAGATTTTTTTTTTTTTTTGCATATGGACATTCCTTCTGGTTATTTGGGGCCTCAGGTTGGGGATAGGTTTCTCGATCCTAAAACTGATGTGAAGAAAAATGCTTATTTGGTCTTCTTCTCAGAGACCTCCCCCAAAACCCGAGGTTTCTGCTATAGTGTTTCTGTGGCTTCCAGACTCTGAGAAATCGAGTTGTCCCTTAGGAAGTCAGGAATAGGCATTCCCGGGGACAGGGATGAGTCGGCGGTACTCAAGATGTGGGCATTTGTGAGATGCACAGATGAGAGGGCACATGTGGCACTATGCATCAAGTCCTTAAAATGTTGAGTTACATAATGTACGACAAGGATTGAGTTTTGTTTTTCTTTGTATGTGGTGTTGTTGTTTAAAATCTACAAGGTATTAAGAGAACTGGACAGAGCTAAAAGAGATGGCTCTCCCAGTGCCCTTGCTTTTGCCTTCTGCACCTCTCCCACCCAGGCTTTGGGATTTGCTCAGTCCTCTGTTCCTGCTAGGAAGAAGTCTCTGCTTTTCCCATGCTATGTATTTCTGGATCACCTGAGCATGCCAGTTTAGAGTGTCCAGTCCTGCCTTTTCCCCAGAACAACTTAAGGCTGTGCTGACTTTGTATCTCTCTCTAGCACCTCATGCTGTGCGGTATGTAATAGAGCTCAGTGAGCAAATCAATAAATTCTCTGAGAGAATGATGTGAACAACTCACATCTTAAGCTGAGTGTGTTGTCGTGCTGATGTCTTTGTACGTAAGTGTGCATATAGTCTCCTTTCTTGTGGACCCGCTGGAGCTAGAACCCAAGGTCCTGCATCCCCAGCCCTTGGGTCTCTCCCTTTAAAATTGTCTTTTATATTTATGAGTGTTCGCCTGCGTGTGTATATGTGCACCACATGCATACAGTGCTCCTCGAGTCCAGATGAGGGCCTGTGGTCCCCTAGAACTAGAGTTCAGATGGTCCTAAGTCATGTGGGTGCTGGGAATTGATCCAGGTTCTCTACAAAAGCAGAGACAAATGAGGGTGTTGGGGACTGAAAGCAGCAGTTTGCTGTGCAGAGAAAGCACAGACTGCTAGGGTTGGTATTCAGAGCAGGCAAGTCTGCTTGTGAAGGGTGGCTACTGTTTAGATCGTCACTGTCTGACAGGAGTGTTGGCTGTGTTTACAGATCTTCTGATCTGTTTGACTTTCGAAGAGAAGCCAAAAAAATGTGAGGTTCACCAGAGTCGTCATCATCATCATCTTAACTTCTTACTGTTGTGAGCGTGCACGTGTGCCTGAGTGTGCACACATGGAGCCACCTTGCAGGCCTAAGATGTCTCAGCTTCTATGCAACTTCCCTGAGTTTTAACTTGAGGCTCACAGAGTTCTAGCACATATGAAGCAGGTGCAGTGTTGTGCCTCTGCAGGGTAAACGACCCTTTGCTTTCAGTTTGCGACCCTGTTGCAGACGATCATCCTAGTGTCTGAGATCCTGTCACTGTTGTGGGAGCCATTTCCATGTGTGAACTGAAGATTATTGCTCTATTATGGGAAATGGAACCAAGCCAGGGATTTAGACCAGATGAGAAACATGCAGGCTTTGGGTCTGAGCTAGGTGCCTGTCAGTTAGGTTGAGGTGAGCCTCCTGGGGTAAGGCAGTGTGTTTGTAGTTTACTCATGGTATTTGATATGTTGTTTCAGGAATTAACATCCACTGGAAGAATCTGCAACCCTCTCTCTGCCCAGAGCTCCAGGACCAATGTGTCTTCCCACCGCCTTAAACCACTGGTGAGTTAAGTGTTTTCCTGTTTTCCTTCTGTTGCAGTGAAGACATATTGACCTTGCACTGTGATCTCCAGATAATGATGTTCATCTCTTGTTAGCTACTTTTCTGATGCTGTGATAAAATCCCATGACCACAGCGCCTTCTAGAAGGGAAGGATTATTGGGGTGCATAGTGAGGGTACATCATGGCAGAGAATTGTGGCAGCAAGAATAGCTGAGAACGCCTGTCTCCAACCATAGGTAGCAGGAAACAGGGAGTGAACTGGGAATGGCTTGTGGCTTAGAAACTTCAAAGCCTGCCCACAGTGACATGCTTCCTGTAGCAAAGGCACACTTCTTAAACCTGTTCACACAACACCACCAACTGGGCACACTTCTTAATCCTGTTCATGCAATGCCACCAACTGGGCACACTACTTAAACCTGTTCACACGATGTCACCAACTGGGGATCAAGTATTCAGACATTGGAGCCTATGAGGGATAGTCTCATTTAAACCACCACAGATGAGTTTAGGCATGTCTAGGTTCTGCCACTTTTATGGTGGGATCTGGAATAATTGTCTGGTTTATAGGGTTCCAAACAGCAAAATAGATCCTGTCTTGTTTCCCTGCAGGGTTGCTTGCTTTGAAGATTGGATGTTTGTGAAAATACTTCAGAGAGAGTGAGACGTTGGGCAGAGACAGCTTACTGCCTTGGGTTCTGAGATACACTGGGCAGAGACAGAGTACTGCCTTGGGTTCTGAGATACACTGGGCAGAGACAGAGTTCTGCCGTGGGTTCTGAGATACACTGGGCAGAGACAGCATATTGCCTTGGGTTCTGAGATACATTGCAGCTCTTCTCTCTCACATAGGATTTGCTACTTTAAGTAGCTTTTCTAGGCTTCCCAGATGTTGAAAGAAATGCTCGTGTCCGCCTTCACCTGCTAGAGAGACAGGACACTAAAGCCTGTCGCATCTAAGTTCACTAGTACATTAAACTGAAATAACAGACATTAACCTCACATGTGTACAGGCTGGTAATGTGGGTTTGAAATACTTGTTTTCTAAGACCTATAGGATAGTTCTTTAAGATATTTACATTTTTTCCTTCTAAATTTGTTACTACTGCTCTAGTTCTGTTTTATATTTACTATATATTTTCTTTCCGTTTTTAGTTTTTTGAGATCGGGTTTCTCTGTAATATCTCCATCTGTCCAGGAACTCTTCTGTAGACCAGGCTGGTTTTGAACTCACAGAGATCCGCCTGCCTGCCTTCCCAGTGCTGGGATTAAAGCCACCCCGTCTGGCTATATTTAAAGTTCTTTCTTTTTTTAGTTGAAAATATTTCTTTCGTACAATATATTCTGAATATAGTTTTCCCTCCTTCAACTTCTTCCAGGTCCTCCTGACCCACCCAAATCTATACTCCTCCCCGATTAGAAAATCAGGCATCTAAAAAAGAAGAAAATAAGATGAAACAATAAAAAATCCAAACCAGAATACGAACAAACAAAAAAAGAGCCAAAGAAAAGGTACAAGACAGACATACAGATGCAGAGACAAACACATTCACACACACGGAAATCCTAGAAAGGCTTAGTGTTGGAAACTATAATATATAAACAAGAGACCTATAAGGTTTAAAAAAAAAAAAAAAAGCTCAGATAAAGCATTATGAGACAAAAACCTTCCAAAAATACCATTGAGTTCACTTTGTATTAGTCATCTACTGCTGGCCTGGGGCCTGCCCTTGAGTGAAGCAATTAATTTTTCTTTCGCATAGCTGTGCTTTTTCCTTCCTTCCTTCCTTCCTTCCTTCCTTCCTTCCTTCCTTCCTTCCTTCCTTCCTTCCTTCCTTCCTAAAGTGAATGGATTGTATTTCACAATTACCTTCATGTTTGTTATTTGTGATCAAATCATTTTATGCTCCAAATGTTCTTTGGGAGAAACTCATTCATCACAGCAGGCAAATGTCTTGCCTCCATAGCGGCTCTAAGAAAACCACACCCTTAGCAACCTTGTGTTCACTGCTCAAATAGGGATGGTCACATGGGTGATAGCTAGTTCAAGTTGACAGTGTTCTGTAATCTCCTGAGGGCAAGGACCACGGGAGCCAGGGAAGCTGTGAGATCCTGGCCAGTTTGTAGAGAAAATCTGAGCTGTTTAATGTTGCTGCCTGGTCAGCGTCCATCAGAGGGATCTAGTCCTCTTGTGATCCAGTGAGATAAATCCTAATGACAACCACTGGATGAGCTTGCCAGGTGCTACAGTTGGAAGTTGGGACAACCTGGCCTAGGGTTAGGGGCTGGTTTTTTTAGACTGCTCTCAGGGGACATGTTGAACATTCTAGGTCCCACCTTGAATTTTGTCAGGTAGAAGAGTTTATAGTGGAGTCTTGAGGGAAGCAGATGGCTGTTCTGTTCAGTCACTTGATGTGTGTGTATGCTTTCCTCTGTGTCACAGCATTGTTCGGGGCACTGCTGATTTGCTGTTCACAAAGTAGACTGAGTTTCTCTCTGGAGTTTAGACTAGAGTAAGGATAGCAGATAAGAACAGGAACTTTAAGAGGGCTGAGTTCTTTGCTTGCCTCACTTACTGCTGTGTCTCTACTCCTTAGAATCCTGGATCCTGATGGGTACTTACTATGTATGTGGTTATGAATAGAGCAAGCAGATAAGCCAAGTAGAAAATGTAATTCCAGGTTATCATAAATGCTATGAAAAAAATAAGAGCAGGAGAGAGAACTGGGGAGAGAAAACGAGGGAAGGTGGGAAAGGGAGAGAGAGTGACTGATTTTCTATAGCGACCTGAATGGAGTAGGAATCTGGGGGTGGGGTGGGTGGGATGGGATATAACAACAAGGGAAAGGCAAAGCCTTTGGTGTAGGCTGTGCTTGGCTTGGTGGTGGAGCAGGAGGGACTCCAGTTTGGCTGAACTTGGGCTGCAGGTGGTTTAGGGAGGGAGTGGTGTGAAATGGGATGATTGTGTAGGTGGGAACCAGATTGTATAGGCCAGGATAGAGTTGGGGATTTACTGAAGAAGTCTGAGTGTAATAGTTGATGTGATCTTGTACTTAAAGTCATTCTTTTGGATCTTGAGGTGAGGTTCAGATTGTGCTTAGAAGATAGAGTCTGTAGTTCAGTGTGGGATATGAGCAAAGAGAAGAGGCAAAGCTAAGCTGGGACTTTTGGTAAATGATGCCACCATTTATTGAGACGGGGAACAAAGAAGAACCCTAAAAATTTGATTTCGAGGCTGGCTGTGTAGTTCTGTTGACAGAGTGCTCAGCTGACATGCATAACTCTGGGTTATGGGTTGCATAAACTTAATCCAGCACTCAGGAGGTGAAGGCAAAAGCATATAAATTCTAGGTCAGTCTGAGCTGCATGGTGGATTTTAGGCCAGTCTGGACTATATGATCCTCAGAAAAAAAATTGTTTGAGCTTTATTAATTTTGAGATGCCCATCAGCATTCTCATAGAGATAGAAAGTTCTCCGAGGTTGGAAATAGTATCTGTGAGGGTCATCAAATCTAGATGGTATTTAAAGCTAAGACTGGATGAGGCCATTTAGGGAGAGAAAGATGTTAGGATTTTGACAGAGAAAGGAAAGACAAAGGGTGGATTTTCTGGATAAAAACTTAAGAAGTAAATCAAGGGCTGGTGGGAGAGCTCGGAGTGTGAAGGCACTTGGTGCCAAGCTTGACAGCCGGAGATCAGGACCCACATGGTAGGAGAGAAGCAGCTCTCCTCAGGTTGTTCTCTGTCTTCTTACACTGTAAAGTGTATATGCATGTGCGTATGTACACAAAATAAATTCAGTGAAAAATTTTAAAAGAAGTAAATGAAGGATACACACAAGAGAATATGGTATGATTTCACTGTTCGTAACTAAGAACTGTGCAAATCAGGTGAAAGCCTTAACAAAACCTCACCTTAGTTAAAAAGTTAAAACACTATGATTTCTCCAAATCAAGAAAATTCATTCTAGATTTGCACAATCTAAAATCTGGTCTGCCGAGAGAATTTATAAGTTGCATTTGTGCCCCTGGCACGTACCTGCCTTTGGCTGACAAGCAGAAAGACCAGGGTCCCTTGCCAACAACCTGTAAACTACGTTGTTCTGTATGTGGGCTGGAGCTCTGACAAGCTGGATTTGTGGCTGACTTTAATTCACTGCTCATACACTTAAGATTTCTTTCATCCCATAATTACGTTATGCAAGAGTGTTAAGCTGAAGGCCCACTGAGTGCAAACTGTGTCTGAAAAGCAGTTTAGTTGTCAGAGAGAGATGTGACAAAATTCCATGAAGAGGAGCTGGAAAGGTGGCTCAGCAGTTAAGAAAACATACTGTTCTTGCAGAGGATCAGAGTTCGGTTCCCAGAACTTACATTAGGAGGTTCAAAACTGCTCATAAGTCCAGTGCCAGGGGGACTTGATACCTCTGACCTTTTAATACACCCACACATGTGCACATATCCACACACAGACACACATCTGTGTAGGCGGATTTTTCTGTCCCACCTGCTAGCTATACGAAGACTTCTTATTAATTATGAAAGCTTGGCCAATAGATTAGGCTTGTTACTAACTAGCTCTTAAATTAATCCGTTTTTTATCAGTCTACTTTTTGTCTCCTGGCTTTTGTACCTTTACTCTGTACTGCCCACGCTGTTCCCTCTGAGTCCTGGTGTCTCCTTAAGACTCTGCCTTTCTTCCTCCCAGCATTTTCTCTGCCCCCAAAATCTTGCCTAGCTATTGGTCACTTAGCTTTTTATTAAACCAATCACAGTGAAATATCTTCACACATTATAAAGGAATATTACACAGCACACCTGCACACATGATTAAAAATAAATCATCTAAAGTCGGGCAATGGTGGTGCATGCCTTTAATCCCAATACTCAGGAGGCAGAGGTAGGCAGATCTCTGTGAGTTCGAGGCCAACCTGGTCTACAAAGCAAGTTCCAGGACTGGCTCCATAGATATAGAAAAACCCTGTCTTGAAAAAAAAATAAATGATCTAAAAAATTACATGAAGAAGGGTAAAAGACAGCATGCTTCATAGGACCACAGTGACATTTAGGGCATCCTCAAAGTACCAAACAATGTTCTAACATAAAAAGCATGTTCTTTTCATTGCTTATTACCTTTAAACAGGGCCACAGAAGTATCCCTTTTGATTTTAATTATTTTAAAAAAGTTTAATTTCATGTATCTCTTGGTCTGTAACTGTTGTTACTTGTTTTATCTTAATTTAAGTCATTGCCTGTTTACTGTGCCCCGTGCCTTTTTTTGGGGGGGGAGGGTCTTCAAGTTCATTTCTGATAAGAACAAAGGTCCATAACTTGAGTTTCAAAGTTTTGCATGCATGGGGATAGGTCAGTCAGTACAGTGTCTTCCCTTCTTCTGTTCTGATTTCTGAAAAGATAGAAGGGTATTTCTAGTCAACATTTTATTTTGCTGCTTTAGGCAAATAAGCACCTTAGGTGTGGTTTAGTCACCATGATCTGGCTCACAGATGAGGCCGTCTCAGTTGAACTTTGCCACAACCTTTAGAATGAAATCTTTAAATACATTTTAAAATAGATTCACTTATTTTATATGTGCAAGCGTTTTTCCTGCACGTCTGTGCACCATGTGGCTGCGTAGGTCAGAAGAGGGCATGGGATCCCTGGAGCTGGAGTTACAGATGGTAATGAGGTACTGTGTGGGTGCTGGGAACTGAACCCAAGACCTCCGCAAGGGCAGCAAGTGTGGAGTGAAATCTTTCTGCCACTGTAAAATAGAACTTGAGATCTGGAATCCATCGTAGTTGATGGTTTCTAATACCAAAATCCAGGTAAATTAAGACACAACCCAAACTCCTTCTTTGTATTTTAAGTCTGTCCAAGCTGGAAGGGTGACTTGGAGGTGGTTAAGAGCACTTGCTGCACGACCATCAGAACCTCAATTCAGATCCCAGAACCCACATAACAAGTTGGCTGTGTGTCACTTGTACATGTAACTACACTGTTGAGATCACAGACAGGAGGATCACTGGGGCTTGATGGCCACCACATTAGCTGAAAAAACACAAGTTTCAGATTCAGGGAGAGATCCCATCTCAGAAGGTGGAGAGTGATAGAGTCCTCTGGCCTTCATGTATCCATATGTGCACACATCTATACACACGTGTGTGCTTAACACGCCCACAATCTCCACGGTCACAGGAAAGTGTTCAGAATTTAGTTTGCATGAGTTGGATGCAAAAACATAAGAGCTGTGTGAGAGTGGAGGTAGACTTTGGTGTCTGGAACCAATGGTGCCGATCCCCCTCCTGCCATTGGCAGTGTGTGCTGTTTCTGTAGCTTCATTGTCTAGAAGTATTTCTTAGGGCTGCAACTTTATTCTGTTACCAGAGATTTGTAAGTCTATTTTCTGGCCAAAACTCAGTTTGTGCAGCATTAATGTTCTTAGATATTGATGTTTTCCCAAGAGATTTACACATTTGATTTTACACTTTTTAAACAAGCGGGAAATTATGTCACGTTTGCTAGCCATGTGTAGAAACAAGATATTTTCTCCTCTCTCCCATCTCATGACTATTGCAACTGCAGATAAGAGAAACTACTTCTTGACTTTCTTTTTCTTCTCTGGTTTGGGGACATAAACATTAGGTTGTACTTGAAGTTGTCATTAGAACAAGGAGATTGACATTGTGTTCAGTGATTACTGCCCATCATAGTACAGAATCATCCTGATTGTTCTGGGGAAGGATACAGCATCGTCTGATGCTGACGGCACAGTAGTGCCCTCATCCTATGGTCCCCTTGTCAACAGAGATGACTCACTCAGTGTTTCCCTCAAACACAAGTGTCTCTGCTCTGCTCATTAGAGCTTGTCTAAATAAAAAGTAGTTTCTGCAGAGGTGTGATTAAAATATAAAAGCACCTTTGTGCTTGTTGATTAACTAAATCCAACTTCCACTGCCATGATTGATTAGGTGTTGTTGGTTCTTGGACCTTTGGGGAGCAATCAAGAACCCCTTTAAGGTGTATATGTATGTATATGATGTGCATATAGAACCCTTGAACATTTCCAGGAGGTGACAGCTCCAGCTGAGTTATGCTTAGTCACACACAGTTCTAAATGTGGCCAGGTCTGGATGGCTCTGAGTGGAAGGCACCCACTCTAAGATTGCTTTTCTGATTAGATGAAGCTGTGCTGAAGGCGGCCTAGTTTCAGTGCAATTTGTAGCTTCCAGAGCTATTCCAATATGGACTCAAAGCCGGAAATGCTCTCTTATGTAAGTTGCTGTTGCAGAGACACCTTCTACATTTTTATTTTCTGCCTGCCAAATTTTTCACCCCAGGTTCATTTATTCCCTCTTCAGCCCCTTGTTTGGCTAAGAAAAAGAAAGCTTTTTCAAAAAATGCATATATTTTACAGTACGTGGAGAGACAGTCAACAAAAGCCATGGCTGTAGATACTGTGTTGTTCCTGAGATTGTCATTTTTACAACATGTTGTCCTCTGTGGCAATTGCAAGATAAATGGCCACATGTAGCAGCGTCTTAAAAGGTTTTGAAATGGAGGACAGAATGTTGCCAGTCAGAAGTTTTTAAATTTTTAATTTAAGTTATTTTGGCTTTTAGTTGATTTGGAAAAACAAGAGCATCTATCGGTATGGGGCCGAATCTTGCATGAGCATCAGTGTTTGTTGCTCATTTGCTTTGTATTTCCTTGCTTGGCTTTTGTAACCTCAAACTTAATGCTTTATCTCAAATACTGTTGTAACAAATCAAAGGATCTTTAGGGTCAATGAAACATTTTGTTTCCTCTGCTTTTAAAATTGGGAAAGTCAGTTTAATACAATAGGAGCAAATCAGTTGGAATAGTTAGGCAAATTGTATGCTTTTTTCTTCAAGGAAATCTAACTAACAGGAAAGGAAAAAGAAAGCAATAATGTAATACTTTTTAGTATTCTCTACAAATATGAAGCCATTATATTTGTCTTGAGACGTAATGAACTCTGTATAATTTGATTTGCTCATATAGTTACCATGTTGGAAACATTTGTACAAATTTTCTAATTATATTGTTTGCTGTTAAGTATTCTTAGCATTCTCTTTTATATAATAAACTGCTGAACTTGAAACAGCTGACCACGTCCTAAGGCATTTTTTTCTTTTTATAAGATACAGACAAGCTTAAGAACGAACAATAGAAGTGATCATCTTTTTAAAGATGTAGTTTTGTTTCTACTTGAAATGTCTTTGTGTTTATGGGACATGGAAAGAGTGACATGTGCTAATCAGGATCCAGATGATTGGCTTCTCTGTTACTTTGGATATTTATGTTTCTTTGCAGTGGGAACATTAAAAATCTCCGTGCTTTTAATTGTTGTCAATTGTGGTTATTCTGCTGTTAGAGAACATTAAAACTTACCCTTCTATCCAACTGTGTTCTTGCTGCTACCAACATTTTAATTTCCCTGTCTGTCTGTCTGTCTGTCTGTCTGTCATCCATCTGTGTATTGCATGAACATGTATGCTGTGCAAACACCATACCTCTGAGCTAAGTCCCAGGCCCTGCTCACATTTTAACAAGACACAGAGTTGTCTGGCATTTGGCTACCATTTACTTCCACAATGTTTCGTAGATAACATAAAAAGAAGTTCACAACAATAAGAAAAGACAGCAGACCTAGCCTAAAACTTGAATGACCATGTAGACAGTCCAAACCATTCTCATTTTATGAGTTGTCCTGGTTAAGAGTTTTTGTTTCTCCTGTCTTTCCCCTCCCAAATGGGCTTTACAAACCTCTGAACACTAACTAGTAGCCAGGATGAAAGCAACATTTCAGCCCTTACCGTGTTTAGCTCCTACTTTGGGATTTAGAGCTTGTCAGACTCTTGGTATGCTGGGCAGGACCTGGAGAAACTGGAACCTTCACTTTGGCCAGGTGGAAACCCTGATTTCCACCTGCCCTTAGACCACCAGCCCTCCCTTGCATGTGCTCTACTTCTGATAGAAAAATAGGACTCTTGGAGTTCAAAATGCCTGTTTGTTCATGCGGAGCACACTTAGAGGTGGAAAGCCCGAGGCTCTAGTTGTCTGACAGCCTTTGCAGGTTTACAAGAGCAAAGTCTTGGGGAAGGTCCCTAATTCCTCTTGTGTTCTGCATGGCTACCTGTAGTACTCACGAGGAAGAACTAAACAGTGAGTTCCTATCTGTCAACTCATGGTGCAGACCTTTAATAGCTCCCCAAGGAGGAAATTCTGTGGCAGATTTCTCAAAGTCTGGTGCAGGAGTGAGCCAGGCAGAAGGGCTTTTAGCTCTCTGGAATTATGGTTAGAGCTACAAAGCTACATGCTCACCCCATTCGTTCATGGTTCTTATAAGATTTGGATCACCTAGTTCTTGAATGTAGGATGATTCTTTTATTTCTTTATGACAAGTTCAAAGTCAGTTGTCTACTGCCTCTTGACTATCATAAGACAAAAGGGTTGGTCAGAACAAAAAAAATGGTAAAGATACTTTAGCAGAACAAATTTAAATGTAACAGAACATGTTCAACACAGGGTAGTGAATGTGGCTGTTAGGGTGTTGTGTAGTGGGCCTGTGTTACCAGTCATGGGCTGAGTACTGAAAATATTGGAAAATGTATATATGCACACCCATACTATTCACACACACACACACAATATGACTTGGGCAATAGCTCAGTTAATAAAGTACATACTTTATGTGAATGAGAATGTGAGTTCTATAGAAAAATTGAGCTGTTGCCTAACTAGAAGCTTCACCTCTCCTGACTAACATTCGCGGTACTCTGCACGAGCTTGGAGGAGAAAGGTGATTACCAATGTCACCAGTGACAAATCCTGTGACCTTCGACAGTGGCTGTCCTGCGAGATATACTGAGTGGGTAGTGGCACAAATACTATGGCAGTACCCAACTATGTTTTGATTGGAGTTAAGGTTCACTTCATGAAATGGAACCCACACTTGTTAGTGTTACAGTGGCCAGGAACCAGTCTAGATAGGTCATGGGAAACCTACTATTGTTATTACTAGAGGGAAACCTACTATTATTATTAGAGTATATGTAGTATGAAGACTATTATGCTAAAAGAACACAACAATAAAATGACTCCTACTGACACACTGATAAACCTGTAGATCTGTGCCTTGCTCACCCCACATGGGAGACGCTTCTTCTTGAAGCTGATGGGAATTTACACAGAGATCCACAACTGGACAGTGTGCAGAGAGTGAGAGATTTTGGAGCCCTCAGTCCTAAATGGGATGTCTTTATCAAGGATGTATGTGGAAGGGGGTGGGAAGATTGTGAGAGCCAGAGGTAATGGAGGACTCTAGGGAAATACTGCCTTCCAGACACAACAGAACCAATGCACATGTGAACTCACAAGGACTGGTAGCTCACACAGGGCCTGCACAGGTTCAGGCCGGATGGCTCCCGGACTGAGAGGAGGAAGGAGACACAGATAACCAAGAGGCTATCTAAAATTGATAGCCACTGCCAAAGGAAAACTCCATTTTTGCCAGTGGAGTTTTATTAGGTATATCAGCCACACTTTAGGGTGTGCCCCATGCCCAGGAATAGTTGCTTAACGCAAAATGAACTCAGTAGTATTTTTGTGGATTGCTTTTTAAAATTTCATTATCTTTGTTTTGATATTTTTTGCTTTGTTGGACTTTTGTTTGTTTTGATTTTCTTTTTAGTAGAATTTTTTTGGCTTGTTTGTATTTCTTGGTTTTTGTTTTTTTGTTGTTTTCTTTTTTTTGAAAGATAGAGAAAAAAACATAAAGTTGGGTGGGTCAGGAGGTGAAAGGTCTGGGAAAAATTAGGGGAGGGTAAAACATGATAAAAAAAAGATTGCAAATTTTACCTCCCCAAACCTGTATAACAATGCTGGCTCTGATGGCATGTGCTTGTAACCCTTGGAAAAGAGAGACAGGTGGCTCACTGAGGCCTAATGGCCAGCCAGCCTAGTCTACTTGTCAAGTTCTGGAGTGAGAACCTAACTCAAAAAACAAGGTAGACAACTGAGGTTGTCTGATCTCCACATGCATAAACTTCACACAAAACTTAGAATATCACATATAAAGTGTATCATGGTGGGTATGTTTTGTACTAAATATATTGTGTTAATTTTAGGAAATCATTTGCAAAGTAATAGACACTGAAATAACTCAATCCTGCTTGGGTTAATTAAGTGGAGCAAATGAGAACCCGGAAGTCAAGGCTTACAAAGGCCCTGCCATTGTGTGTTAGAAAGGATCTGCGCGGCAAAATTCTAGGCTACATTCTTGGTTCACTACCCAGTGATACTGTGTGTCAGCTTTATAGATGGCTTCTTAGCATCAAAGTGTTGGTTTCTTTACTTGTTTATTGAAACAACATTTACAGATCAGCAAGAAGTACTTGCATCACACTTAAGTGTGCTGGTCTTAGAGCCTAGTTACATGTGTGAGAAACAGCATTTGTTGACTAAAGTTTCTGTATTTATTAGTTTGGTCTTGTCTGTACTTTTAGAGTCTTTTGTATGCTCGGCTGATCGCCAGCCTACTATGTAAGCCACGGATGCCCTTCCACTCCTGATCCTCCACCTAGGCAAGAACCCCCAAGTCTGGTATTCCTGTTTTAGAATAGCTACCCCTACTTTTTTCAGTAGTTGTAAACAGAGACATCAGTGGCTTTGTCTGGGTAGGGCAGAGCAAGAATATTGCTGTGAGAGTTTTGATGGTCAGTCATTCCCGAGAATGGAGGAGCGGGGGCTGTCTTCTGAGTGTGGAAGTGGGTAGGTGGGATGTAGTTGTGGCTTTAGGAAGAAGGAAACTATTTGGAACAGCAGACACGGTTAGGCACCACGAGCTGCGTAAGAGTGAAAGCGGGCCTTCTGCAAGCCCCAGAGGAAGCCGCCACCTTAGCAGGTGTGGGGTGAGTGTTCAGGAAGTCAACTGAGACTTGGGGATTTGGAAAGGCCTGGTGTGGGGGCAGGGACTGGGAATTTGCTGGGCTGTTGGTGTAGGTAGATCTGGTGTGGAGCTATTTCTGACCTCTAGGGAGGTGAAGAGCAGGAGAGGTGAGGCTTCTGAGGAAAGGACGAGCTGCAGATCTCCCCAGCACGGCACGTAGGCCCTTTCTCTCTCCCGTCCCCGCTCATCAAGTCATGCCATGCTGGCCGTTCTTGAGTTCTTTTGGTCATGCTGTTCCTTTCTTGCCTCTCTTTAGCTTGATGCTCTCCCACATGAGCTGTTCTCGGCCCCCTTTTCTTCTTTTTCCTTTGGCCTGCTTACTTCCTACTCCAAGTCTCGACTTAGGCTTCATTCCTAGGAAATTGTTGACAGTTGTTTCTTTCTCTGTTCCCTGCTAGCAACCTTTCACCCTGTGCACGCACATGTGCGTTATCCAGGTTTGCTTCGGCCTCTTAATTTGTGGGTTGGAAGGTTCTTTGAGTGTAAGAATGTCCCTGTACCTAGCAGAGCCTGGCACATGGTGTTTGACATGTGCTTGCTGGGTGGATGTGTGCTTCACTGACGTTTGGTAGTAAACTGAACGTTAGAGCTACAAGGAGGCTATGAGACTAGAATCTACTCAGTCGATCTGTTAATTATATGTGTTTGTGTGCATCTCCGTGTGAGAATGTGTGCATGAGCTCAAGTATCCCTGGAGGCTAGAAGAGGGGTGAATTACCTAGAGCTGGACCTGGATGCTGGCAATCGAAATCAGGTCCTCTGCAAGAGCAGTGTGACCTCTCAGCCTCTGAGCCGTCTTTCCAGCCCCGTGGCTCATTCATTTTATAGTTTGCAGAGCCCCAAATCTCCTAGCTTGTTCTAGGCAGAGCAAGGATTCAGCTTTCCCTCCTCTTGTTCCTAATGCACCATGCCGTGATGATTGCAATGTTGGTGTGTGACGATGGTACCTTTCTGCCTTTGCTTAGTGCCTGGCCACGGCGACTGCTGAGTGTGTGATGGAGCCTGAGTTTTCTCCTGGGGAGGGAAACGGTGTCCTGACAACGCTAAGAGCTTTTCCTCTGCCGTGTGCCAGGTTTACAACAGCCTTACCTCACTGTTTCCCCCTCCTTTTCCGGGTTTGTCCTGGTTTATCTTTGGACCGGGTAAGTGTCAGCAACCGTTGCTAAGTAAATAGAGGAATTGCTCATTCAGGGTTCGTGGTGTCAGATACTCAGTGCCTGTGCTTTCTTTCACCTGTCCTGGCTGTTCTCACTGCCACTTCAAAATGCCCCGAACTAACGTGTGCCAAAGAACAGCAGCAGTGTATGTTTCACCCGACGGCCCATAGGACCAGGGAAGCCATAAGCGATTAGGTAGCAGGACTTTTTTTGTTAGTGAAAACGTGAGTCTGTTTGTTTCCAGACCCACCCTTGGAAATGGGATGTGAGGTGGGGTGTCTAGAAATGCCCGCTTGTGTATTTTTAACTCAAAGCTTATCGTGAAGCTTTTGGACAAAGTGACTTTACCATGTCCATCTAGCCTGAATCTGCAGCCTGACTCAGGACAGGGCGTGTCTCCTTCATTTACTGCCTGGCCACAGAGGATGCAGTTTTGTGTGGTTGATTCCAAATCCCCATGGCTCCCGTGAGCCCCTCACCACCATTGATCCCAAATGCCGAGGATCACTGTTGGGGGTGACATGACTTTGAACTTTTGGGCTCCTTTGGTAACTAACCAAATACTAGATGGCTAAAATTGCCTATTCTTTTGGGGAAAGTACTCCGGAGACCAGAGATTTTCGGCCTTTGGCTTCTTTTGCTTTTTTGTTTTGTTTTGGTTTGTTGAGCTGGGGTCTCAGACTGTAGCCCAGGCGGCTGGGGACTCCAGTCCTCTGGCCTCAGCTTCAAAAGTGCTGGGATGGTGGCCATGAGCCACCTTTCACTTACAGAGCTCTGCCGTCTTCCCCTCCCCACCCCCAGGCACTTCGGTATGCGTTTCCTTTTTGCCTCTTTTCTTTTTTTTTTCAAGTAAGAACTACACAATGTACAACGACCTTTTTAGCTCACAGGATTTAGAAATCCCGTGTCTTGGAAGAAGTCCAGTGTCTTTGGTCTTAGGGATTTCTGAAGCCACTTTGGACCTTGTTGGCTTCTAGCCACATGGGAGCGTCTGATCCTCCCTGGGCTGGTCTTGAGTTCCAGGCATTGAACTGGAAGTGTATCAGCCGAGGATTTGGGCTGCGTCAAGAAGGATTTTGATTTGCTATATTCTGTGCTTGGCATCTGCTTATTTCCTCTGGGGACACCCCCTTCCTTGGAAAAAATAGCTCTAAAGATGCTTGTCTGACGGGCTAAGAAGTTCAGCCGGGCATTTCCATTCAGGGATCGTAACTTGTCAGTCACAGGTCACTGTGTGAGCAACGTGTCACCAAACTTAAAGAGCGGCTGACGTTCCCTTCCCTCTCCTGCCCACGGGTGCCCCTATACTGGCTAGTGTCAAGAATGACTATCTGAAATCTTGAGACAGATCAGCCAGCATTGGTTCTAAAAGGGCTCAACCCCACAGGAACTTCCTGGGCTGTGACCTGAAGGACCTGGCATCTGTTCTTGGGCCACAGGCTCGAGTCCCTCTTCCAGGCATGTGTTAATTTTTCCATATGGTAATAGGGAACCGTGGCTATGGATGGGGCAGTTGGTGAGGGGTTGTGGTGGAGGGCAAGACTATCCTGAGAATTGTGTGCTGACCTGACTATCTCTGAGGGCCATGGTAAGGATCTCGGTGTATCCGGTAATCCAGTGGTCCATGACAGTGCTTCCCCTCCCAGATTCTTCTGCTACAGGTAGACTTTACATTTACTCATCTTTAATTTTTAGTGTTTTAAATTGTACCATTTTACAATCTAATAGTAACAGGGTCGTTAAGACCCTCATTTGATCATCTCTAGATACATGTTATTTATTAAAATGTATAGGACAGGACCAAATTCAGGTGCCCGCAGTAAAATGGTGACATTTAGGGATGGTGGCTTAGTTATCTGTGCGTAAGTTTGCTGGATGGCAGATACTGTTTTTTTCAAGACAGGGTTTCTCTATTTTACAGCCCTGGCTATCCTAGAACTTGCTTTGTAGACCAGCCTGGCCTCAAACTCGCTAAGATTCACCTACTTCTACATCCCAAGTGCTGGGATTAAAGGCGTGCTCCACCACTGCCTGCCCCAAATAAATCTAATCTTAAAAGGCAACTGACTAGCTCTGTACTTGTTCATTTTGAGCGTGTGTCAGCTCATGGGAAACTGTTAGCTTTTCTTAGCTATTGATTTATTTAACTTTCTAGGTCAGAACTTTTCTGGATACTGATGTGAAACTTCTTGGTATGTTTCTAGGACCTTCTTTCAACACTATTCTCCATCCTCCCATCCTTGAGGTTATTGACAATGATTCACCAATGACAGTTTTGTCTTTTTTTTTTAATTGTCAGTGATCTAATGGACCTGAGCCCAAAAGCCTGCCATTCCTAAGGCAACTGTAGCTGTCCTAGCCCCACACCTGTCTTCTTCCTCAGTTGTTCTCACTGGTTTTCCCTTTCGGAAAAATCTTGTAGCTGGGACGGGCAGGCCTAGCACAACAGATTTCTCTTGTCATATTACAGTGGCCACTTCAACAGATGTGTTACTATTTTGCGTTTTTTTCTTGCCAAGAGAACAACTTTAAAATTGTGTATGGGAGGGGGGCTGGGGAGATAGCTCAGCTGGTACAGTGCTTACGAGAACCGGAGCTACAGCTCCAGAACCCACATAAAAAGTCAAGCAGTGGCTCATTCTGATAATCCTAGGGCTAGAGACGCAGAGATGGAATTCGGAGGCTTGTTGACCAGCCAGCCTCACCTGTTGGGTGAGATCCAACACTGGGGAACAACATCCGGAGCTATCCTCTAGGGCCCACATGGAGTCCCCATCTCCTGGAGGGTTTTCATACTTCACTGTTTTAAGTCATCCAAGGCTTTATCTTTTGAACATGCTCTGTTCCCTTCATTGTGTCCCAGACACAAATAGAACATTCCAGGGCTAGGAGTGCTTTGTAACCTTTTAAAGGACTCCAGAGTTCTGCTCCTCTCAGCCTCCTAACCCTCACTGAACCAAAGGGCTTTCCTCTGAGCTCAGATAAACATGACTTCCCTATTTCCCTTCCAAGAAATTAGCATCTTCCCTTCTCTGCCCTCCAGTTTTGTGGCTGGCTTTCTGGGCTACCTGGTTCAGCCATATAGGGCGGAGGCAATGGCTTCTTACAGGATTCAACACTGCTGACCACCCAGAACTTCTCATCACACCCTCACTCCCCAGATGACCCATCCCTTAGGACTCCCACCCAGGGCTGGGCTGAGCTGGTTCCGACTAGTTCACTGACAACTCCACTGTGGTTGAATGTTCCTGGGGCATGTGGGCCTCTCCCTGAGCTGAGGCCAAGGCCCAGGGCTTCTGAATCCCCAGGTCAGAAGCCAAAGGAAAGAACAGGCTAGGGATGGGCTGCTGGGGAGCTCAGTAGCTTGAGTGGGAAGCAGAGTGTGGGAGGAAGGGAGGAAGGGAGGAAGGGAGGAAGGGGAGTTGGAAAAATCTGTAGTTACCCTGAAGACACTCATCCCCACAATCCAGGCACTGGTCCACTGTTCTGCAGCTTGGGACCCATTTTATTTTGGAATGACCAAGTCCAAGGGGGGAAAGGCTGAGCTGGCCTAATAGAGAAAGGGAGTTCAACTCTATTGTTAGAGATCTGGAATCATTAAGACTCCCAGCTCTATTGAAACTGATCTCTTTACTGTCTATGGAAAAGGATTTAAAGAGGCAAATCACAGTGAGGGATGTTTGATTTAAGGAGTGCTTTTTACAGGAACCCACTTTCGGAATGTGCATTTGCATACAAACAATGAGAGTGCTGATTAAAATGATTCTCACATCGTCATTTCAGCGGTGCGGAGACTGCTGCCTGGCAACACTTGCGCAGTGGCAGGGAGCGCTTTCAAAACCATCTCGTTCCATCAGTCTCATCAACCGAGACACATTGTGGGCCTTTTCTGTGCCAGGCACTATGCTAGAACCACTGTGTGTGTCTGTGTGTGTGGAGGGGCGAGGGGGCCGTCAAGGGTATCAAACCTAATAGCCTTCTAGGGTGGGGTATGACACTACAGGGAAGTCCCAAGTGGAACCTGGGAGTTGAAGGGTTAGGGGATGAAGCAAGAGAAGTGTCCCACCTGCTAAGATAGGCCATACCTGCTGACAGTGCTGTAGAAATTGCTTAGCATTCTGCCCCTCCAAACTGACTTGTGTAGTTCCCCTTGGAAGCCATAGGCCAGTATTTAAAGTATGTCTGTCATCATCATCCACACTGGCACCTGCTGTTTGCGGCTAGTTTGGCCTTTGCCTCCGGGAGTGTGGGAAGGGCTGATCTAGCCCTAGGGAGGTGGAAACCCTTTCGCCTCCTGGAGTAAACTGCTGCCTTTATCTTTTTAAAAAGTGTTTTCAGAGCGTCAAGTCTGGAGCTCAGCTGGTGCAAAGTAGAATTTGTGGATTGAAGCTTGTTCCCTTGTCGAGAGCCCACGGTAGTCAAGTGGATTGAGTTTCACATCGTGACCACTTGCCAGCTCTGTGCTCGTCCTCATTTGTGAGATTGGGATTGATGTAAGGGTAATTATAGTATAATGATGACGACCGTAGGCTGCACAGTGTAGTGCACAGTAGCATATACCCCAGAGCTAGACTGCTGAAGTTCAAATCCCATTAGGTATATAGCCCAGAAAAGTTGCTAAACCTCTCTGGGCCTTAGTTTATCTGTGAAAAAGAGTAAATACCAGGGGTACTCTTACCAGAGGGTTGTTAAAAGTCGGAATTATAAAGTGCTCCATGCTTATTATGATAAAATATTTAGTATTCATTAAACATACACACATATATACATACACACACATACACATGTGCCTCACATACACTATAGTTTTGGTTTTTAGAATTCCTGAGAAGTTTGGCCCTGGGCAAGTATTACTCCAACTCTTTTAGCCCCTATTTGTTGTTTTTGAATAGGTGAGGTAGCCAATGTTCTGATGGGTTAAAGCAGTTTCCTGAAGGGATGGTGGCCAGTAGATACCCAGAACCATGAACTTGCTTTACAAGTGGCTGTAGGCACACTTGTAAGCGTTCATGCAGGCGGATGGCCATCCATGAAAATGCTAAGCCTTTCTTACCATTAATGTATTGAATAAAGACCCTGCCCTCTCTTCTACTCATCTCTACTACCTCCCTCCTGCCCAACTTGCCTGAGCTGTTATCTAGGTGCTGTTGCTATCTGATGTCCCTGTCAGCTGTGACTTTGAACCTGTGCCCTTTAATGGGGTCTCTGGGGTCATACCAAGGTAACCAGCTGTTCAGTCTTAGTGCCTCCCTCTCTGGCTGGACTACTTTGAAGACCAAAGAAGGCAATTGTATTGTGAGACCTGACTTCAGGTATCACATCCTTTAGGGAAAAGGCTAATCAGAAGGGTTCTTCACCTCCTGCCTTTATGCTTGGGGTTGAAGCTCTGAGAGACTTAGGAAATCAGTGTGTTGAGGAATAAAAAAACCAAAGCCACCACAACAAGACAGCTTTAACACATTAGTTCATTTCCTGTCACTTAGACATCTTTAAAAACTGATCGTGTTTGCTGACAAAATGGGCACTTTTTAAAAATGCTCTAACATCATGTATGAAAACACAAACACTATCCTATAGGAGCGCTGAAAGGTGCTTTAGCACTCAAGTCCTATTTTGGGCCTCTGGAATTCAGTTCCTTCCTGTTGCCAGCTGAACCTGATGTATTAGATGAAAATATATTCCTATCTTCAAACGTGGACAGCAGGACATTCTGTCCTCCGAATTTCAATGTTTGACTTGGGTGTTGCAGGAAACTTGGCACCCTCCCTCTTCAAAATAATAAACAGACATGATGTGGCCTCGTGTTTCATCTGATGGGCTTAGATGCTATTGCCTCATAAAGGCTGATTCATAGACAAATGGGAACTAATTATAGTAGCTTAAAAATAATACCCCTGTTTAAATTTGGCAAGGCAAGATGCCGTGCGTGTTTTTCAGGACATGAGAGACTGTTCCTTTGGTGTCATGAAGGTGACATACACTTTACTATTTTAGCTGCTCAGTGGTTGTGCTGGTTCATTAACTGCTGTCTTCATTTAAATATTTAGGGCTCTCCGGCACCCCTTCTATGCACAAATAATGATGTACTTCTCGCTCGAACAAATCGACACAGGGCTTTTTTTTTCTAACTGCCCTCCTTATTTATTTATTTATTATTTATCTATCTATCTATCTATCTATCTATCTATCTATCTGTTATCTATTTATTTACTTATGTTTGTGCTGAGGATCTAGCTCACGACTGGGCTATATTCTTTTCCCTGTTGATGACATCATAATGAAACAGTGTCATGTTGGAAGAAAGCAAGTATTTGTTTTTGTTTTTGTTTTTTTTTTCAGCTCAATATTCAGACTCTCTATGAAATTGCAGGAAATTGTTTTCTTCTTGATGGAAAGCTTAAAGGATGATTTAGAGCATGCTTTAAAAATGGGATTTATTATTATTTTATGTGCATGTGTGTGGGCTTAAGTGTATGTATGTGCACCATATGTGTGCAGGTGCCCTCAGAAGTCTGAAGAGGTCATCCGATCCCTTGGAACTGGAGTTACAGGCAGTTGTGAGCCACTGAGCCTGGGCATCTGCAAGAGCAGCATGTCTTTTAACTGCTGACCTAACCCCTCCAAAGGATTTTGTTGTATGTTCCTCTGATTACTTTGACTTGACTTTATCCACCTCACTGTAAATTAATTCACTTTGGATTTAGTTTTTTTTTTAAGTAAATAGATGCTATTGTGATCATGTACAGAATTTAAAAATTAAAAAAATACCTGCAATAGAAAGTAGATCTTCCGCCCTTTCTGTATTTGGACAGCTCTCCCCAGAGGCACTCCGGGGTACCACTTTCTTGCGTTCTCTCCTGGAGATATCTTCCATGTTCAGAAGTACTCGTGTGATTCCCTGCTCAAATACCTTCATACCCTCTACTGTATTTTTAACCTTGATGGGTTTTTGCTTTTGATCCATGATCTTGGAGATCCTTCAGCTTGACAAATTGAGTTGCATAGTCTCTGGAAACTAGCTGTTTTTAAAAAGTAGATGTGGGGTGTGTGATACTATACAAGCAATTGTTGATTATTTCAATTTTTTACCTATGAAGCCATGCATGGCATAGTGTGACTATTGGTGTCCATCCACTAAAGAATGCTCTGTTTCGGTGTTATAAGCAGAACCCTAGAACAGGAGGCAAGAGTTGAAATATTACTTTCTCCCATTACTGTTGCACTATGTTGTTTTAGCCAGTTAATCTTTTGGTGCCCCAGTTTCCCATTGACAAAGGGATATTTACCTTAGTGTCAGGATGTGAAGATGAAAAAACACTAGTCTCTATTGAGTGCTCAGCCCTAAATGATACGTCTGTATTAACCTTGCCCCTCCAAAGCTCAGAGAAGATTGATAAAGAGGAGGTAGAAAGAATGTGAGCCAAACTGAGGCTGGGGCCAGTGTTGTGAAATGTGTTCTCTTGATGTGTCTTACCCATCGTGCTCATAAATATCTGTGGTTACCTCCTTAAGATCAAGCCAACAACACCAATCATTCAAGTAGGCAACATTAATTGTACTTGTGGGTAAAACAAAACAAAATCCCAAAATGCAACAATAACAATAACAACAACAGTAGCAGCAACAGCAGAAAACCCAAACCAACTAAACAAACACCCAAAGAAAAAGAGCAGAGGGCATGAAGCGTGGAGGAGGATGTATTTGGGGTGCTTGGAAAGAAGTAAGAGGGAGGAGTTAGGATGTATATGATGCAGATGCATTGTTTACATGTATGAAATTGTCAAAGAATAAACGAAAGATATTCTATTACAAAAACCCAAATCCTCCTAGTCTATTAAAGCTGATAGACCAGTGCTGGGCATACTGACAGATGTAGGAACACAAGTATCCTAAGATGGACTTAACCTCTGTATGTTTCTGAAACGACCTCAGTGACTTTTAGAAGCTGTAACACAGAATTGCGTGTGTGGATTATATGTGTCTTAGATGAACTCAGATCCCATGTTCACCCTTTCCCATTTCCTGTTGCTTTTGATTAACATCCTAGAAGAAAAAGGTGAATATGGTGTTTCAGTTTAAGTCATCATACTCGTGGGTTCACACTCCTCAAATGCATCTCTAATAAATGATTTCCCCACTTATGACTAAATCACAGCCTTAGAATAATCAGACGTTTATATTTAGGCAACTGTATAGGTTGTGTGCATATATGAGTAAGCATTTATTGAATGATTTCAGCATGTTTTAGATTATAAAAATCTATCGAATCTTTAGAAATGTCTAGAAAGTGCTCTTACTCTGATTTAGTTGTCTTTGGCAGAGGGAATTCAAGAGTCTTTTGTCTTACCACAGCAAAGATCATCCCTTTTTGGATTCACAGTGAGCTGGAGCTCCAATCCCCTTGCTGAGGTTTGTTAGGTATTTGACCTAGGAGACTCACTTGAGCTTCAGGGGTTTAGTTCTCCCTTTACAGATGGGATGGCAGTGGCAAGAGAAAACAGATAGAGGACCCGACAATGTGTGGCAGGGAGCAGGTGCTCGTGGACCATCTGTTCTTCCCTTCCATCTTCTCTTCTTCGTATCCCTGCCTCAGTGTCCTGGAGTAACCTCAACCGTAGCCTCTTCTGCTGTGTTCAGCTCCGTGCTCCTTCTGCCTCATTGCCTTAATCTGGGAGGGTGGTGACAATAGCTGCAACAGTTTCACTTGCATTGTACCAGTGGCCTCGCCACTAGTGAATCCACCAAAGTTTAATGAGTGCCTGTTAATGAGTGAGGAGCGGGAGGTGTAGCATCTGCTAAGCCATGCAAGTCGGCCTTCGTTCTTTGACAGCAGTGGCTAGCAGCAGCACTGTAGCGTTGGAGTGGGGCCTGGTGCCTTGTGTAGCCTACGGAATTCTTTAGATAGAACTTTCAACCCTGGCTGTGCCTCTGAGGAATTTGACTATGCCACATCCGTGGAAACCCCTTTGCCAGTATTGTGCTGTTGGAGGAGAGCGGTTACCAGGGAAGTAACCGTTTCATCAGAGCTCCATTAGGACTTGTATAGGCCACTCACAAGACTTTCTGATCTTGCTTTGCTTTTCTCCTGAAAAGTACACGTTGTTTGTCTTTGAGATCTTGTGGCCAGCAAAGCTTGGTTCACAGATGGGGTCTTAGGCCTAAGGGGTGAGTAGAGAAAGGGAAGGCAGAGATGGGAAAGGAGCAGAAGGGCCTTTGCCAGGGCCTCAGCCTTATTTAGACAGCAGCTACTCTACCTAACAAGTGCTTTGCTGTGAATTTTTGAAATAGTGGTCACACCCTTATGCAAATGTAAGAACCAGGGAGTTCTCCAAAGACAAGCAGTTCAGGCCCTTCCTGCTCTGAAGTCTTGGTCATCCTAGAAATATTGTTGTTACTTGGAGGCTTCTCTTTCTTGCTTGGGTCTCTCTGTCCTTTAAGATCTAACTTACCTTAACGCTCCCACTGTCCAACTGTTGGAGTGCTTTGACGTGGACTAGGACTACTCATTTGGCAATTAGATATAATGTTTTCAGTAGAACGGTGAGTTGCTGAAGCCTTTGTCATTTTCACATTTTTACATTTATACCTCACTAATTCTCTTAGGGCAGGTGCTATCCATCCTGACTCACTGCTGCAGAGGATGTTCCATCAGCAGCAATGCACTAGCCAGAAGTGCACACCATAGTCACTACATTAGAATATGCTGTGCTTTCACTGCCTGCTGTGCAACAAGCTTGGGTGGTTTTATTGAGGTCAACGTTTGAGAGCCTCGATTTAGGGAAGAACAGGAGCAGGGCCCCAGAGATCTGGTGGTACAGCCAGCTCCCCCATTACTGTCTGACTGAACTTAGGAAAAGGTTTTTTGTTTGTTTGTTTGTTTGTTTGTTTGTTTGTTTTTCTTCTCTCTCCTTGCAGCTCTTTGTTGTATAGGGTGCTAATGGATGCTCTATGTGTAGGGATGCATGTGGAATTCTGGAGAAAATAAATGGAGTGCTCCTCTAGTTAATTTAAACAGTTTTGAAGATTACGAGTGAAGAATGGCCCCCTTATGTTGCCCAAACTAGTTTTGAAGTCCTGGGCTCAAGTGCTGTTCCTGCCCTCTACCTCTCTAGGAAGGAGGATGCAGATGGGTGCCAGTGAGCCCACCTTAGACAGGATTCTTGATGGGAGGGCTTTTCAGATGTCTAGATGTGTCACTGATGGTCTTTGAAGGTTTCTTAGGTGAGGTGGTGCCACCTTGCCTCGGTTCCTATGCTGTGCTCCCTCGGACTTCTCTGGGAGCAGGACTTTGTAGGACATACTTTTGGGAAATGTTCGCTTAGCAAAGGATGACTTAAGAATGCTTTTACGAAAACAGGCAGATCTCTGTGAGTTTGAGGCCAACCTGGTCTACAAAGTGAGTTCCAGGACAGCCAGGGCTGTTATACAGAGAAGCCCTGTCTCGAAAAACAAAAAAAAAAGTTTTGAACCTTGATGTTTTATGACCTTATAAATCATTGAGAATGAGATTTCCAGTGCACATTAAGTCAGACACGATGTTAGCATTTATAATTTGGATGCGTGTGACTTATAGAGAAGTTGACGTTGAGATGGTATGTGGATGAAAAGAGAAGAAAGGAGGACAAGACTGCCCCTAGGTGTGGTGGAGGAGAAGGTTTATTGTAGGTATGAGGGAGAGCATAGCCAGATGCGGGGATATCTGGTAGAGTCCAGAGTGAACCTGACCCTGAGCTGGACCATGTGAGAAGTGGGGAGCAGGAGAAAGGGGAGCATCAGGGGACCAGGAGACCATGAGGCCAGGAAGGTAAAGCATAAACGAAAGGACCGGTAAGCAAAGTAGCTGGATTATATAGGCAAGGACAGCCCAGTCCCTAGACTGGAGAAGTTTAGGGTAGTGGGTAGAGTATGTCAGGTAGAGACTGAGGGATTCTGGGAGAACCTGGCTGCCAAATCTGCCGCAAGTGATCATATGGATACTGAGATGCAAACTCCTGGTCCTCAACAAGAGTAACTGCTACTCTCCAACCCCATGACGAGCCATCTCTCCAGCCCCATGGTTTTATTTTATTTTTTTTTCAAAAAGAAGCAAAATTATTATATTTTTTAAAGGAAGAAAATGGTACATTTGGAGGAGGTGGGGGGAAAACGAGGAAAGGAAAATGTCACTTAACTGAGCTTATCTGAGGCCTGGCAGGAAACATATGGTATATTCAAGTCAGGTAATTTAAGGAGATTTTAATAAGGGAGCTATTTTTAAAGGGTGTAGGCAGGAGTTGGGGGAAAGGCAGCAGCGGTAATGGTGACGCAGGACTTGATTTCTCTCTCTACCCAAGGCTTTCTCTGTGCCACACTCGATCGTAACACCACCCAGGGTAGGTGTGATGACGTCACACTCTGCAGATGAGGAAGGGAAGCCTGAAAAGTAGGAGGGCCAGGCTTGCACTCTGCCCAGCTGGGCCTGCAGGTAGACCCGGGCTCTCTCTCCCGAGGTACCCAACCTTTTGTCATTGCTAAATGGGCTTATTGGACTGCAGTCTTTGCTGGGATGCATGTGGCCGGTACATCCTTTCTTCCTCTGTCTTCCCCTGTGTGCTGAAGTTTTGCAGGCGCTCATGCTCTGAGCTGGATACCTGACAAAGGGGCGTCAGCAGAGAGAGCAGTGGTACCTTAGACAGGTGTGTACATGAGCAATGAAAGCATGCAGGTTACATGCGGGAGAGAGTTATAAACGTACAGTGGCGTGGCCAGGTGGGCTGGGGCTGTGACAGCTGCCACCCATCCTAGAACTCTTTGGAGCAGATGGAAACAGTTAAAGGGTGTGAGTGAGACGCTTAGCTTGCAGAGGGGCTAGGAGGAGGAGAGGGAGGATGGTTAAGACCTGGGGCCCATCCCGGGAGGGCGTGGCAGCTGGAGGAGAATGAACGGACTTACTGTTCATCTGGTGCCTTAGCCAACTGGAGAAAGGGCGGGCAGACCGTTGGTAGAGGGGGTTTATGGGATGTGTTTTTGAACTGGTTTATTTAGTCCAAGCAGGCCTTTGCTAGAAGTTGAATAAAGATTAAAATTTTTTAAAAATAAAACTTACTTTTTATGTTAAATTTATTGTGTGAGTGTGTGCTTTTATGTGGAGGTTGGAGGGCAACTTGGGGGAGTCAGTTCTCTCCTTCCCAAGTGGGTTCTGGAGATCAAACTGCAGCAATCAGGCCTGGCGGCAAGCACCCTTACCTCTTAGTCATTTGGCAACAGATTTTTCTTTTCTTCTTTGGTTTTTCTTTTCTTCTTCTTATTTTTTTTAACTTCCTTCAGGAAGTTCCAGAGTATATGAATACTTCATTTCGCTTAACCACTAAGACAGTTTCAATAGTTCTTCTGTGGGGTTCCCACATCAGTCTGGATTTGGGGTGGTCTTTAGCACTCAATTACAGTACTGCTCACAGTGAAATACCATCCATACCAAAACTAAAATGTAAGAAGATAAAATACCCCTCAAACGTGGTGCACAAGACCTGCCTTTGAAAACATCTGGGAGAAATAACAAGTTGTTTGGAAGACGGTGATTGTCAGATGGACCCCCACCTCGCCATCCGCAGGGAATCTCTGGAGTAAACCTTTATTTCCTGTTGCTTCTACACAGCGGGACCTTCATGGAAATATTTCACATGTTTTCTCAGGCAGCAGGAAACTTTGAAGGGCAGGCAGGGCTGAGGCCCCACATAGGAGCAGAGCCGGTCTTTGCCCTGTACCAATACAGGGTGCATGGGGAGCCAGCCTAGCCTTGCTGCTTTGAAGCTGGGCCAGTTCCTTGCCCCAAAGTGCTGAAGACTCCAGCTCTCCACGGGTGCCATCAAGGCCAGGACTTGCCACACATTCAGCTCTTTCGAAAGACAGGCATATTTTTAAATGGTCTTAAATGTCAAACAGCCCCTATGCCCACCAACTTGCTCAACATCTCATAAATCACAGAATACATCTAATAGGAATTTTTAGAAATCAAGAATTCTAGACAGTGGAATTCCTTCATCTTAAATCTCTTAAAAAAAAAAAAAAACCAGAACAAAGCAAAATAGTCATTGTTACAAAGGGTTTTTTAAAAGTTTATTTTAAATTCATTGAAAGAAACAAAATTATATTAAAAAAATTAAAGGAGGGGCTGGAGAGATGGCTCAGCCATTGAGAGCACTAACTGCTCCTGCAAAAGACCCAGGTTCTATAACTAGCACCCACATGGCAATTCTCAACCATGTGTAACTCCAGTTTCGGGGAATCCAACACCTACTTGTGGTTTCTGTGGGCACCAGGCGTGTATGTGATGCATAGGCATACATGCACCCAAGAAACTCATAGACATAAAATGTAACAATAAAATAATTAAAATAAAAATAACCTCTCAAATTAAAAGCCAAGAACAAAAAGAATAAGCTGGTAGTGTTTCCAGAGAGCCAAATCTAATTAGCTGTAGAGTGCAGTCTTTCCTAGCTTCTCAAACAAACAAGAACTCACCTTACCTATTTCTAAGGCATGAACATCACTAAATGAGTTAACTGTTTAGGCAGCAAAGCTTCAGCCCTCTAGTGGGAGTTGAGTAACATCAGAAGCTACTGCAGTTTATTATAACAAATTATAATGTTTCCCCCTTCCTTCTCCTCTCTCTCTATACTCCTTGCTCTCTTTCAGATTTATGGCCTCTTTTTTCATAAGCTGTTGTTACATACTTGCATGTATGTATTTCTAAATATATATGCATGTTTTCAGGGCTAACCACTTGGCATGGGGTAACCAATTGTGCTCTTGGGAAGATTATTCTTCCTGCTCTTGGCATTTCTTTACATACACTAAACATCATATAAAATGGTTGAAATCATGGATCTGAATTTCAGAAATCTGGTCAGTATTTTAGTAAAGTCTTACTATGCCTTATTAAGAATCCCAAAGGGTCTGTGATTGAAAGGGGCTGGTTGCAGTAAGTGCTCTCTGCTCGTGCCGTCTTCAGCCACTCTTGTCTTGAAGCACCCTTGCAGGAGGCTCAGGTACAGCTAGGACTGTGCACTGCAGCTTCACTCCTGAACCCCGGGCTGTCCACAAAGCACATCCCCTTTCTTCCTTTCCACTGTGGAACACATTGAGGAGCATCCTTATAAAACAGACGATTTTCCAGAGACCATGCGTGCCGCTTTCTTTGAAAATTGAGGTCTTGGCTTGGCGTGGTGGCGCACACCTTTTGTCCCAGCACTGGGGAGGCAGAGGTGGGTGAGTCTCTGAATTCATGGCCATCCTGACCTACAGAGTGAGTTTCAGAGTTACATAGAGAGACCCTGCCTAAAATCTGTTATAAAGAAGGAGGAGGAGAAGAAAAATGGAGCTCCTAAGTTCCTTTATCGTGAGCTGTGTCGCTCTGAAGAGTGTGACATTTTAACATTTGACTTCCTGGCTGTGAAAAGATTGAACTACTAAATATAGAATGTGAAAGAGTTTGAGTTCAGTGTTTTCTGACCTCAGCTTACACCTAGAAAGACGGCTTGTTTTGTATTGGTTTGTTTGTTTTCAAAAGAGAAAGCTGTGGTATGTGCTTTCTTGCAGTCATTTCTCATGGATAAGGCTAATCTATTGATGGTTGAATTTACGTTGTCATGCTGTGGCTCCTGGGAATTGGCTGCACAGTGGGGAGATCTGGTGTGTCACATGTGTGGCTGTATACACAATCTATTTTGTATCCATAGGCTTCTGCAGATAAGCTACTGGGGCTGTCTTTTGTGGCTTGTCAATTGGTTCAGACTTGTCTCTATCTCTGTATGTAAGGCTTATTGGATTATTCAGATACCAAGTTCTGAAAAATTAGAATTTAGGGGAAAATTAATTACTGATACTAGAAGATGGAAACTGAACCCAAGATAGTGCTAACAGATCTGATATATATATATATATATATATGAGATAGCATGGGAAGTGTCCACAGTGATGCTATCATACCTCACTATAGCTATCTTTCTTTAAAAGTTGGATTTCCCAGTTAACCAGAGGATCTTTTTCTTATCCAGAATATTCTGTTAGTTCTTTGTGGACAGCGGGTGTTTTTATGTAGAAGAAATTTGCACAGAGTATTTTCTGGTATCAATTCCTTTTCATGTAAAATCAAATCAACTTCATATTTTATAACCACTTAACTACACCCAAGGATCCGTGTTAAAGTTTAGAAAGAATATTTGCAGTGAATAAGGAATTTCGGTTCTTTTTAAGCAAAGCATTCTCCCTATCACCTGTTCTGTAAACACAGAGGTAGAGCTTTTGGAAAAGCTCTTTCTCTGCATCTGACCGTGTCCTTGATGGTGAGAGCTTGAGAGAGGTGAAGAGAAGCTTTGCTTCAGTCCTGGTCAGGTCCCACACTTAATGACCTTGCGGGCAGTTTCCCTTTTCTTACTCGGACTGCTTTTTCATTAACGTAGTGAAAATGCCAAGAGGAGCCATTTCTAATGTGTTCTAACGAGGACAGCTGTTAGTGATGGGCTTTTACAGTAGGATCCGGGAATCGAACTCAGGTCAAAAGTGGGCGACAAATGCTATCTTGCTATAAAAGTAATATGCCTTCCCAAAAGGTCTTCAGTGTGCTTGTCCAGCTCGCGCTAATGCTCAAAGAGGAGCCGTCTTGAATAGATTTCACCAACTTATATGTACCTTAGGCTCGTGCATTTTACATACGCTGTCACCCTTAAGTCTCCTCCAGGTTCCAGTTTGAACAATTTGAACAGAGACCTGAGACTGCAAACCTGGCCACTTGGGCAGATGGGATGTTTACATAGCATAGACAGTGCCAGGGTTATTTCTTAAGTACAACAGTGTTGCTCTGTTTGAGTAGTTGTTACCTGGGATCGCCTTGCCCATCTGGCAGAATGATGCTTTTCTCAAGAAGAGAACCAGGTCTTAGCATTGGTTGTAACCCTGTTTTGTCCCCCGAGTTGCCTGTTAAGAGCCATGCTCTTTGGAGATGGGTCTAATGGCCAATCCTGTTCAACAAGCATTTACATCCAAGCTTTGCTTATCTCTGTCAGGCTGGTTAGCGCACTAATCTTTGCAATGCTTTGGAGGCAGCTAACTAAGTTCTACTTTGTGTGGTTTAATGTCTCCTAAGCAAACCTATTAATAAATCCTTTATAACATCGATTCCATTACTTTCAGTTTCTACCTCACTACCTGATAAAGCCATAGCCTCTATTCTTTTTTTTGGGGGGGGGGGGGTAGGTGAGTGAGTGTTGAGACAGGGTCTCTCACTATGTAGCCTGGCCTGGAGCTCACTGTGCAGATCAGGCTGGCTTCAAACTCACAGAGATCCCTCTGCCTGCTTCTTCCTCCCAAGTTCTGGGGTTAAAGACATGTCATGATGTCATGACAACCAGCATAGCCTATGTTATCCTTCTTTTCTTTTCTTTTTTGGTGAGACAAGATTTCTCTATGTAGCCCTGGCTGTTCTGGAACTCGCTCTCCCTTTGTCTCCTGGGTGTTGGGATTAAAGGCGTACACCTCTATTCTGCCTATATTCTGAATCTCTGCGTGTGCCTCTAAGGGAAGAAGACAGCATGACAGGCAACAGCCTTGTCTTTTTAAAGGAAAGAGCCAAATTATTAAAGGCCATGTCTCCTAAAAAGGGGACATATCTTATGGCACTGTTCTGGGCCGATCTACTTAGGGGTCCTCCATCTTGATTAACCCCGATGTCCTGCTAGTACCTCAAGAAAATTGCCTCTCTTAAGACTTTGGCCCAAGATGGCCAAACCCCACTGCCAGCCCCACTCGCACCGCTGCCAGAGCTAAAAGAGCCCTGTGCTTACTGGAACTGGGAACATCTCTGCCACAAGAGTTGACAGAGTCAAGTCAAAGGAGGAAGCTGCTGGATTCACAGGGTACTTGGGGTTGGAAGGTGATGCCCGTGGTATAACTGAACAGAATTTTTAAACACTTTCTGTTTTCCCCAAACCTTGATTTTTTTTACCCCCACATTCTTTATTTTATTTATTATTATTATTATTTTTTTGAAACAAGGTTATTCTGTGTAGTCCTGACTGTCCTAGAACTCACTTTGTAGACCAGGCTGGCCTAAAACTCAGAGATCCTGAGTGCTGGGATTAAAGGTATGTGCCACCACATCTGGCCTGTTTATTTATTTGTTTTTAAATTTTTGCTTTCAACTGACGCCTTCATTTAGAGCCCCCAGATTTCCAGTGTTAGAATCCGTGCTGCATAGGGTCTCAGAGGCGACCCGTTGGAAGAGGTCTCCAACTGGTTCTCATTTCCTTTCCAGGATGACAGGGGCCACTCAGAGCTACTCAGGCCACATTGGAAGCTTCTGTTTACTGTAGCTCTCCGAGGGTATCACATGGCTTTAAAAATAAAAAGCAGCAGCTTGCCAGGAGGCGACCTCTGAGCCTTAGATGGCAGGCCTGTCAAGGACAGCGAGTGATCCCAGGAGTGCAGGGTGTGGTACCACGCCGAGACTTGCAGGAACTGTGGAAATGTGTTGAGTAGTTCGTTTAGAACATTCTCCAGGTCACCATTAAAACATGAATTTAAAAACAAGCGGGATGTGGAAGGACCCAAAATACAGTGTAAGTTTCAGCTTTGGAGTTCAAGGCAGGCTTTCATAGCAAGGGAGAAAATACTATGAATACATTATTATCATAGCCAGATAATATAACAAATTATAGCAAAAATCACATGAGATGGTTTTATGTTTTAACTGTCTTTGCCTAAGGAAACTATTGTTTTTGAGTAATGGGACAGTGTTTAGTGAAAATTGGAGAAGTTGGGAATTTTAAGAGTTGATGCAATGAACAAGGAAGGTAGGCACAAAATCCTACTCCTAGTTGTTGGTACTTGGTGGCTGATGGGGAAGGAAGAGTAGGTTTTGAGAATGTGAGTGGCCCCTGGTAGGTTTACATGTACCAGTGGATGGCCACGCATTCAAGAGTATCTGGGCAGCACAAATTGGAATCAGTGGTTTTTTTTTTTTAAATGAGAATACAAAGTTGGGCTAGTAGGAAAGTAGGGTGGATCTGTGAGGACTTAGGGGAGAAGGGTTGAATGTGATCAAAATGCATTGATGAATGTCTGAAGGAGGTGATTGAGGAGAGAATTTGCTGCTTTGTGAATTTAGCCCTCACACTATTACAGGATTATATGGCAGGATGTAAACAGAGAGTTAGAAATAAGCAAAACATTTGCCCTTTTATTTTTATTTTTTGTTTTTTTGACACAGGATTTCTCTGTGTCCTGGAACTCACTCTATATCAGGCTGGCATCATAGAGATCTGTTTCTCTCTGCCTCCCGAGTGCTGGGATTAAAGACTTGCACCACCACTGCCCAACTAAAAAACACTGCTTTTTATGTTGTATCAACATTTTAACCGTTTCAGCCGTTATGGATTATGATGTGAAATGGCCTCACGATAAGGTCCCATTTGAATTCTCTGCTTTCCCAAACATCTAGCTGAGACATGTCGAGATAAAACATGCGTGTGCTTTTACTAATTTATCATTTGCAGCCAGTGCCAGGCTGCATGCAGATGGGATGGCAGTCGTGACTGGCAGGCCCTGGGAGTGGAGCTGAACTCACACACTGTTTTATTCGGTGTAAACGTTTTGCAGGAGAAGAAGGGAAAAACTGTTTCATTGCTTAAATGAAAGCCTGACACAGTCAGTCAGTGTAGTTTATAAATACTATTTAAATCAGTGGGACCAGTTCCTAGACATCCCCAGCTCTGTGTGATGGCTCAGGATTGGGCATGGACATTGAATGTGTGTTGTATATATACTTGGTTATATTGATCAGTGTTTCTCAAACTGCAGCCTACAAAGTGCATCTTCCAGGAATGGAGATTGCAGGGCTTTGCAGGGCTCTGCAGCCGGCTGTCTGGGAGCAGACCCTACAAGTGTTTCAGAGCAACTTCCCAAGCCTGCAGTGTGAGCATTTTCCCGACAGACACATCAGCAAAAAAAATTCAGATTGAGTTGTTTTCTAGTTGGAAATGTTTCTTAAATCTACAGAGTTCAAATTTATGCCGAAAAATTGAGAGCAAACCTGACTGATTTTGAGCCCAAAATTTTACTAATATATGAATGAGATTTGAAACTTCAAGGCATTGTATGTATACTGTGTCCTCAATTTGAGCAATTAAGTTGATTTTTTAAAAGAACAAGTTAAACATTTAGTGGAAGGACACGATTAGAGTACTTTTAAAAATCACTGCGGTTTTTCTGACTTCTGTAATTTATCAAGTAGCAATTTAAAATACATTTTATTGTCTATAAGAAACCTTGTATTTGAGAAATCATTTACTATTAAGCTACCTGTGAATTTATAAAACAGGGGACTGCTAACTTTAGAGAGGAGGGATGAAGACCTGTGTTTTGGCAAAGCTCATTACCACTGCTGAACTCAGTAACAGTGCGATATAATTTATATGGGCATAAAGTTAAGCCGCTGTCCATTTCTGGGGGGAGGGATGACTTTATGAGTGTCTTAACATATACTTAACATAAAGCATCCCTTTGGCATGACTTCTGTACTGAAATCCAAACCAAAAAGGAAAGTTTGAGTCTGGTCATATTTTGTGTTAAGATATTACTGGATTTTTTTTTTTTTTTTTGCTACTTACTTGTTTTTTTATTTTTTAATTGGTTTTTTTTGAGAAAGGGTCTCTCTGCATAGCTCTGGCTGTCCTGGAATTCACTCTATAGACCAGGCTGGCCTGAAACTCACAGAGCTCAGCCTGTCTTTGCCTCCTGAGTGCTGGGATTAAAGGCCTGTGTCACCGTGCCTGGCTAAGATGTTATAGTTATATAATTTATCTTTAAGAAACAAAAACATCAGGATGTATATATGAAGAAAAACAGTCACTCTGATTGTCTTTGACTCAAAAAAAGAAAAACAAAAAAATAAAAAATAAAAAAGGGTTTCACATGACATTAAAGCCAGGATCTCATTATGTAGCTCAGACTGGCTTGTCTTCCTGTCTCTTGTCCCATTATATGTGAGCCATCATGCCCAGCTTGAATGGGAGGTGTTTGCTGGTTTGTTTTGGGATGGAGCCAGGACCTTGCACACGCTAGGCAAGCACTCTACTGTTGAACTACACCCCCCGGCCTATAACTTGATAGTGTCACTTGTGTGGATCTCACTAGCAGAAAATAAATAAAATAAGGCGTAGGTTAAATTTAGAATATCAGGTTCATAGGGGCTGGAGAGATGGCTCAGTGGTTAAGAGCACTGGCTGCTCTTCCAGAGGTCCTGAGTTCAATTCCCAGCAACCACATGGTGGCTGACAACCATCTGTAATGAGATCTGGCACCCTCCCCTGGCGTGCAGGCACACATGGAGGCAGAATGTTGTATACTTAATAAATAAATAAATCTTTAAGAATATCAGGTTCGTGAATAATTTGATATGTATTTAAATCTCTATAAGTGTACCCAAAATATATGGTACAGTTGAGATAAATTATCTTTATGTAACTCATCAGTATGTAAATACATATCAGTAAAAAGCAGTAAATACAAGTCAGTAATAATCTCCAACTTTAATAATTGGTCTTCACCATGGCCTCCATAAGGATTATCGGAGCCAGAGTAAACATTGATCCACTTCTTACTCGTTGTTTCATTTGTTGTTGCCCCTCTCCCACCGTCCTGTCTTCCTCTTTATCTATTTAATCCTCTCTAATGGCAGTGGGGGGAGGGGAGCAGTCGGAACCCCCAGTACATCCCCTGTGTCTTGCCGGATGACATTTCTGCTTCTCCGCTCCTTAGATGGAAGGGCCGCACTCCAGGATGACATCCTTATCTTTCGGCCAGTTGCCTTCCCGCCCCGAGATCTGGGTTCCCATGATCCAGGCACTCTATTTATTTTCTTAGCTAGGAATTTCCAGAGCCCCAGCTGGGGTGCCCTTTGCCTTCCCCAGCAGCTGGCTTCGATTTAATGAGCTGGCTGAGTTTGAGTGGCCAAGGAAGGGTTTCCCTCGCTGGAAGGACTGACGGTGTTTCCTGTAAAGTAAGTAAATGCCAGTGTCTGGGTGGCTCCAGGAAAGGGCCTTCCCAGCCGCCTCCCTTGTGATCGGGGTCTAGGGCACAGTCCTCAGCCTTCCTGCTCAGTTCTTCTTTAGTTTGGGGATAACCAGCAGTGAAGAAGGAATGTATTTCAAATCACACACATGCACCTTTTCAGTCCCTGGAATTTTTTAGTTCCTTGTCCACTGGGGACAGCTGAGCAAGCCTGTTGGTGAACCTGCATTGTCCTTCTGGATTTCCAGTTACCCAGGGCCCCATTGTGTCTGATTCTCCACTTTTCAGTTTGCTGGTTGGACGGCAGAGCTGTGGTTTTAGCAGATGGGAGAGAGCTTCAAGGGCTTCAGTACCACTTTGAGAGTTCAGATGGTTTTCATTTCTGCGTTTAGCAAGGGCTTTAGGCACGTTTTAGATTCCCCCTAAATATTTATATTTATTACGTATCTGTAGAATTTATATAAGTATTTATTACATATTTATAGAAGAACTCGGTTTTGCACTGTTTTGATTGAACAGAAAAAGGCCCACAATTGCAGGCTTCTGGAACTGGGTTTCCTTAAGCAATGTCATATAGTCACCAAAGCCCATACACCCTGCGGCTCCCTGTGAGCAGAAGAGAACCAGCTCCAGAGATGTCAAGTGACATTCTTCTGAAGGAATTTCACTGCCTGCTTACAGAGGGAATGAGGGCTCTCATATAGGACCTTTACCCTTTCCCACATCGCTAAGACTTTACAAAAACACTGTTAACATTTTTTCTATGGTTTGTTTCAGATAAACAAGATATACTATAAATTCTATAAATTTAACAGTGACATATAGTGGGATTTTTATTTTATCTTATTTTTTATCCAGGATCTCATATAGCCCAGGCTGGCTTCAGTGTAGCTGAGGAAGATGTTGACCCCCCCCCCAATCTTTCTTTCTCCAGCTCTGTAGAGCTGAGATTATAGGCAGCAAAGTGTGATTTGAATGATTTGAAAATCAGAAGCACCAAAGGGCATTTGGTTACGGATTCACCTTAGTTAATGTTTACTTTTTTACAAAAAGGAAACGGTAATTTATTCCTTTAGTACTTATGTATCAGATTTTATGTTCAGATATTTGTTGGTGGTTTTTATTTTATTTTATTTTATTTATTTTGGGTTTATTTAGTTTTATTAGGGAAGAAGAAATGCCACAGTAAAGCTTAGGAAACAATTCAGAAACGACTTTAGTGCTCTTGTGATTTCAGAACAGCCAGTGATACAAACAGACATGGGCGCCTGTCTTCAGGGAGTCCAGTGTCTATTTCTATAGCCTGGCCCCAGACATCACCTCTAGTCTATGTTGTTGACCTGGCTCCCCCTTGCTCTATGGAAAGTGCTTGTCAGGGAGGGAGGTTCCACAGTTCAGGGGAGTGTGTATTTGGATGTTTTGTTTTCTTTCGGGGAGTGGTGTATGTATGATAATGTGTATGTGTAGTATGTATATGTATGCAACACACATGTGTCATGGCACATGTGAAGATGAGAGAAGAGCTCCCACCCCTTTTGAGTTAAGGACCTTCCTTGTCACTTCTGTATTCTCCTGTCTCTGTCTTCCTGTAGGAGTGCTGGTATTATAGACGTGTACTATCCTATCTGGTCTTATGTGGGTTCTAGGCATCCAAATTCACCTAGGTTTGAGTGGCAAACACTTTACACACTGAGCCATCTTCCCAGACCCTAACAGTGCATTTTTTAAAAAAAAAAAAATCTCAGCACATGGCTCAGAACTTAATAGCTCATTGCATTCCTAAATCTCAAAATTCTTTGTTAAAAGAAATCAGTTGATTGATTGATTGATTAATTAATTGTATGTTAACTGGAAGAGGTACTCACATTTTGTTGTACATATGGAGATCAGAGGACAACTTTTGGGAACCTAAAAATTCTAAGATGCTCAGAGTTCTACCTAAAAGACAGATAACGTTGGCTGGATGTTTCTCCCAGCCCCCACTGAAATCAGTGATTAACCTTTGGCACAGAAGGCCAAGGACTTTGCTATCTTTAACCTGCAAACTCCTGTACAAATGTGGGTTCTGGCTGGAGTTACCACAACACCTGAGTTAAATATTCTCTGCCTAAGGCAAAAAAGCCTTCGTTCCTGGCAGTGACTTTTCCTCCTCATGCTGGACCCAGTGAGTTGCTTTCCGGTTAAACAGTGACTAAAGAAGCACTCCATTAACCAGAACTTCCCCTCATCTCCAGCTCTCTTCTGCTTTTGGAGGTCGAGGGAGACAAGAAGAACACAAACCAATCATGTCAACATGCAGCCATTTATGAAGTGCTTCCCGTTGCCTAGCAATGTGTTGCACAGATAAGTGGGCCCAAATCCTTGCCACCCGGGCCTTAGTGCTTGCTGTTTTACTCGTTTGGCTCGTGGGGACAGAGTTTACAGTGGTAGCAGAGCCAATGTGAAGCATCTTCTCTGCTGGGTACAGCTGATGTGGAGTTTACTGTTCTCTTCTAAAGCTAATCGCGGAAGGGAGGGCTTTTCTCCTGCAGTGTCTTTTGAGTGTGTAGTTTCTGTGTGTGCGAGCGCGTGTGCGTGCATGTATGCGCGAGCTCGAGGCTGACATCGGTGTCTTCATTCTCTCTCCACATTATTTATGATTTTTTTTTACTATTTTTAAATTATATGTAGATGCATTTCTCTGCTTGTGGATATGTGCACATGAACACACGTGCCCTTGGAGATCAGAGGTGTCCAGGTTCTGGAGCTAGATTTACAGAGGGTTGTGAGGTTGCCTGATATGGTGTTGGGAACTGAACTCACATCCTCTGGAAGAGCAGCAAGTGCTCTTAGTCACTGAGGCTTCTCTGGCCAGTTCTGCCTTATTTTTGAGAAAGGATCTCTCACCTACCTTATTATTTGAGAAAATATCATTCATTATTTGCATACTTTAGATGGCAAACCTCAGGGTTCCTCGTGTCTGCCCCATAGCCTTGAGGTTATAGGCATGTGCCTGCACACCTGACTTTTATGTGAGTGCTGGGGATCTGAGCTCAAGTCCTCATATTTGTATACTGATAGGGTCCCATGTGGCCCAGGCAGGCCTGCTACTTGGTATGCAGCTAGGAATGCCCTTGTGCTTCTGTCTGATTTTCCTACTTCTACCCACTCCCCCCAATACTGGGATTACAGATGCATGCCACCACACACAGCTTTGTCCAATTTCTTATGCTCACTTAAGGTGTGAGTTGTGGAGACTCGGTAATTTGGGGTTGAGAACCATTCTCTTGAACATTTTATTAGCTTAAAATTGATCCTGCGAACATCTCTAACTCGGTTAGCCTTGTGTTCTGTTTTGGTGAGTTTGTTCTGTTTTCAGTTTTTCTACTTAGCGTCTTTGAGTTCTACAGGATTGTCAACACCTTTTATTTCTTGGTGATTTTCTTGTCAGTCATCAAAGCAATTGTGTGGCGGGGGGCGGAAGCCTTCCTAGGGCAGCAATAGCAGAATGAGATTTAGGGAGCATGTCCAGATGATGAAATTCTTTCTGAATGGCAGCTTTTGCTACAAATAAGCAAAAGAAGACAAATGTAGAAATTGTCACTTGTGGTTGCTGTAATCAAGGCTTCTACGCAGCTTTTCAAAGCCAAATTGCAGGGAGCTTCCCTCCCGGGCAGAGGATGCTTGTGCCCTTGGGAATTTTCATATGCACCTCATAAAAAGCACCAGGCATCGATATGACCGCCTGTGACTGCCTCATACCCTCCTGTCCCCTCAGTCCCCACTGCTGGAGTGCATTCTGCATGCTTCTCAGCAACACTGAATCTTGGATTCGGAACCTTTCAAGGAACTCATCTTGAACTTAGTGGCCTGATAGAATGTCACTGCCTAGTGTTCAAGGCCATTTTGCGATGTCTCCCTGACGTAATTTCTGTGCACTATTCTGTACTGCTTCCTTGTGTTCTGCTCTGTAAGCTGTGTTAGAAGCCTCTGTGGGAACTCTGGCTCAGGTGCCACGAGAACAGCTTGTTAGGACCAGAAGGAGGAGACGAGTTTACCTGCAAATCAGGCAACACTTGCCAGTAACATCTGTGAGGGGGACCAGGCGCCTCACTTGTTATGTAAGTTAATTCACAGAGAGGATCATATTAGGAAAAGGCAGAGCATGTTACCTTATAAGGAGGGAGAAGAGAGCAAGTTGTGACTGAGCTTTTGTGTGTGTGTGTGCGCGCGCATGTGTGTGTGTGTGTGTGTGTGTGTGTGTGTGTGCGTGTGTGCAGGGGAAGAGGGTACTGGGAATGGAAGCCTCTGAGTTATATCTAGGCTAGTAGTCTTTTCTTTCTTCACATGTAGAATATCTCCTCTCTGAGGCCAGGCCCTATGTGTAATCTTAGTTGACAAAAGTGACTGTTGGCTGCCGCAGCTAGATAAAAAACCCCTGGCGAAAGCCATCTGTATGTGCTCTGAGCAGTCTTTGTGTAGGAGGGACATCTTGCTTTAGGTAGATACTGTTTTACAACTTTACATTTACTTATTTTATATTTTTAAATTGTTATGCACATAAATATTTTCCTTGTGTGAAGGTATATGTATCATGTGCATGCTCGGTGCCCACAGAAGTTAGAGGAGGGCTTTGGATCCCCTAGAACTGCGGCTGTGGATGGTTGTGAGCCACCATGTGGGTGTTGGGGATTGCACCCAGTTCCTCTGCAAGTGCTCTTAACAGCTGAGCCATCTCTCTATCCTCAACAGTTTGACTCTTCAACAGGTATTGCAGTTGTTACTGAGACTCAGTTTTTTCCCATTGTAAGGAGGTGTTTTCAGGTCAGAAATGACATGTAAAGTGGGCGGTTCCCAACCAGCTTTGGGGAAATAGATAGTTCGTCGTTTTTCCATTAGTGAGCATGCAGCACTTCACATGCACGTAGCATGTATCTATCCATAGTGATGGCTTGGTTTCTTTCCTTCTTTTTTATGGGGGTGGGCATCTCATTTATTTATTTATTTATTTAATTTATTTATTGTTTTTTTTTTTTGAGACAGGATTTCTTTGTAGCTTTGGTGCCTGTGGGTATTTGATTGATTGATTGAATTGATTGATTGATTTTTCGAGACAGGGTTTCTCTGTAGCTTTGGTGCCTGTCCTGAAACTAGCTCTTGTAGATCAGGCTAGCTCGAACTCACAGAGATCTGCCTGTCTCTGCCTCCAGAGTACTGGGATTAAAGGCGTGCACCACCACCACCCGGCCATTGGTTTGGTTTTCTGAGACCTGTCCTTTCGAGAGGACAGTTACGTAGGGCTCTTTCATTGCCCAGTTTGGGAGGGTAAGAGCTGAGGAGCCCATTCCTCCTGTAATTGGTAAAGCCTGGTTTTGGGTGTGGATAGTAGAACTAACATCCACCTCACTGTTGTCCAGACAGTAACAGAGGATTGGAAGGACCAGCCTAGTGCCTTTTCTGTTAGAACACTTCTCCTGTTACCCCACAGTTAGCACGCAAATACACATTTTTGAATTTAACCTTGAGAACAATTTATTAAATTAAGTATTATTAATCTCTTTATAAATCAGTAAAATGAAGCAGACAAATTAAACGCTTTCCTAATTTAAACAGCTCTGGCTAAGTTTGGTCCAAATCTGTTTCTTCTGACTCTGGCCAGCTTCCAGCAGCTGCCAAGCACTGCCTGAAGCTCAAGTCAGAATGGGTCCTAGATACCAAATAAGCCAGAGTCACGCTGCCCGGAACCTGGATGTTGTTTTTGTTGTACATAAACACATGTGTATTAATTATGCATATTAAAGAACTAATGATGTTATATGCCCTACTATTTCAGGTAATCTTGTTTGATAGATGACATAAATTTAAAATAAATACTTTGGTTGGTTATTTGTTTTCAGCTTTGTACTATCTTTCGTCTTTTGGAGGTTTTATTCTTAAAGAAAATCTACCTCAGGAATTGACAGTATATTATCAGATGCTTGGATACAGATTTGATATCTGATTTTTTTTTAAAGGGAGGAGGGATTAGAGAAAAGGAGGTGATATTATCCTGTGTGCGCAATAGGAGTGAGGTAGCTTCATGGTTAAAACAGTTAGATACTAACGAGCCTTGGCTTCATAGTGTGAATTCGGGGGCTATTGGTTTTGGGCCTGTGTGTATAAGTTCCACTTCAGTTATTAAACATTTAGAAGGGAGGTCTTCTCAGAAAAGATAATGTTTTCAGTGTTTCGTATTGACTTTGGGGTAAGTCTGTATACTTGCAGTGAAATTTGAAAATTTAAGGAAAACAAGCAATTTTTGAATAAGCCAGTCTTATGAATTGAGGCATTTAGGTTATTATGTATTTGCAAAAGACACAAAGTATTTTTTAGTGAATGGAGTCTGTGTTCTCTCATTCCTGAGCATGGTATTGCCTACACTGTAAAGGTCTGTGTAACGTAGGCTGTGGCGAACAAGTTGCCTCAGGGATTTCCTAGCTTGGGAGCTGGAGCTGTGTGGGACTGTCTATGAAAGCAGACAGCTCTGCTGCGTGGGGACCCACCCTGCTGCCATTCATGAACTGTAGAGGCCCCTGTTCAAAGACTTTCCTAGGTTTGTTTTTCTGCCTCACACAGTACTTACTGTTTAGTCTCATTTACCTGCGTGTGGCCCAGCCCTGACCCTCCAGGGAACAGACGATGCTTCCATGGTGATTTCTCAGTGGGTTCACACTATACAGTGACCCCTTCAGAAAGAGTGGGGTGGCTCTGTCCCGGGCTCGCCCTTCTTTCAAGGTTCTGTATTTATAAATCTTTGTAATGACACTTTGCTTTTATCTAATGAGTTTGGGAATCTGCCCTGTTTTGAATTCTCTAGATTGTCTAAGGGAAGAGCTCCAAATTCACTGGATGCCACAGTCAGGCAGCTTTGTTTGGGTTCTGTAGACGTGACCATATTTGGGAAACACAAATGAGCCAGTTTTCACTTTTAGAGCTTGTCTTGGTTAACAATGCATGGCTAAGAATCCCTGTATGCCCCGAGTGGCACATACAAAGAGGTTTCGAAGTTGCTCAGGGCTCTGGAATGCTCCAGGCAGAGGAGCAGGGAATTGGCAGAGGGCAAGGTTAGGGTCTAAGGGAGGGACTGTGTGTGTTGTCACCTGGCAATTCCTGTAAATCTCTTAAAATGAAGTATTTGGTGCAGTTGCTTCTTTAGGAAGTCTGGCAGAACCTTCAAGTCATTCTGTGGCCCCCGAGTCCTCATAAGGACTACACTGGAGGAGCCTGGCCTCACAAGCAAAGGCAGTTGATCTGATTAATGTTAGAATTCTGAACTTGAGATCGCCACTGTTAATCCACTGGAAGAAGGTATTGTGTGGAGTTCTCATAGACAAGATTATGAGCAACACTTTTCAGTGTATCTGCTAGAATATTTTCTCCGGAAAGTTCTAAAAGTTACGCAGTTATATATCAGATATCAAGTATGAGCTAAGAAAAATGAATTTTGATGAAGAAAATTGTCTTTCAGGTTGAACATCCCTGATCTTGAAGCCCTGGATCTGAAATGCTCTAGAACCTAAAACCCCTTGACTGCTAACATGACAAAAGACCTCATGTGATGGTTTGCAGTTAAATGTAAGCATGCTGAAAATATCTACAGGTGGATTAGGCATATAGACATTAGGTGCAATGCAACACCAGTGGATTTCATGTAGCCCTTAGACCCCTCATTTATCCTATTTGCAAACACTCAAAACTGTAAAACTCCAGAGTACTTTAGTTTCGCACATCTCAAGTGAACAGTTTTGATGGTGCTTTTGTTTGCTTGTTTTTGTTTTATTTTGTCAACACAAACCAGAGTCACCTGGGCAGAGGGCCCCTCAAATGAGGAGTTGATTCCATCAGATTGGCTTATGAGCATTTTCTTGATTTCTGATAGGTGTAAGAAGGCCTATCCCGCTGTGGGTGGTGCTATCCGAACCCTAGGCAGGGGCCCTGAAAGCTTGGGAATGGACCACCTTGCCAAAGTATGCTGCACATAGTTAGGGTGTCGGAAACACATGCGAGGAGGCAGAACTGGAAGGGTCACTCGACTGTGCTCTTCTGGGTCCTGTGGCATGTTAAGATCATTGTTTTCTACAATGGGACCTTTGGGATAAGTTTAGAAATTATGCAATTGGTTAATCGAAAATTTTTTATATTTATTCATTCTTTCATTCTTCCTAATTGCACTTTGTCCAGATTGTCAATAGAAGAACTGTCTGGCTTTGTTACATCTTCTGGGCACACCTCTCGTCCTACATCTTGTGATAGTCTTAGAGACAACAGTAGAGCCAGACACTGTCCTCATGCATAGGAGGTTCTCAAGGAACACCGTCTTACACCAGTAGACTTTGCTGATAAAATTTTTTCTTTTCTGTGGTGCCTAACTAACTTATGGGCCTAGAGGGACTCTTGCTGGGATCAGATACAGGAGCTCTTTCTTGCTCAAGTCAGGACATGGCAGTTGTGGGCTGGGATGGATCTGAGGCTTTTTGTTTGTTTGCTTGCTTTTGTTTTTCTGTGTAGCTTTGGAGCCCGTCCTGGAACTCGTTCTGTAGACCAGGCTGGCCTTGAGATCAGTCTCTGCCTCGTGAGTGCTGGGATTAATCTGAGGCTTATTAGGGTAAGATCATGGTCTAGAACTTCTAGGGTGAGCAGACTGGTGGGCATGAGGCTACACAGGCAATGAAAATGAAGAATTAGGAAGACTATCTCTTCCAGGTATGGGGGATACCAAGGAGGAAGAGAGAATGGTACCCTTAGTCACTCTCAAGGGACAGATCTTCCCTTACCAGCATTATTGGATGTTTGTGCTACCTCAGCTTCATAGTAGATATTAGGAACCAGAGATGAACACTGGCCATCCTATCAGCCAGGTAAGTGCTGTCTGGTGGGCTTCTTGTGAGGCAGCTGAGACAGGGAAGCAAGGGGGTGATGACGAATGGACTCAGCCGGGCCTCAAAGCTCATTACCTGGACTTTGAATTGTGCAGTGAGGGTGGGTACCATTGGAAGCTTCTAAAGTGATGCAGTTTGTTAGGTAACCATGGAGGGCTGGAATTCAGCACGCTAGAGGCAGAGGCTGTCCTCAGGAAGTAGATGAGCAACAGGAGGCAAGTGTGGAGAAGGGCTGGAGAGATGGCGCAGTGGTCAAGAGCTCTTGCTCCATTTCCAGTCCTAAGCCACATTCTTTGCTGGGTGGCTCTCAACTACCTGTAACTCCAGTTTCAGGGAATCCAACACCCTCTTCTATAAGTAAATAAAAATACAAAATAAATCTCTAAAACAAAGACGTTGGTAGAAGGGAGACTTAAAACAAAACAAAATAAAACCACAACTCAGTTTTTGTCCCCGAGCAGTAAAGAGGTGGACAAAATTCCAGGCTTATGAACCCTTTAATTTGTAGCCACAGAACCTACTATCAAAGGGCAGCTCAGGAAGTGGAAGTTAATGAAACTGCTCAAGAGCACAGTTGCCCTGGTTGACATGACAGGTGGGGAGTGGGTGGGCGAGTGCCTGCCCAGCAGCCTGAGGGGGCTCATGAAGCCTCCTCCCAGCACAGTTGGGAAACCATGGAATTAGTCCAGAGGGCCTGTGAACCGTCTTGTTCTGACCCTCCGGATGAACCCTGAAGGAAATGAGTGTGAAGTTGGAAAGGAGCAGGGCCCAGCTCAAGACCCTGTGGCCATGAACTCCTAGAAGATCCACAGAAGCCCCGTTCTACCAGGAGGATCCTTGTTGCCCAATATAAGACAGCATTTGGTGATACTCGGAGTCAGACGGTGTTTGTGGGAGGGAAGAAGGGGTTGGCTGTCTTAACTGTGGTCGGAAGACCTCAGAGGCCCCGACTAGTACAGAAGCTGATGGACTTGGCTGAGCGTGTTCACGGGAGACATTTCTGAAAGCCGTTTCAGATAATTGGTTAGAACGGAAACTGGGTTGGAGGGACTCCAGGAGGAAATGGGAGGACGTAGAGGGGTGGCCCCTTTGACATGTTTTCCTAGTGCTCCCTCCCCAGAAACCATCAGCCTGTTGTGTTCCAAGCCTCCAGCCGAGTCTTGGGACTCCAGATCGAAGCTAATGTCAAGGCCAACCCTCTCCTCATTTCTTCCCCTTGAAAGGAGGTGCCGGCAGCTTAGTGTTTGTCCTTTGCTCTTTCTGAAGAGCCTTCTGCCCTCCCTCTAATAATGCAGAGAGAGAATTTGAAGAGAAATGACATTAATAGCGATTGAGAAGGTACCGGTGAGAAATTGGAGAGATGGGCCGCTCAGGCTGGGGGATAAGCAAGTACAGGGAAACAGGGCTAGACATAATTTTGGGGCTTTGCGAGCTGTCTGCTCTTTTTTATTGGAAATAGCTGCCTGGACATGAAGCCAATCCCAGATTGGATTTCAAAGATTGAACATAGCAACCGGAGTAAAATAGAAGAGAGTCTTGTCTATTTGAAGGAAAGATCCTGCAGGTAGGTCCTCTTGTCTGAGCAGGGACAAGGACAAAGCCCATGATTGCATACTCAGCACTGAGAGGGGGGTGTATCCCTTCCCTTCCAGTTTATAGTCTTTTGGGTTAGGGACAGAGAGGAACCCTGCAGGCAAAGCACCACGGTGCCAGAGTGTGGTGTGTGAGAGGTTACCCGAGGCTCCGTCTCTCATAATATCTGTGCCTGATCTTGAATCCATTTCTCCAGATTCAGTTGCCCTCACTGTGTGTCCCCAGACTGTTCACATATGGGCCTTTCCTTCGTGGCCAATAACTCATGGTTGGTTATTTAATTTCGTTTCAGCTGGAAGCGTGAGTGTGACTTTTGCCTTTTAGAGGATTATTCCTTCTTTGTCTTCAAAGCTTGTCTTAGAATGACAGGATTTAGAAGCAGAGAGGTCTCCAGGAGAACCGTTGATTCTCTGGATCATCATTCTGAACTCTGGCTACCACACAGCTTGTTCCTTTGGTGGAATGTCTGTGTTGATGCCGCAGGGTTTTGCCCAAGTATGGTTAGGCCTGCAGCTCCAGGTGTAGGATGGTGGCTTGACTCTCACTGGCCCACCCAAGCTGGGACACTCTAGGTTCCTGCAACTACAAGGATGTAAATGACCAGTTGGTTGGTTTTGCCACGACGTGCAATCATTTATTCTTTTTTGGCTTTTACCCAAATGTGCCTGGACTGGGAGAGGGCTTATTTAGAGATTTTGAAGCTGTGCCATTTGTTCAGCCAAATCATGTTTTAGAGCACGGCTTGAAAGTAAATTTTAACTATTAAGTATCAGAGGGTGTGTGTGTGTGTGTGTGTGTGTGTGTGTATTCACGAGCATATATGAGAAGGCCAGAGGTCAACACAAGGTACCTCTGTCAATCACTTTTCTACCCTATTTTTGAGACAGGGTCTCTCATTGACCCTGGAGCTAGTCTAGTTGGCTAGCACACCTTGGGAATCCTCCTGCCTCCACCTCTCCAGCACTGGCCTTTTGGGTACCATGCATTTTATGTTGTGATGGGGAGCCACTCTCCAGTCCCTGTGTTAGGTGGCAAGTACTTTACTGACTGAGCCATTTCCCCATGGCTAGTATCAGAGGTTTATTATGTAAAATAAACATTTGAGTTCTACATCTGGTATACTACCTTTATTATTGTTTAAAAAGTCTTCACTTCATAGCAGAGAGGACTGATGGCCAGTGCGCAGCTGCCTTTTTCTGTTTTATACAGTCAGGGAAAATGCAGTCTAGGAATGCTGATATCCACAGTGCATAGGTCTCCTTCCTCCGACCAGATAATTAACATAATATCTCACAGGTTTGCCCAGAGGCCTGCAGTCCTCAGTTCTGTCAAGCAGACAATTCACACTTGTGACATTTTTGTGGTATCATGTTCTTTGGTCTTGTTTACTGCTACTCCCATTCTTTTTTGCCCTTTGTCCCTGGTTCCATAACTCCTTCCAGTTGTACTTTTACACTTTTTCTTCAAGTGAAACAAAACTACACTAAATTCTACCTATGAAACAAAACATTTTTGGGGGGAATCTGGTTTGTTTCATTTATTATGATCTCTAGTTTTGTTTTCCTGCAAAGGACATAATTCTTTGTAGCAAAATACTTCTTCATTTTTGGCTTATAACTCATTCTTTTTTATTTCTAATTTTTATTTAGCTCTACATTTTTATCTGCTCCCCTCCCTGCCTCTCCCTTATCCCCTTCAACCCTCTCCCAAGGTCCCCATGCTCCCTATTTACTCAGGAGATCTTGTCTTTCTCCACTTCCCATGTAGATTAGATCTATGTATGTCTCTCTTAGTGTCCTCATTGTTGTCTAAGTTCTCTGAGATTGTGATTTGTGGACTGGTTTTCTTGCTTTATGTTTAAAAACCACTTATGAGTGAGTACATGTGATAATTGTCTTTCTGGGTCTGGGTTACCTCACTCAATATGATGTTTTCTAGTTCCATCCATTTTCCTGCAAAATTCAAGATGTTATTTTTTTCAGCTGTGTAGAACTCCATTGTGTAAATGTACCACATTTTTCTTATCCATTCTTCTACCGAGGAGCTTTTAGGTTGTTTCCAGGTTCTGGCTATGACAAACAATGCTGCTATGAACAATTGAGCATCCTTTGGATATATACCCAAAAGTGGTATTACTGGGTCTTGAGGAAGGTTGTTTCCTAATTTTCTGAGAAATCGCCACACTGACATCCAAAGAGGTTGTACCAGCTTACACTCCCACCAGCAATGCAGAAGTGTTTCCTTTACCCCACAAACTCGCCAGCATAAATTGTCATTCATTCACGCATTGACACATGCCTAGGCTTCCATAAGCTGACTCTTGTGAAGAGTAGCCTGAGAACCAAGGCGGGAGGTGCCGTCATATAGGAGTTCTCTTCTTGGGTTTTGGAAGAGCCTCTACAGTGGTTTCCACAGTGTCCTCACTAGTTTCCTTTCCCACCAGTGGTACGTTGAATTGTCACTAGCATTTGGGTTTTGATTCTTGATGGTAGCCTTTCTGTTGGAATATCATTGTCCATCCTGTCAGCTGTGTGTGTCTTTGCCAGTGGAGTGAGTTTCCAGCAGGAAGCAAACAGCTCAATCTTATTTTGGGAAACATCCAGTCAGTTCCTCGCGTCTTTAGATTTAGGAGACTCTTGAAAGGTTGACCTGGTTTCTTCTTTGTTGTATTCTTACTCAGATTTGATGTTTTTACCAAGTTAGCAATGTTTGGACATATCCTAATTTGTGTTTGTGAGTCTGTCCTTGTGAGAATGGATCTTCATAAGCTCTGATGCTTCTGTATTTTTATCTTCTTGGTGTAATATTCCTTATGACACACATGAACTTAACAGTTATGAATTGCTTTGGTTTTATTCTTCCCAGTAAAAGCCCTCAATTTTTCAGCTGTAAAGGCTATCTATTTTGGATAAAGTAATCTTGGTTGGCAGTTACTTTGTTTGGGGGATTAAAAGCTACCAGTTCATACTCTGCTGGGTTTAGCGATTTTTGTGGAGAAGTTTGCTGTTGTTTGAATGGGCTCATGTTTGTAAGGGGCTTTCAATGTTCTTGCTTTGTTCTGTTTTCTTGACGTTTTAATTATATGACGTGCAGGAATCTTTCTGGTTTTATACTTTGGATATTCTAAAGGACTAATGTTTAGATGGCCATTTCTTTCCTCAGGTATACAGATGTTTCTGCTATAATTTTAAAAACATTTTTAAAAATTTATGTATATGTGTGTGTGTTTGAATGCTATGTGTATGAGTGTGTGCATGTCCACCTACAAAGGCCAAAGAGGCCATTGGATCTCCTGGAGCTTCAATGATAGGTGGTTGTGATCTGCCTAACACAGATAGGTGCTGGGAACCAAACTCTGGTCCTCTAGAAAAGTAGCGAGTGCTCTTATCCACAGGCCCATCTCTCCAGCCCCTCCTTGAACAGCTTTTCTGTGTGTTTTGACTGTGTCTTCTTTCTTTTTTCTACACTATAGATTATAGATTTGGTCTGTTAATTGTATCCCAGAGACCTTAGTTGTTATGGTCATAATTACATTTTAAATTGTTTCTGAATGTCATAGGTCTTCAATTTTATTTTCAATCCCTGGTAGTCTTTCCACGTGTGGTCTGCTGATTGGGTGATGTTTCCCACTGTGGTGTTTCTTTTTGCTTTAAGCTTCCCATATCCACGATTTGCCTAACATTTTTCTTTCAGAATCTGTCTCTGCATTTGTAATTAAAGTTGTTTAATTTTCTTACCCAAATCCTCGATTGATTTCTGCATTTCACCTGTCTATTTACTTGACTCCTCTTTGAGGTTCGATGATGTTGAAAACCAGACTTGATTTTTTTTTTTTGTCTAGCATTTCACATATTTCATTATACTTGAACTCAGTTACTGGGGTTTCAAATGTTTGAAGGAGTCATGTGACCTTACTTTCTCACATTGAATTTCTGTGTTGCAATTACACATCAATTGGAATGGATCTATCTTCTTTTTTTTACATGGGAGTGTTCTTGTGAGTAGCCTTCTCTTGAGGGTTCAGTCGCCACTTCCCTCTGGGGAGGAGAAAGCATGAGGTGTCTGTGTGGAAGGAGCTCAAAGCCTTTACTCCAAAGCCTGTTAAGTCATTGGTGAGAGAAATGAAAGAAGACCTGGCTGAAGGGAGAGACCATGCTCAGTGGCCAGAGAATCCAATATTGTAAAAACATTAATTTCCCCCCCCCAAGTGAATATAGAGTCTACAAAATCCCAAGTAGAAATCCAACAGACCTTTTCTTTCTTTAATCGAGGTCAGCCTGGTCTACAAGAGCTAGTTCCAGGACAGGCTTCAAAGCTACAGAAAACCCTGTCTCGAAAAACAAAACAAAACAAACAAACAAACAAATAAATAAAACAAAATGAAAAATGCAAAGGACCAAAAATGACCAAAAAGATTTTGAATAGGGATGAAGTAGGGAAACATATTAACTGATTTCAAGGTTATGTAAAAATAGTAATCAAGCAAGTGGGTTATTAGCTAGAGATAGCTCAGTGGCTAGAGTCCAGAAGAACACTTACACATATGTAGCCATTGTTTTCCAAAAGAGTCATACTAAACCAAACCTGTAACACTTTGACAAATAAATGCACCCTATAAGTACTACCAAAGTCACAACATATATATAGCATTTCCGTCGGCCCCAGAAAAGGTCCCTGTGTCTCCTTACGGTCAGGTATGTCACCCCAAGCTCCTAGGAACCACTGACTACTTACCATCACTATGGTCCCACTATTTTCTACAGACTGTACCACACATACATGCAACCTTTTGTGCCTGCCTTCTCCTGTTTAGTTACAGGTTTGGTGTGTGTGTCCGTGTGTCCGTGTGTGTGTGTGTGTGTGTGTGTGTGTGTGTGTGTGTATGTGTGTGTGCGTGTGTTTACATATAGTGTCCCATCTGAGTACAAATCAGGTCCAATCCTTCCTAGCTTCAGATGAGATTGGGTGCGCTTAAGGTGGTATGGTTGTAGACAGCATACCATCTCATATAGTGAAGACTAGCCTCAAACTTACTGTATAGTGAGGATGCACTCGAACTGGTGATCCTCCTGCATGCACTTCCCTGGGATTATAGGCGCACACCATTATACCCAACTTATTTGCCAAAACATGATGTTTGGTTTGAGCAACAATGTACATAGAGATTAGTCTTTGATTAAGGTACCCTTGATGCTCTGGGTTTGATCTTCACCATCAAAACCAACCAAACAAAACAAATGGACACCTTTTGTTGGAGACGAATGATAATAAAATGACAGCAAACACTTTAAGTTTCCTTTGGTTTGAGACCTTCTAATTCTGAGGGCTGTTTGCTTGGTCATTGGTGACAGTTTCTGCCCGTAAGTGAGGAGGGCAGGGCCGATTTAGGCTACCCCGTTTCCATGATCAACTCCAGCACAGTTGGGTGTGCTGTTTCGCCTCCCTGGGACCCATCCGTGAGCTAACACTACATCAGTGCTTGCTGTCATGAATCACATCAATTATTTAAAGCACCCGGAACATCTCCTGGTACATTGTGAGCTATCTGTAAACATCCCCTAATTACTTACTACCCTCTGATGATAGTTGTTTGTTTTCTTTCTTTTCTTTTTCTTTTCTTTTTTTTTTTTTACATTTACAAAATTGAAGTTTTTGGTTGACTTGTTGCTAGCAGAGACCTGGGATTGCGTCTAAACATAGTTGGTGACAAAAGCGAAGCAAGGAAGCTGTGTGAGATGCCCAAATCCCCCAAATCTATGACCAGCCATGAGCCGGAAGCCTGGCCACGTGGCTCCCAGTTCAGCTCTGTTTGACCAAGGGTTACAGTGTTTGCATTTTAACACTAACTGTGGGGATTTACCATCCGGCTGCCATTCATTCACGCCACTGTGTGCTTTTCTGCAGAGCCATCCGAAGCTGCAGCTTTAGAAGACTTGGCCCACTACCAGCATGAGTTCTGGTAAGTCATTTCAAACCCTCTTTCTCTTGACAAAGCTACAAAACTGTGGTTTGCTGAGATTTCCAGATACCTTAAGGTCCTCAACACTAACATCACTACTTACGGTGCAAACGATTTTCAGCACATGTGAAGAACTCTACCATACACTATGTATGCCGTGTCTGTCTTGACAGGAGCCCACTTCACTTTTAGTGGCATATAATCTACATACAATAAGCTGCTGTTATTTTCAGTAGGCATTTGATTAAACTTGGCATATTTCTATACTGTAGCGGCATTTCTGCATCAAGATGATTGATGCAAAACACACAGCTTAATCATAATCTTCCCCGGATGGGGGCTAACCCAGCACTTCCTTAATCCTGCTTGCAGAACAGCTAACTTATGCTTTTAAGAACCAAGATCTAAATAAATTAGTGTTTCAGGTATTTTTAGTCTTGGACTGGGATTGAAATCTTGGAGCAGGGAAGAGAGAGCTGGGACAGATCCCTGGGCTAATGCAGCTGAGGCTTGTCAGTGTCCAGCCTGGAGACATTTCCTTCCGGCAGTTGGTCCTACCTTGGCCTCCTGCACCTGCAGGTGGGGATGGGAGGCAGGGGATATGTGAGTATTTCTTTCAGAGTTCTTCTAATCCTGCACCGTATTGAGGGTATTTTCAGGGACCCCTGTAGATTAAAAGGCCTTTCCCATTTCTTTACATATTTGCTGGTTTAGCCAAGTCCTGAGCTGTGTGGGACAGTGTGTGGTGAGGCCTGGGAGGGCTGTGGAGTGGAGTGGCCTATGGCTGCACCCTTCCAAATGTACTTCCCGTGCAGCTCGGGTCTGTGCTGGGTGTGCCTTTGCTTTTCCTCTGTGAAGTGCGCACTGCAATGGTGCTGGTCCGCTGGGAGTTTCCTAGCCCGAGTGTAGCAGACTCTTAATAATGTGCCGTGCCTCCCCAAGTGGCTCTTACTCTTCTTAGCCCAGACTTCCTCCTTGCAGAGTGAGGTCTGTGGTTTGCCTTGGGCACCTTTTTTTTTTTTTTTTCTGTGCCAAAGCAGACACGGGTACTGCTTACTGACTCAGTTTCTTTTCTTTTGTCTTATTCTTTTGAGGCAAGGCAGATTTTCTCTGTAGCTATGGAGCCTGTCCTGGAACTCACTCTGTAGACCAGGCTGGCCTAGAACTCACAGAGATCCGCCTCCCGAGTGCTGAGATTAAAGGCCTGCACCACCACTGCCCATCCTGGCTCAGTTTCTATTGCCGATTTGCCTTTTGGTTAGTTCTTTTGTTTTTAGACAGTTTCATATAGCCCTGGCTGGATTTAAATTTTCTACTCCTAATCGTCCTGCTTCTGTTACATGTGTGCACATGCCCCCACTCCACATGGATGGAGGGCAGGGCCTCACATGTGTTAACAGTGGTTTTGACAGATGAGCCATGCCCTTAGTCCTGCCTTTCGGCTTTTGTTGTCATTTATAACAGGCTGGGCCCTTTTTCCTGTTTCCTTTTAAAAACAAACAGAAACTTTGCTCTGCAGCCTGAAGTCTCTTGCTCTTCTAAGCCAGCCTTGCTGCTCCTGGCAGTTTTAAAGCGAGGAAGAGGAGGCCAGGTGAGGGTGCACCAATGCTCAAGGCACAGCAGATGCCCTTCCTCCCCTGACTCGCTCTCAGGCAGGCGCTGGAAGGGAGCTTTGTCCAGGGGTCCGAAATCCTAGGCCTTTTGACCTGATAATCCTGTCTTGGAAATTTCTGTATTAATTCCAAGGAAACAAAAGTGCTACCCTGAAGGCGGGGCGTGAGCAGCAGTACATTGTGTGTTTACTTGCTCTTGAAATTGATCATTGGGAAGAGAGCTACGTGGAAAATATGTGGTTGTATCTTTAGTGGAAAGAATGGCAGTAAAACCGTGTATTGGTCTTGGGCTGCCACTCTTTGAGGGAATCGTTGTCCTGGCAGGGTCCTGTTTCATTCTTCTGGAAAGCTATTACCCAGCACTCCCCCCCCCCAACCCCGGGTGGGCCTGGCTTGCTGCCTCTGAGATGCAGATGAGGAACCTGAGCTTCAAGGAATTAATCACCTGTGTGGAGTGGGCTGCTGCATACACAGCAACATAATTGCTGCAAAAGCTGAACTTTATTTTGAGTGTTAATTACTACATACCAAATGCTTATTCCAGTTTGCTTGTGTTTAATTGGAAAAGGAAAGGGGAGAAGAAAGAATGCGGGCCAGGTGGTAGCTCCCAGGCACACCCCACAACTCCCCAGCAGGCTCAAGGCAAGGCCAACAGTCAGAAGGATGTGATCAAGGGGACTCCATCAGGTGCACGGGGACAGGGCAGCGAAAGAGCATGCAATGGGATGCTGGAGCTTGCTGCATTTCCTTTTAACAAGTCCCTTCTTCCACGCATCCTGAATTGAGGGTCCCAGAGAGCAAACCTTTGTCTACAGGTGAATGTGAGCCACAACCCCATGCACCCTGGGCAGTCCTGGGCCATTGTGGAGGAGGCACTCTAGAGGCCTGGCTGCCCTGCAACTGGTGTATCAGATACCCAACCTTTGGAGAGACTGGTTATTAAAAGTTATTAAGGTGACTTAGTTTTAGCCAGGTTTGCTGGTAGTGGTATGGGTTGTAGGCCCAGCATCCAAAGAAATATATAACAAGTCAGGAAACAAACATGCTTATCTTATTTGAGGAGGAAGATGGGCTGTGAGTGGGAAGTTCAGTCTCAGCCTAGTGGTCTTTGGTAGACTTGGCCCATTGAGTCTCCACTGTCTTATCAATAGAGTTGGTGTTCCTAGTCATTGTGGAATACTCAACATAAAGTAGAAGGAACAATCCTGGCAAAACACATTTAAAGAATTGTAGTTATGATGGTGTTTGCAGCTCCAGGGGTATTTTGCTGTGAGTTCTTCCAAGCACACTGACTGCATACCCTGGGGTAACGTGGTCTTCCCATCCTCTGGTCTCCCCTGGACTGTCTCCAAGTTCCCCCTCAGTGTTATCTGCTTCTGAGCAGAACTCAGGAAAATCATCACATAGAACTTTCCTAAAGTAAGAAAAGGGAGCTTTTAATCCCAGCATTCTGGAGGCAGAGACAAGCAGATCTCTATGAGTTTGAGACCAGCCTGGTCTGTAAGAGCTAGTTCCAGGACAGGCTCCAAAACCACAGAAAAACACTGTCTCAAAAAACAAACAAACAAAAATAATAATAATAAAAAGTAAATAAAGAAAAGAAGAGGGGAAGAAGTCTTCTGGCTGAGGGCTTTGTAGCCAAGGTCTACAGATGAAAATCTCTCATGTACACAGAGTTGAGAACATGCAGGAAGCCCTGGACTGTTGCATGTTATGAGACTTTAATAGGAAAGGGGATGGAAGGACTGGTTAGGATGCCATGGCCATCTCTGGGACAGTGACACAAGGTTCTAGACTGGTGAAGGGTGGCAATCTGAAGGCAATTTATAGAAAAGACAGCTTGTCTTTGACGAGTAGAACTTGCGGTGCCATCTAGACACTTTTCAGATGTCAAGGAAGCCAATCCAGGGAGGCAGTAGTGTTTGCATTCTCCACAGCACACTTCCTATTCCCAGATAACTCTTGTGTCCTGTTTGGTTCAGGCCTTAACTCTCCCATGCACCCTAGGGGACTTGTCCCAGGCCTGAGAAATCTGATAGGATATGTGTGGATAGAGCCGTTCTGTCGGGGAAGAACGCCTCAACTTTATCCCCACCTCATGCCACGTGGGACTCTGATTGTCAAGCAGGCATGGTCACCAACCTTCTGTCCATCTTCTTTCTTTCAGAATATGATGCCGGAAGCTCTAAAGCTGTTGTGAATGGCTTGGCACCCGGCAGCCATGGGCAAGACAAAGGTAAGGCTGTGGAAGAGAAGCTTGGCTTGGAATCGGAAAGCATTTCTAGAAGGTGCAGGGCATGTTGGGCAGGGGCCATTCCCACCTTTCTGGGGAAGACATCGTTGGCTTTGTCTTAGGAAGCCTAGCTCCAATGGTGGCTTTCTGAGACCTGAGCTGTGGTTCTGCTCTTCATGGGTCTGAAGCTATCTTCTCCAGCCCTGAGATGGTGTGCTCACAAGGATGCTGGGATGACAGGTTAGATAGACAGTGCCAGGTAAGAGCCACGCCTGGTATATACGACTCTCATTGGCCTGGAATTACCTATGTATGGCATGCCACCTTCACTTGTCATGAAAAGGAACACATCCGTAGTCCTATGGTAGAAATTCTTTCACTGTCACCAGTTGTACTGGTTGTATGTATATCCGCTCAAGTTTTTAGCATCCCTACTCCCCTACCCCATGCTGGGCATACAGTCAGGAAAGACTTCGCATTTGTGGACAGGCACTTTCCCATTAAGCCTGTCTTGGTCCTCATATTTTCAATTTAGAAATTCTTCCAAATGGGAGATCTAAATGTGAGCAGAATGATGTGGTAAGAAGACGTTTGAGCGCCAGGCAGCCCACCTGGGGGGGGGGGGAGGGGGGAAGCTCTGCTGCTCCCTCTTAGCAGCTGGGGGCTTTCACTCTTCTACAAAGAACAAAGCCAGACTCCAGAGGTCCTGTTTGCCCAGGATGCTCTCACCCCAATCCGACATCAGTGTTGCAGTATGGGGTGACAGGAAGCAAGTTGGAGTCATTTGATAAACCTAATTCCAGTTCTGCCTGTGAAAAACAGAGACACGTAGGGGGCCCTTTCATCTCTGCAGGTGCGAGCTCCTTATCTACAGAAGAAGGGAGTTGGAACTAAGTGTTTATTTCTGCATCCTCTCTTGGGCTCCAGTGACTCCACAAACACTCATCTGTCTGTATTCTACAGTATCTGTGACAAAAGGCTAAACTCCCGGCATGGGGCATTGAAGTTTAAAAAAAAAATCCCAAAGTATAATTTCAGAGTTTGCCATGTTTAGCCTTTGTAATTTTCATCAAATGCATCCAAATGCAGAGGAAGATGTTCACTCTGAAGGAGACGGGAGTGGGAACCTGGGTGGCATGAGGCTGAGCTCCTTGGAGACAGGAGATCAGTGCTGTCTTGGTCCGCACCTCGCTGGCTTGCCACCCTCCTCCTTTCACTGTGTGGGTTCATGTGGGTTATGTTCTTGGGGTCTTGGCCCACCGTGGCTATCTTACACTTGGAGACTGTGGAGGAACAGGGCTGTGGAATGGCTGCAAGTGGGTATTTAAGCCAGGAGCAGGGTGGGGGGCTTTTGAAATTTTGGGACTACCAGCTAGCTCCATTTTATAAGTCTGTTTATAGAAGAACCTTAAGAGTTTTTGTTTTGTTTCGTTTTGTTTTTAGGGGTGGGGGGAACACAGGAGGTAGTAATGATTTCCTTCTTGCCTTAGCAAGACTCGCCTTTGGAAATAAAGAAGCAGGTTTAAAGATCATCAGAGCGCCTTGTCAAAGTCACCAAGCCAGGATAACTGAGCTCCTTTCTCTGCACTTGAGAGCAGAGTGACTGAGTGGTTGGCTTAGCCTCTTAATTCTTCTTCTGAAAATGCACCCCAAATCTGCTCTCACCCCAACACAGTCTCCCAAATGATTTTAAGGTAGCTAACAGGATTCCTGTGATAGTTCATCTATCTAGATAAGTGCAGAATTGCCACTTTTGACTTAGTTATTGCAGACATATACTCCATGCTGCCAGCCAAATGCCTTCCAAAACAGTAGCGTGATGGGCAGGAGGGGCACTGCCCATTTTGAAGGTGTCTCCCATCTTCCTTCCTGCCTTCTTGACAATCCCAGTCATCTGATGCTGAGTCAACAGCCTCTGGTTTACAACCGTCTAGCCCTTGGGCACATAACTGGAGTTGCTTTAACACCACAAGCACATCTTTCTTTACTGCCATTAAACGGAAAGAGTGAGGGAGGCCTCACAAGAAGATTGGGGATGGGCCTGCCATTGAGATGGTGGTCTAGGCAGGCAAGGAGCAGGGTCTCTGCATCCAGCACTGTGCTGCTGCCCAGAGCCTTAATCATCCACTTGGACACTTGACACCTTTTTTTCCCCTCAGGAAAAGCAAGACCATCTGTTTCCCAACAGATGGGGGTTCTGATTTGCTTGAGGTCGGAGGGTGATGACCATCAGGGCAGGCACAGGATCCTAAAAGGTGTGATTTGGGAGAAGCAGTTGTGACTGCAGAAGGGACCAGCAATCTACGAGAATGTTCCTCCTGTTGCTGTACTCGCCTGCAGCCATGATCCTGTCCTCCAAGCCCCCGTTGCATAGCAGATGACCCACTGTCACCAGGGGACACCTTGTCCTCTGATTGTGTCCCCCTTCCTCTACTTGCCAGGCCATCTGTGTCTCTGTAAACCTCTTTGTCCAGAGCCTTGGCAAGCTCCTGGTGTGCCAGGAGGCGCCAATAAACCCCGACCAACTCGATGCGAGTGATGGTTGGAGAAAGACTTCTGCTGCCTTGGCCCAGAACCCTAAAGAAAGAAAGCGGGCTATTTTTAATGACTGCATCTACTGCTCTTTGCATTGTTCTCCTAGCGTGGGCAACTTCCTTCCATTGTCTCTGCACAGTTCCTCGACTTGCCCGAGTGTCTCCCAAATGTTCTTTCTGGATGCACCGTTTACCCTTTTGTGTTTTCAGCCACTGCCGACCCTTTACGTGTTCGCTCTATTTCTGCTGTTAAAATAATTCCCGTGAAGACAGTGAAAAGCCCTTCAGGCCTGGTACTCCCTCCAGGTATCTCTCTTTGGGGCTGTTTCCTTTAATTGTCGGATCGTGCATGGGTTCTTCTCTTTGCTTCTAACACCACACTGTGAGCCTTAATCCTTGCATGTTTGGAAGCCATTTCCTTCCCCTAAGTTGTTTCCTTTGTGTGTGTGTGTGTGTGTGTGTGTGTTCTATCTGTAAGTCTGTAAGCCGGGAAGTAGGGGAGTCTTTGTGTGGTGTGTGTGTATGTGTGTGGTCGGTCTGTCTGTAAGTCTGTAAGCCAGGGTATAGGGGAGAATCTAAGGCTGCAGTCTTGTCCTCTCTGCTTTAGAAGGGTTAATGCAGACGCTCAACCTTTACTCTGGGATGGGGCTCTTCTAAGAGGTTTGCAACTTCTAAGACAATACAATACTCCTAAGAAAAGCTAATCTGGCCTCTCACAGAACCTCTGAGTCAGGGTGAATGAGAAGCAGCTCCTATAGATGTCGGATGTTGGTTCCCTGTGTGATGCTCAGGCCATTCCCAGGAGCACGTTGGCCAGCCCCTCTCTAGCTTCACCTGCAGTTACTTCCTGCCTCTCCTCTCCAACGGGCGGGGGTGTACAGTTCATTTGAGGCTCTGACTCAGGGTTTCCTGTAGACAGAGAGACAAGTGGAGCTCAGAAGTTGGGCAGATCTGGATGTGTGTTCAGGACCATACAGATGGACTGTCGCTTTGCCAGTTTGCCACACACCCCTTTGAAGTGACTGTAGTCTGGTTTTTCCAATAATTGTATTACACCAGCCACTCACTCTCTTGATGGGGTTAGGTGCTCTGTAAGCTTGCCACATGGTCTGTGGTGTACTGTGGGTCTGTGCTTTCCTTGCCATGGAAGAGGGCTGCTGGGGTAGGGATTGAGAACAGGGAGGAAGGAGGCTTGGCTCCTCACCCCCCTCGCCCAGGAACAGACATGGGCAGTATGAGTCCTGCCCAGTGACACACCCTGAGCTTCATCCTCTCATCCTCATTGTGGTCAGGAAGCTGGACTTGGAGCAGTTGGGGGTGCGGGGGTGTGGAAGTGAGTGTGGGTTTGAACTCAGAAGCTGGTCTCTGAGCAGTTTGGGGTGTGGGGAGTGAGTGTGGAACTGAGCTTAGAAGCTGAACTCTGGGCAGTTTGGGGGTATGGGGAGTGAGTGTGGAGTTGCTTAGCTCAGCTGCACATAAGGACACACTTGGCACGTGCGCTCCCGTGAAATTGCGTGGCCCTCCCCAGTTTCCTGTCTCATCACTGATTTTCCTGAAGGATGGCACCAGGCCTGTTAAAGCAAGCCGTCCTTTCTGTTAACCACACTGTCAGCTAGTTATGGTGAACCACGGTCAGAAATAGTAAACGAAACTTTCTAGACACGGACAGCTCCTTGCAAGCTTTAGATTGCATAGGAAAAGATGTTGCTTCTGGAGGCTGAGTATTGTCTGTGGTTTAAGACATCACCGCGAGACTGGGGACACATAGCCCTGGATATGGGTGGCTGCTTTGAACGCTTTCTTAAAGATGTCCAGGATCCGTTGTTGACCCTGGTGCCTTTGAAGGTGGATGGTTGGGAGTCTGTAGATCAGCAGAGGTTCTGAGGAAACTGTTGTGCTGCGTGGGGGCTGAGCCTATGGCCCCCCTCCCGGCTGTGTGTTCCCTCGTTTTACGTTGGAGTGTGAGAGCTCCCATCCGTGAACAGCGCCCCCTCTTTCTCAGAGTTCAGGGGTCTTAACCAGCGAGAGACACAAGCAGCAGCGGTTCTCTTCAGGACATCCCTGACGGCGCCTCATTGCTCGCTGCCTTTTCTGTGAGAAGGGGGATCCGCGAGCTTGAGGGATCTTTCACGAACTCTCCTGTGAGCCATGCCATACTAACTGGCCAGAAATCCGCTTAACAATTAGAAATTCATTTCATAGAAGGAATGAGCCAGCTTCCATCGGGAAATGTTTCAGCTGACATTGTAATTCATGCGTTTACTCAGCTCGTGCCTTGCCTCTCCTCCCTAATCTCCTGATGCTGCCGCGGATTAATTGTCATTGGCCCTAGATGGTTGGAGAGTAGGCATAGATGTACCCAGGTCATCTCATTCCCCTGCTGTAACTGTCCGCTAACAGTCTAGCATGAACTCCCTCAGGTACATTGGATCTAACTCTCGCCTTCGGATCTTTATTTCTCAGACATGGACCCTACAAAAATCTGCACTGGAAAAGGAACAGTGACTCTTCGGGCCTCGCCATCCTACAGGGAAACCCCAAGCAGCAGCCCTGTGAGCCCTCAGGACTCTCCGAAGCATGAGAGCAAGTCAGGTGTGCTACTCTGGAGACTGGGAGGGGAGATACGCAGAAGAGAAGGCAGATATCCCTGTGGTTCTGCAGGGCTGGGGAGAAGTGTTGTGGGTTCATCAGCTGCGTCCTTCTTCTCCAGGGTCCTCAGGACAGTGACTTCTGTCCCTTCTGTGATGATTCTTAGTGAGTCAAGCTCTGGACGGATAGGTGGCCGTGTGCTTTGGGTGAAGGCACAGCCTCGTGATCCCTACTTTAGTATAGGGTGGTTCAGTCTCTAAACACTCTTTGGGCCGTCATTCTCTGTGCCTCACAGTCATCAGAAGTAGACAGGCAAGAGGGGCTCAGCCTGGAGATTGAGACTTGTGGTGCCTGCTTGTAAGTCTGAGGTGAGGTCTTTGATTTTATGCTTCTGACAAGTTCTAAGGTCATGCTGTGGAGCTGGCCCAACGACCATGTTTGAAAACGGCTACAGAAAATGGGGTTTTCTCTTCCCTGGAAACTGGGAAGCTAAGCACACTCTTGGAAACCAGAGTGTATAAAGGAAACAGGGCTTGCAACTTTTGGTACAGTGGGAGGTGGGTGCTGTTGACACGGTGGGATTGTGTAGGATGCAAATGAGTAATGCTCGCATCTCCTGACTTGGGTACCAAGGTTGATGCTTGAGAAGGAGGCCAGGCTAGGGTTCAAACACAAGCTCCCTAGAAGCAATAATACCCATCCTCTGGGAGGTCATCTTTGTTCCTAGGCCTAGGGAAGGCCTGAGCAGTCCTCAGCACCAAAAGCTGGCCTGGGGCTTTTTGATCTTATTTTTAAGCCCACTCTTGATTTTTGACCTGTTGTAGTTTGCAGCTTTTCCCTTCTTTGGGAAAGACGTGGGTGAGAAGAAAGGCAAAATAATTTCTTCAGAAGGCTGTAGGGTGTGTGGGAAAGAGATGATCCAAAGGAAAAGGCCAGTGAAGCAACCTTTACTGACCAATTATTAGGCGGCGGAGAGGGAGGCTTGCGCTCCCTCTAGTGGTTGTAACTGGCACGACTGCAGAGCCCGGCTCTCTCCACTGTGGCACATGCTAGCAGAATTACACGTGCAGTTGAGGTAGTCCTATGGCAATTCCTATGAAAATATCCCAGTGAATTTGGTGGGAAATAATTCAATATTTTTGAGCAAGTTTTAAAAAAATTTCTAACACTACATGTACTTGGAAGAACTGAGAGGCAGTTATCAGTCATGCACACCTTTTTTTAAAAAATAAAATTATTTGTTAAAAAAAGATTATAGTGCCAGGTGGTAGTGGTGCACATTTTTAATTGTAGCACTCGGGTGGCAGAGTCAAATGGATCTCTGTGAGTTCAAGGCCAGCCTGGTCTACAGAGTGTATTCCAGGATAGGCAAGGCTCCAAAGAGAAACTTTGCCTTGAAAAACAAAACAGCAACAAATATTATAGTATAATTTCATTTTCTCCCTTCAGCCTCACCCATGAACCCCCAGTCCTTACTCTCATTAAGATCATGGCCTCTTTTTCTTTGTCGTTATTGATGGCAGTGGTGGTGGCAGTGGTGGTAGTGGTGGCTGGCTGGTGGTGGTGGTGTGTGTATTCCTCAATGTCTGAATGCAGGGTGCCCTGTCTGTATACCGTCACTTGTATGTATCTATTTTTTGGGCTGGCCCTTTGACTTTGGATAGCCAGCGATGCGCTCTTCCCTGGAGAAGACTACTTCTGCCGCACTCAGCGCTCCTCAGTTGCCTGTAGTTCTTTGTCTAAGGTCGAGGCCTCGTGAGCTTCCCCCTTCCACATTATCACGTCTGCTGGTGTTGTCCTTGTGCAGGTTTAGGCAGCCATCTTGGTGAGACTTCATAGATACAGCATCTCTGACGATGCTAGGCAGCGCAATCTCACAGCAAGCTTCCTGTTCCTCTGCCTCTTAGAATCTTTCCACCCACCCTTCCACAATAATCCCTGAGCCCGAGGTACAGGAGTTGTATTGCAGATGTATTGGATTCACAACCATGCATTTAACAGGTTGTGGTTTTTTATAGTGGTCTTTGTCTGTTGCAAAGAGAAGTGTCCTTGATAAGGGGTGGGAACTATACTTGCCTGTGGCTATAATGATAGATAAATGCTCCAGTCTCATTAGAAATTTTGCTGGTTTGGTAAAGCGGTGGTTATAGCTTCTCCTCCAGGATCCATCTTAAAGTGAATAAGTGTCTTCCTCCTAGTAAACAGAGGCTGTTGGGTCCTTTCGTCGCCTGTGCCCTCCATCTTTGCCGCCCCCATCCACCCCTGTAAGTTTCCCTGTTGCTGGCTATTGGCCTGAGCTAGAAGCGCCAGTCTTTAGATGGCTCCCAACACCTACATTACAGAGATACCTCCAGTTCTCAGCTATTGCTCTGACTCCCTCCTCTTGAGAGAGAAAGTATAGCTAGACTATCACAGAGTCTCCTGGTTTTTGGTGTTGGCACGTTCTGTCTTTGAAATCTGGGCCGATCCATCAACCTTAGATGGCCTCATTCTCATCTATAAATTGGGCACTATTATACTGGAGTCGGTGGCATTAAATGAGCTCTTTCATAACAAGCATTCCTCACAGGCCTATCCTAATAGCCCTCATTGTTGCCGTACGTCAGGAGGCCTGCTAAAGGTTGAATCCTATCAGTTTGAAGGCGTGCTGTTCTGGGATAGGAGTGAGGGCAGTGGAGATGGAGGACAAGATAAAGTGTCTTTGAAAGAATGAATTAACAGGGCTTGATGCAAGACTCCAGGACCCTAGGCTGACCCAGTGGTTTTCTAGATTATGGTTCTCATGGAGATGAGGGATTTGTGAAGGATGTTGGAAAGAGATGTTCTATTCCATCATTGCTATGCTGAGTTTCCTGACAGGCGAAGGGCTTCGGGAGAAAGTTCTAGGAGGCATTTGGAAATCAAAGTCCACAGTGCAGATACATGAGTCCTCTCCTGCCTAGCTATTGGCCATTCAGCTTTTTATTAAACCAAGACACATGGTTTCCTAGCGTCAGTGTGTGAGCCTCTGTGTCTAAAGTTCTGCTGGGGCTCTGAACATAGGTGTATGCCACTGTCTTCCTGGAAGACCCGTCTCCACTCTAGTAGGCAATGAAGCTCTTACTGGCTCAGAGTCCTGGCTCCAAATCATATTGGTGTGGTTCAAGTCCTCAGGTAAACAAGACATTCTTATTCGGTGTAGCATTCCAGGGACTTGGCATTTACCTCCCAGAAGCCTAGGGTAAAGGCCAGACTTTTTAATTCATGATATTAAATTCTCCACTATGTCACATAAATAAGAGGAAGGTAGAAGTGAGAGTTAGTGCACATTTGAGCCTACTTCTAGCACAGATCATCACCTTGTGAACTCTTTCCCGACTACGGTGAGCCTGCCTTAATGAAAAGTATCCTAAGATCCCAAGAAGTACTATTTAAAAAAAAAAAAAAAAAAAAACTAAGAAACCAAAACTGAAATTAGACGTGAGTAAGATAAAAGCAGCTCTCTGGAGGCCTTTAACCACGGGACAGAAAGGTACACAAAGAGCAGATGGGATACAAGGCAAAGTAGATTATGTTTTTACTGAAGGGCTGAGCATCTCCAGGCTGCAAATCTACCTACGAGCCAACCTTCCCTTTTATTGGAGGAAGCATCTTGACAGTCTCTTCCATCAGCAGCCGGTGATTGATGACTATGTATGTAAAGCTTCACCTTGCGCACTCAGATGTAATTGGCACTGGGCTGCTCCCAACCTTCGAGATTCAGAAGAAAAGATAATGGATGAGGACTGAGGAAATGCCAGAGATGCGCTCTCCTTCAGTAAGGAGCCAGGCTGCTTAGTGAGATCCGGGGATCTACCCTTCTGGGCACAGTGAGGGAAGCAGTTTTGAAGATTTGAAATGAGAAGAAAAAAAAAAAAGAAAACCCGAGTCATTTCCAAGGACAGTATGACTTGGGTTTTATTAAATGGAGAGATCATATACTGTAATTTATATCTTTGAGAATTTTCTGATGTTTTGAGCTGGATGCAGTGTTACACACCTGTAATCTCACCACTAGGGAGGCAGAAACAGGAGAATTGCTAAGAGTCTGAGGCCAGCCTGGGCTACAGCCAGACTGTATAGTAAGACCCTGATTCAAAAACAGACAGGGCTATGGTGATGACTCAGTACTGCCAGTGCAGGGATGAGGGCCTTGGCCTTGAATCCCTAGCTCTCATGTTAAGCCCAACATAGCTGTTTGTCTATAACTCGGTGCTGGGGGGGGGGTGGACAGGGGGGAGAACCTGGAACGTACTTCAGGCTTCCTAGTGAGCAGTCTAAATCAGTGAGTGCCAAGTCTAGTGAGAGATCCTGTTCAAAAAGCAGGATGGATAGATACTGGAAGATTCTCAGTTGTTGACCTCTGTCCTCCACATGCACACACATAGGCA